>NC_092213.1:12904619-13038342 GCF_043381705.1 Parasteatoda tepidariorum
CCAACTTATATATATATATATATCCTTCAGTTATCAACAATCAAGAAGTTTTTTTCTGTACCATTCGGGAGGAAATAAACATGTTACCACAGTACCTATATCAGGTACCACATAGGTACCAAAATTAAATACATTTTATTAATTATTAATATATAGCTATAAAACAGAGGCACAACATCAGTAGTACGTGTTACTAAAATTAAAAAAGCACCAATGGCGTCAAGAATAATCCTGTAATTTTTCATGGTACCCCAAAACGAATAAGTAACTTTTTTCTATCAATTTCTCTTCTTTCTACATATATATATTTTTTTACTTTTTATTTCGATTACCGTTGATTTTAAATCACTTAGTTTCAATAAAAATTGCTTCAAAACCGTAATTATAAGCAAAGACGAGGTTTCAAAAAACTTCAGGAATACTAACTTGGTGACATAATTTAATCCACCTATGCTACCACGTTCACGTATATCATTGAGCTTATCGATATATCGAATGAAAAATAATTGAATATTAATGAGTAAGCACTAAATACCTTTTTTGATATCATTGAGCTATGAGCTAGTAAACATCACAGATGTCATCTTAACAGTGTTTGGAAATAAAACAGCAGAATCGTCTAGAGTTTAACTTTAAACAATGGCTAATTCTAAATCAATGTAAAACACTTTAGAAACATCGCTTCCGAACGATCTTATTAAAATTTTTGAATGGTCTAAACTTTCCCATTTTCCCTACTGTCCAAATTTCAGAACCCTAATAAAAACGGCTAAAAAGGGACACACAAACATTTGTATTAATTTAGATGGATAGAATATTTATTGTTTCTTATAGAACACTAGTTATTATTTGAAAACATTTTTGAACTATCAATCAGTTGATTATAGAGATGATTTAACATAAAACAGGGAACGAACTCATAAAAATACTTATCTAATATACTTATATAATATTAATATTCGTAAAAATCTTGCTTAATTCGGGCGAGGGAGATTTCAGATATAAATTGGTTTTGCTCCTGGCGCTACAGATTGTCTTTAAAAATGACCTCTTTAGACTATTATTTTGTCAAAATGTGCAAGTTGAAAACGTTATATGTAACAGGGGGTAGCGTAAATGTTGCGATAAAATATGGGAGTGAGATCAAGAACCCATGAGCAGAAATATCGCGCACGCTGCTAGGGGTAGTTTCCTATTATGATGTGTTTAAAAAAAACGAATACGCGGTTCATAATAGAAAAGCGCTCCTAGCGGCGAATGACGACATTTCAGGGTATCGGTTCCGATGCAATTTTAATTCAAATGATGCACTCTAACTCCCCTAGTTTGTCGCAATATTTTTGCGTCTCTTGCTGCTTATAATCTTTTTAAAATTGGACGTTTCGGCTAAAAATAGACTAAAAATGACATTTCTAAAACAAACTGAAGCTTGGAGGTAGATGCCAATTACCGATTCGAAATCAGTGATACGATAGTATTTTTGAGATCTCTTAAAGAAAAAATCATGTGGCAAAAAACAATAAAAAAAAACTTGTTCCCCAGCATAATTATTTGTTTTTTTAAAGGGTAATTCTTGAGTATTACTTCCAAAAATAAAAACGAAAAAACATTCCGAAAAAAAAAATTATCTTCTTTTTAATAAATAAAAGACATCATCTTTTCTCAAACAATTACATCTTATTTAACATAAAGCAAGAATGCTACTAACTTTGTCATTTTTCCCGTTTTGCCGTGGAAATTGTTACAAAATGCGACAGTCGGAGATACACTGAACTGATAAAAACGTCAAAATAACTAAAACAACGAAAAAAACTCTCCTATGAAAGGAGGGGAAGAAGGGAAGGGACACTCTAGGGTTATTACATAGCAATTAGGGGGAAATTAGCACGCACGCTAGAATACAAAGACAGCGGTTGTTAGTCAACTCCCCCTCCCCCTATCCCCTCGAGAACCCAACTATTAATTACTTCGTCGGGTCTTATGAAAATGATCCATGCGTCCCACTCAACCCACATGCGATTATCTCACAGATTGATCTAGTAGAGATATCACCTTACCTTTTACCGTTTACCTTTAATTTTGATCATATCAGTTTTTATGTTAAATGAGTTTTTTCCACAGTTATTTTCAATAGTGTACTGAATGTGATAGTTTACGAACGAAAAATTTATTCTGAAGGAATAAATTATTTAAATTATGCATACAAAATATTTTCGGATAATTTTTTTTCTTCTTATTGATCCAATAGAGATATCGTCTTTAGTTGGGGTCTTTAGAATGGTTAAAGGGTCTTCTTCAGGTAGGGGGTCAGGAATTTTTGTTATAAAAGATTTCTTATTATTAGCGGTTTGGAATATGAGGATTCAACTATTTAAATTTTAGTAAAAAAAAAATTGTGATCGCCGAACGACGATCACAGGTTACCCATTGACAAAATGGTTGTTGTCTAATTTTTCTTCTTCTTTTTTCTTTCTTCAACTCTAACCTTTGGGACCGTGTGAATTAGTTTAGAACCCTCTTTATTTGTGATATTCACCTGAATTAGCATTGAAAACGATCCAGTTTGTACTGTAGGCTAGAATTTCTGATTCTTAACTGAAGCAATAAAAACCAAAATATCGTTCAAATGATGAAATTCTCTTTTATTCACAACTCAAGACGTATTTATGGGATCTCTCTGGCTCGCCAACTTAATGCGTAACAAAATTAAAAGTGCAAAAAGAATTCTAAAAAATTATCAAACAGAACCGGTCGCCATGGCAACGCAAGCAATGACGACGCATGCGCACTGTTTACTATTACTCACAGTTGAAAAGTGTGATGACGTCCAAATAAGATGCGCACGGCATCAAAATCAAAACAAAACCCATTTTCTCAATGGGTACTAAAAGGATAACATATGTTTTGCAATGGAAGATGCGTTACAGTTAAAAACCACAGGTTATGGATTAAGTAGCAGATTATAGCATTTCCTCTCGTTTGAAAAATACTTAAAAATATTACCTACAACAGGTTTTTCTAGAGACCGAAATGAAAAGTAAACATAACAATAAAAAAGAAAATATTCTTTGTTCAAATTAAATATAAACTGAATAGATTAGACAATGACGAATTGATTTGCATATATAAATGTTATAAGATTGATATCAAAGTGTTTATGCTTGATTTTGATTCGCGAAATCTTAAACTGTTAGAAAAGGACTTGATCATGCGATAAGGTAACAAGATTATATCCTTTTTTTTCTGAAAATAAGGATTGTTCTCGTCATTGAAGTTGGTTTTGTGAAGAATTTCATTTTTATTGAATTCATTTATGGTTTTTAATCATATTTCTGATTTCATGAAGGCAAATAAAGCATAATTGCCGAATGGGGTTTGCAACATCCACCATTGTTTTTTTAGTAATGATATTCTAGTTTGTTTTGAGGCCATGCAAAATGTTTTTATTAATTTAAATGCGCTATTTGTTCAGCTTTATGGAAAAAATTTAATAAATTTAAATTACCTAACCAAATTAATGATTAAAATAATAACATGCATTACGTATTTTATAGGAATACTGCCAATTGTCGAAACAACCATTTAGTTGATATTGTTTGTCGATTGCTTACATTTGAATGAAAGTTTCGAGAGTATGTTGATATCTTCAATGCTGCGAAACATTTACTGAAATAAAATATCATCGTTAAAATATATGTGTATGTTTTTAATTGTGTAATAAGAATATTTATATTTTATTAAAGCCTCTGTAAACTGTATGAAATAATTTTATATTATAAAATTTCTATCCTCTTCCGTTCTGTTAAGCCTAATTCGAATTTGTCTTAATTTGTCTCTGAACTGCGTGTATGTTTAATTTTATTATGTGACTAATTTTATTTTAAGATAGCATCCTAAATTAATGATTCTTAATTCATACTGTCTCGTAAAAATAACTTTACTGTTTCTTACGTGTATTTTATCTTGTTTTAATTATATAATTTAGTTTTATTGAATATCAAAAATAGTGGTAGCTACTTTACACCGATTACTGTAAAAGAACTTCCTTGGTGTTTCACTATGCCAAGAAATGCCCATGATTTCACAGCACTTTGAAGCTAAATAGCTGTTACCATTTTTGGTATTCAGTAACACTAAAATTAAATTTCAGCAAAATAAAAAACACAAAAGAATCAGTAAAGTTATTTTAATGAGAAAGAATAAATTAAGAATGATTTACTTAGGGTGAATAGGATGCAATCTTAAAATAAAATTTGTTGCGCAATAAAATTAAACATACTCGTAGTACAGGTAGAATTCTAGGACGAATTCGAACTAGGTTTAAGTGAAGAGGATAGAAAATTTATAATATAAAATTATTTAATACAGTTTACAGAGACTTAAAAACTAGAATATAAATATTCTTATTGCACAATTAAGAACATACATACATATTTTAACTATGAACTTTTATTTCAGTAAATGTATAGCAGCATTAAAGATATCAACTAACTCTCGAAACTTTCATTCAAATGTAAAGAATTTACAAACAATATCAATTAAATGGTTGTTTCGACAATTGGCAGTTTTTCTATAAAATGCGTAATGCATGTTATTTTTTATTTATTCATTGTTATCTTTTATTATTCATTGTTATTTTTTAATGCATGTTATTTGGTTTGAAATTAAATTACAAACCAAATTAATTTAGTTTGTAATTTAATTTTATTAAAATTTTTTCCGGAGGAAAAGCAAATAGTGCATTTAAATTAATAAAACTATTTTACATGACCTCAGAACAACCTACGTATGCAAAAACTTTTTACAGTGTATTTAAAATAAACTTTAGTGATATTTTAATACAAAAAAAATCATAATTTACGGCAATGTAATAAACTATATTATAAAATGCTTCGGGAAAGCTTATTTTGACAATTTTTTTGAAGCAGAATTAAGCTTAAAAAATTATAGTTTGAGTGTTGTGAAGTTGGAGTCGAAGAAAATTTTGCAGGAGTCGGAAAAATTTATTCGAATTCGACTCCGGTTAGTTAAAAGTTAAGTCCTGTATTTTGAAAGAAAAAAGAAAAGGTCTGGATCTTATAACGCGAACAAACATTACCATTAACAACTCGAGCAAACTTAAAACAGTTGTAAAAATAGCTTAATAAATTGCTAAAAAGTATTATGCCAAATAACGACATAGCCTTCGATTAATATTTTAAGCGGTAATGTAAAATTCTGATCTCAAAAACATAATAAATATTTTCTGAAATTTTCGAAATTAAAAATTCTAAATTAGTATTTTTAAAAGTTCCTTGAAAGTTAACTTCCTTTTTTTTTTTTTTTTCGAAAAGTACGAAAAAGGATTCTAGTTAAATTCTTATCCCATTAAATTCTGAATTCTAATAATAATACAGATTTTCTGACCTTTGTAATTTTCAACAGTGTGCAAACTCTCAAATGTAAAAGTTCCTAATGAGTTGTTTTAAAAAAACATTTCTAGCTTATTTCTTTTTCTCCGAGAATTGCGAAAAAAATTCCAGTTAGATTCTGATTTAATTGAATTTTGTAATTCTGAATTCTAATAAAATTCAATTCCGATACCACGTAAACAATACAAATCTTATTAATTTTTGAAATTTCAATAATGTTCAAATTCTCAAAAGAAAAAAAGCTCTAATAAATGCATTTATAAATTTTTTAACAACCTATTTCTTTTCTCGAAAAGAAAGAAATCGTTAAGGTGAATTATGATGTCTGAATTCTAAAGTTTTAATTAGGTTAATTTCCGGTTCTACGAAGAAAAATAAATATTTTTTAATGTTCAACTCTGCTCGAATTCTCAATAATAAAAGTTCAATATGAATCGTTCTTAGAACTTCTTGATTGCCAATTTATTTTTTTCGAAAACAAAGAATATAAATAAAAACAAATCCTGATACCTTCGCATTTAAAACTTTTTAATTTACAATAGTCAAGTCGAAATATGATATCAACAGCAAATATTCTGTACTTTTAAATTGTTTAACAGTGCTCAAATTTTCAAAATTAAAAGTTCCAAATGAGTCGTTTTAATAACTCTGCCAAATAAGTAACATCTTCTTCTTTTTTTTTTTTTTTTTTGAGGAAAAGTTAGTAAAGGAATTTTAGTTAAATTCTGATATCACTGAATTCTGAAATGCTAGTCAAATCAAATTCCGATTTTATCAGCATAATACTATTTCGTGACCTCTAGCAATGTTCAGCTTTCCTTCAAATCTCAAAAATAAAAGTTCCAAATGTGTCTTTTCGATAACTCCGTAACATCTTTTTTTCTTTTTTTTACGAAAAGAAAGTAAAGGAATTTCAGTTAAATTATGGTGCCACTGAATTCTGAAACACTAGGCAAGTCGAAGTCTGAACCCAGCAATGGATGACCTTTTGAAATGTTCAGCAGTGCTCGAAATCTCAAAAATAAAAGTTCCAAATGAGTCGTTTTAACAACTACTTAACAGCCTATTTCTTTTTTTCCAAAAAGAAAGAAAATATTCGAAGAAGTAGACTCTAATTTGTTCTCCTACCTTCAAAATTACATGTACTTAACCCCTAAAAACATGACGCTTTTGAACGTCCCTCCAGAAATCATGACGGCAAATTAAATGATGGCACCATTTTACAACTGGCACTGTTTAAACAAGTTTAAAGAGGCGAAGTTATTAAGTATACGTCCGATTTCGGAAAAGTGCGCTATCTTTTTATACCTGCCCCTCCCTCCCTCCCCAACACAACACAGAAGTTTCCCTTCAGGGTTCGAACTCTTTATCTCAAATTATCGGCAATTATTGTCGGTGAAAATGCATGAGTATTTTCTGTCTTAAACACTGTGATTTTCTTAATTCACCATTTCTCTAATTCTGAAACAAAATGCAGCTAGTTTTTAATATTTTTGTAAGTTATTTTTTTAGAGGCGGGGCATCATTTAGAAATATTTTGAAAACGTTTCTTAAGAAAAAGGTAAAAATAAAGGTTCAATGCGAATATTCGGACATAAGGACTTAATAAATTTTGCTCTAATTACATTTTATTTATTTACTATTATTTTTTTTTTACTTTAAAAAAATTACGCAATTAAAGAATCGATCGAATCTGTTCGATCGATTTTGCTCATATTTTTAATTTTGCCAGTGCTATAAAAGTACACACTTTAAAATGATGTAAAAAATTTTATACCTTACAATTCGAAATTTTTTCGACTATTGTAAATGAAATAATATAAATAAATTAACATGAATAAAATAATATAAGTAAAAAATAATAACTAAAAGTTTATATTTGCATGGAATTATCTTTGGATAAACAAATTTCATACTTGTGGGCAAATTTTTTTTATTTCGCTTAAGAACTTTCCGAGATATTTCAAAATATGTAGAAAATGAAACTATCATTAAGGGGTTCAAACTTTGAACAGCTGATCAAACTACGAGGACCATATTTTTCAGATTGCAGCTAGCCAACAATATTTCGGGGGACAGAAATCTGAATCTATCGAGAAAAAAAAGGTATGTTTATTCGGAAGACGGAAAAAAAGGTCCCGGAAAGAAAGGTACGGAAAAAAAGGTCCCGGTAAAAAAGGTCCCTGGAAAAAAAGGTACGGAAAAAAGGGTCCCTGGAAAAAAAGGTCCCGGAAAAAAAGGTCCCTCTAAAAAAGGTACCTTCATAGGGAAAATCTGTAGGGATATTTCCCCTCTCGCTTTCTGGGCAGCATGAATGCTTCTCGCTATTTCAATGAATATTCTTTTTATCTGTAATAATTCAGATTAGATCATTGAGGTAAGGAGAAGGGTAAGGNGTTCTAGAAAGGGAAGATCCGATCATGAGATCAAAAGTTATTGAGGGTGGTCCGTTTTTTATGTTACGCGTTGTACATTCTCAGAATAATGTTTTTCTTTTTTCCAATGAACTTGATTTCTAGACAACCAAGTTATGGGGGAAGGGTTATCTGCAACCACAATTTTAGTGAGCAGATTAGTAAAAAATTTCGTGTTAGCTATACTCTTTGTGTATTTTGAGCGAATGGCACCACTCCCCACCCCCTAAACATCAGGCAGAACTATTTATTCTTTTGGTTTCAAACTTTTTATCTCAAATTATCATCAATCGCTGCTCGTAAAAATTTATAAGCATTCTGTGTCTTCAATTTTGATGTATTATGTAACTTATTTCTGATCGTTTATTTATTTATTATTATTTATTTATTTTTAATTTTTATTCTTTGGTTCTTTTAAAGGTGGAGCATTATTTTGAGTTATTTTAAATACTTTTCATCGAAAAAAAGAAGTATGAATTTGAGGACATATGATATGTAATTATGAAAACGTTTTGCTACATTACAATTTTCATTTAATTAACATTTTTATGCAAGTAATAATTCTTGAAACAAATAAAAATTTTAAAAAGGGAACTGATTTTTATCGTTCAGAAACTAAATTCAAATTGCATTATTTATTATGATTTAAAAACTTGTATACATTAACGCTGAAAATCTTTTGACCATAACAAAATTAAGAAAAAAGAAATTATTAATATAAATAAATCTTAAAATTTCATATTTTTGTTTAATTATCTTTTGATAAACAATTTTTATGATTATGTGTAAAGATCTTCGTTTCGCCTTAATATAGTGTTAAAAGTATAGCGAAATACGCAAAAAAATTACTCTGTGGGTCATTTTTTATGCATGTTTTTCTTCTCTCTCCAAAGATACGTGTGGAAATTTACAAACATTTGTTTTTTTAACTACATTGATCCCTAACTCAGTAGAATATGCTCTTGAGTTTAAGATAATTGTTCAAAACATAGTTGATATGTTGATATCCTTCTAAATAAAATCATCAAAAGATATCTAGTTTAGGTTAATGGAATTTATTTAGAGGGTTTAGCATGTATGCAAAAAAAAATCTAATTTTTACCAAAAAATGGAGATTTAAAGGAAATAGTAATAATATTTTTGCTAGTTTAATAAGTTTTTACACAAAATAAAACAAATAAACATTTTTTTAAAATTTTATATTAATATTTAAAAAAGAAAATCGTGAAACTATCGGATACCTTAAGCGCCTTTTTATAAAAAAAAAATATTTAAATTATCTATTCTTGTTTTGCTTTAAATTATTTATTTTTGTAACTTTAATTCTATTAATTAATTTGTTTTATAATTATTTTGTCTTTACATTTTGAAATTCACACTCGCTCAATTCCAAACAAATCCTGCCCCAATGAGCCAAAGTTTTGCGAACACCAACTGAAGCCAAAAATTGTACTTGAAAGAACGCCATATCTCAACAGGATGTTACAAATAGTTCTACTTCATGCCAAATTACCATTTATTGGCGATGAAATCTGCAACTAAAGGTAAGAATTCAGGAGTGAATTATTGCCATTTTTCGTATCCTCATAAAACATAGACCCAGGTGATAGGCTACAACCGGAGTCGATGCTTTCCACCCTTGTTACTTGTTGTCTCTCAAGTTGCAGGTAATCAGTTTGAAAAAAGAAAAAAATATTATCATTCACGTTGCCCGGGGCAACGAAACGATGTTTAATAATTTGTGGTCTCGCTTTGCTTTTTTTGGCGTAATTTTTGACGAAGTTGAGAATGTTTTTCTGGTTGTATGAAGATACCTGTAGGCAACAAACGTATTTCCGTTCAAATCAGAGATAATTTCGCCGAAAAGAGTCTATTTATTTTAAATGGCTGAGGTTAAATATACTTAAAAGCACTTAAGTTGTACTAAAATAGAGGGTAAGCCATATTATTATTTGTTTTGATTCCTGGGATCTTCGCTTGCTTCGCCAAACTGCAAGGTTTTTGAAAAATAGTTCTGCGGAGGAAATTGTTTTTTAGACATCGAAATAATTGATTGCCAAAAACAATACTGTTTATAGCATAATATGCGTATTACATTTTAAGATGTTAGTTAATGGCCTAATCAGATAGTAATAACAAAGGATAGGGTAAACTATAAGCATTGTAGGTGTTTGAAAAATTGTTCTACTGAGTAAATTATTTTTTAGATTTTAAAGTAATTGATTGCTCAAAACAATACTGTTTATTGCATAATATGCGTATTTCATTTTAAGCTATTAATTAATAACCTAATCAGATAGTAATAACAAAGGATAGGGTAAACCATAAGCATTGTAGGTGTTTGAAAAATTGTTCTACTGAGTAAATTATTTTTTAGACTTTAAAGTAATTGATTGCACAAAACAATACTGTTTATTGCATAATATGCGTATTTCATTTTAAGCTATTAATTAATAACCTAATCAGATAGTAATAAGAAAGGATAGGGTAAACCATAAGCATTGTTGGTTCTTGAAAAATAGTTCTGCGAAGGAAATTGTTTTTTAGACTTCTCATCAGTACTATTTATTATTTTTTTTTAATAGTGCGTTAACAGAACTACGCATAAAAGACTTACTTTAATGCATAGGACACCTCGATTTTCGGTCATTTTCAAATACAGATAACTTTAGAGTCTAATGAGTGTTTTGTTCCCTAATTTCTCTGATTGTTTCTCCTAATTTCTCTGTCTTTTTGTTTGGCAGCAAGACAAAACTGGATTTGTGCTAGGTATGGAAATTGTTTGCTTGAATGTAAAAGGGCGACTTACTTAATATTTTAATAAGAAAAAATAGACCGCTATTAAAAAACAAGAATTCCTATCCAATAATATTATTTAGATACGATAAAAATGCACGACGAGCATCATAACTCAATCTATCTTATTACATAAATAATTAATACGAATTTTTTTTAATTTTATTTTATAATCAGCGTTGAAAAGCTGACCTAATTCTGAGTTTAAGACAATCAATGCTCAACTCTGCAGATTCTGAACCCATTCCAGAAGTACTTTCGAATCAAGCATTGGGATAAACTAGCCTTCGTGGAGGACTCTTTGATGGAACCAACCTGCAATTACGTTACCTGCGAAAACTTCTCGTGGTTAGCCAGACGTCAAGGGGATTCTTATCCACGATGCGTCTACTACTGAGGATACTTTTACGTCAGCACTGTGGCCCATGCAAGCCGGAAACAAAATTCTTAGCAACCCGCCACCTTTGGGATTTGAACCAAGGACACCTTTTTGGGAGGCGAACGCTCTATTTCCTGAGTCACAGCGACTCTAATGCAAAAATTGAAACCGGTGAAATTTCTTTTTTCTTTACGTTATCCCCTAAGAATTGAAAGATCAAGCAAGTGAGCAGTCATAAACAGGAACGCTTAAACGTACGTGTGTTTACAAATTTCTGAATGAAAATTCTTTTCTTGCATAGACAAAAAGAACTTGAAACAGCCTGAGATATGAGTTGACTCTGAACTGAGTTGAATGAGTTGAAAAGCAAACAAATCCTATAAACCATCAGTTCTATATTTCTGTTTTAATTATACTTATTTAAAGCAGGCTCAATAATAATTTAGAGCAATATTTTAGTTTTGATGATGCTACTTAATTACTCAATAGGGAGATGAGATTGATTATGAAGATCGGCCAGCTTTGCCTTTTTTCTTCATTTTTTAGTGTTTTCTATTATTTTTTTTAATTCATTTTACGAGATCGTGCTGAAGTTAAAGAAATTTTTCCGAGTTTGTATTAAAAGAAATTTTGACGAATTTATGTTAAAATAAAAGAAATTTTGACGAATTTATGTTAAAATAAAAGAAATTTTTACTCGTTTGTGTAAGAATAATGAAAACGAAACACTTATTATAGTTTACATTGGATTTTTTTAAGTTATTACTTTTTAATTTCAATTCCGATAGAAGACACACGCTATGAGCTTTATTGAATACACGTTATAGTTCACATTGGATTTTTTAAGTTGATACTCTTCAATTTCGATAGTAGACACACTTTATATAGAAGCCTTAAATACATTTATTATAGTTTACCTTGAATTAAATTGATACTTTTTAATTTCAATTCCGATAGAAGACGCGCGCTATGAGCTTTATTGAATACACGTTATAGTTCACATTGGATTTTTTAAGTTGATACTCTTCAATTTCGATAGTAGACACACTTTATATAGAAGCCTTAAATACATTTATTATAGTTTTCCTTGAATTAAATTGATACTTTTTAATTTCAATTCCGATAGAAGACGCGCGCTGTGAGCTTTATTGAATACACGTTAATAGTTCACATTGGATTTTTTAAGTTGATACTCTTCAATTTCGATAGTAGACACATTTTATATAGAAGCCTTAAATACCTTTATTATAGTTTACCTTGAATTAAATTGATACTTTTTAATTTCAATTCCGATAGAAGACGCACGCTATGAGCTTTATTGAATACACGTTATA
Organism: Parasteatoda tepidariorum; assembly: GCF_043381705.1. Taxonomy (NCBI): domain Eukaryota; kingdom Metazoa; phylum Arthropoda; class Arachnida; order Araneae; family Theridiidae; genus Parasteatoda; species Parasteatoda tepidariorum. The sequence goes on from NC_092213.1 coordinate 12,916,954, forward strand.
GTTCACATTGGATTTTTAAGTTGATACTCTTCAAATTCGATAGTAGACACACTTTATATAGAAGCCTTAAATACATTTATTATAGTTTACCTTGAATTAAACTGATACTTTTTAATTTCAATTCCGATAGAATACAAACTTTATAAGTCTTAAATATTTTTACTATAATTAACATTGGATTTTTTAGGTTGATGCTTTTTAATTTCAATTCCGATAGAATACAAACTTTATAAGCCTTAAATAGTCTTATTAGAGTTAACATTGGACTTTTAAGTTGATACTTTTTAATTTCAATTTTGATATCAGACACACTTTATAAGCCTTAAATATATTCATTATAGTTTACCTTTTATTAAGTTGATACATTTTCATTTTAATTCCGATAGAAGATACTATAAGCCTTATTAAATATATTTTTTACATTTTGTAGGTACTGCATTATTTTTTTAAAGAAGACTTTAGAACTGAAATTACATCTAACGTCGACTTTTTTGTATATTTTGTACATTTCATTTTTCATAGGACAATTCTATTTTATCTTTGATAATTAATTTTACTTAATTTAGTATATTTAATTATCTCTATCTTCTTTGACAGGTTTCTTGCATCAAGGCTTGAAAATTTATGACTACCTGAGTGTAAAAACATTTCGTTATCACAGACATCAAGCCACAAATTTATTTTATTAAACTACTGCAATAGAGTAGCTTTTATTCTACGGAAAGAAAATACAGTGCTTTATCGCATACGCCACCATTTTCTCTAGATAGTGACTTTTCTTCATATAGTTATCAAGTTATCTATGACTCTTATGCGAAAAATATATATTTTTGTCACTAGAAGGTATTTATACTAGTCTAATTTTTTACGAATCGTAGAAATTGTTAAGTTCTTCGTAACGCTTCGAATTCAGTGGGATTTGTCTTCCTCTTTATCTCAATTTTTCACGTCTCTTTTTCGTAATTAAAAGTGTGACGTAGTGTTCACGTGATTCATGGTAAGAAATAAATAATTGCCGTTCTTCCCAAGTCAAGGTTCTTGATGGCCTATGTTGGTTTCAGTGTAAATCATGATGCTGACATCATTCGATGGTCGCCATCATCCAACATTTTCCATTTTGCGCTCATGGGTTTTGATATGCCAACAAACTTCCATCATTCCATGGTGGAAGTTTGATGGATGGCTACTGGTTGATGATGGAACTATGATGGATGGCTACTTTAATACTACAATAGTTAACCATCAAGAGAAGTTTGATTCTCATGGACCAACAATTCATGATGATCAGTGACTGTTCATGATGATCAGTGACTGTTCATGATGATCAGTGACTGTTCATGATGATTAGTGACTGTTCATGCTCCAATTATACCCTTCCATGATGGTTTAATGGGTGATATTGTTGATTCTCAGGAATATGCCATCAAAAAAAAAATTTTTGTTGTTTTTTTAATGTTGAATCATCATAAATCAGTTCCAATTCCTACATTGGGGTGATGATGGTTCATGATCACTCCAACATTGGATTTCTAAGAAGCTATGATGGAAATTTCGGATGGTTCAACCTGAGCAAACCATCAAAACAAGTTGCTATTCTTATGTTGGACCATCATAAATCAGTCCGAATTCATACATTGGGGTGATGGTTACTTATATTGGTTACCATCGAAAATTATAATGGTTAATAAGGGAATTATTAGTGGTTACCATCAAGATTATGTTGGTCCATCGATAAAAACCAGATTTTTACTTAAAAAAATAATATAAATAAATAAATAAGAAATAATATAAATAAAATGATATAAAGGAAAAATAATATAAATAAATTCGAATAATTGAAAATATAGTTTCATACTAAATAGTACCGATATTGGTTGAAAAGTAATTGTAAAATAAAGGGTGAATCGGACAATTTTATATAGGCAATATTCATGTTTCATGTTCAATTCATGCTTGTAGCCTATTCATGTTAATAGAAAACATTCATGTTTGTAGTCTAAGTGTTCACAATTAATCAAATAATTTGTTTGCATTTAAACTTGCAGCTTCAAGTGCAATACCTGAGTAAAAGTAAGTTTTTATATCAGCTGAATAATGACTATAAAATTCTGGCTGAATCTGACAATTCGATATAGGGTCTATAATTGACTGAATTAAGGCTAAAAAATGGATTCTGAATCGGACATTTCCATATAGGTTATATATTGTTTGAGTAATGGATATAAAACATTGGGAGAATAGGAGATCTTATATAAGACCCATATCGTTTGAATGGTTGCATTGAAATATCGGGAGAATCAGAAAATTCTATATAGGACCAATGTCGGCTGAATAATGAATATAAAATATCGGTTGAATCAGCCAATTTTACATAGGGCCAATATCGGAAAAATAATGGCACTTTAAACACTTATTGAGCCAAGATTCGTGAATATTGGTCTAACGAGAGCTCAAGTTATTTTGTTGCTAAATAGTTATTTTAAATGTATACAATTATTAGCTATATTTAAAAAAAAATATGAAGCTTACTGAATTATTTTTACATAGAGAACCTAATTCTAACTCTTTCATTGGATGATGTACTGATAAACTCATTTAATAAATAAATTTCTTCTTTACTCATTAAATCAAGTTTATCTTTAAAACATTCAATGGAAATTTTTTATAACTCATTTAATGGATAAATATTTTCTTAACTAGTTTATTGAATGAAGTTTTGCCTTACCCATTTAACGAATGAATTTCCTTCCAACATATTCTGTAAACTCTATGTTCTTTGCTACTAATTATCTGATCGTTATTTCTTCTTAAACAATCAATATTTCTTCCAAATTAGTGAAAGTGCTCTAAAAACATCAATCGTTAATTAAAACCAAGAAGAACAATTTGAAAGAAACAAATGTATATAAACATATTCAAGTAACTGAATATTTCATTTTGTTACACGCTTTTAAGTGAATTTTACATCGTCTGTTTTGAATCATTTCAAATTTTGATATATGAAATATAATACAAAAGCAAACAAGCAATTAGCGAAATAAAATTTTTCATAATAACGTTAAATCTATCGAACAATATTTCAATGGACTATTTTATATTATAATTGCTGCATTATCTAAATGTAATCAGTTTTAAAAATAAAGTTCTGTTTATAACAATTAGAACGAAAAGCTATTAGAACAATTACCGAGACATACATTTACACAGAATTGAACTAATTTTCCAGAATTAATTGCAGTTTATAATTTAAGAACTCTGTTGAGAGTAATTCACGCTGGAAAAAAAACTTATTTTTACCTTTTTCAAAAGCGACAACCTATCAGCTCATCAAACAAATAGCTCTTAAGAAATAACAAAATAAAAATGGCGGAATGTAGCTAATAAGCCTAATTTGCTTTGACCTACTGTTTAAGCTGTCATTTTCCGAAGAACAAAAGTGCGCAATTATCTCGTATTATATTATTTTTTCTTCTTCTTTCTTCAAAGAAAAAATTGTTCTAGCTAGAATCACTGTTTTTGCTCCACGTAGTGTTCCATTTTTCGTAGAAGAACATATTTACAAACGGCGGGAGCTACGTTTTTTGCGATTAAAAATACTTCGCTAAAAGAGCAGAGATCGTCGCAACACTTTTCGCCAATTATACGGTCTATTAGATCTCATTTGAGGCAAATTACGCCTCCCAGTAGATAAATCGCATGAAAAACAATTACAGAATTAGCAACATGAAAAGAATATTTATTGAATGAATAGCAGAAGGAAATACGAGAAAAGATTAATGAATGGAACAACTGCAAAAAAATGGCTGTAGGTTAGAAATCGTTTTATTTTGTTGTCCTTGTAAGTATTACATAGAACTGGAAATTATTAATAATTATAACCATGAATATAAATTTTTCAATCGAGGTAGGACAAGCAGCTTTATTAAAATATTTATGCATTTGTTTATAAAATTATTAAAGCAGGAATAGCAATTAAAAAAGTAGTTTAAAAAATCTACCTTATTCTGTAATATTCTTTAAGCAATTTTTATACAAACTTTTATATTTACTTTTTCTTTTTAGCATAAAATATTAAACAACGTTTCAATTGTTTTTTGTTCTTTTTTCAAATAAAATAAAAAGCATAAAAAATTTCTTCGAGTAATCTTAAAGTCAGTGATTATCCGAAATTAATGACGGAATATAATAAAAACTTTCAACAATATAAAAAAGCAATGCTTTTGCTTAAACTTTGGTAATGATATTTCTGATTCTGATAATCTACTTATATTTTAGTACTGATATTTACGGTAATGATATTAATCAATTCTGGAAATAAAACCAAAATATACGGTATTTAAATAATTTATTTTGTAATTTTTTCAGTCTTTAAGGTGGCGGTTTACCGGAAATTAATTTAAAAAAATATTATAGTTCTTATTACCTGATATTTAGTAAAAATACGAAACAGAAAAGTAAATTTAACTGAATAAATGCTCTTTATGCCATGTTCTAATGCTTCCTGATAAAGTTAACAAATTTTACCACATTTACTACCAAATAGCATGGTAGTAAAACCATATTTTATTGCTAATCTCTGCAATAGTAATTATTAATTAATTAAGCAAGCGTGCTTTTTGTTGTTCCCATAGAGCAAAAAATATGGTAAATCTTATCATATTCTAGTAGCTTTGATTATATTTTTTTTCTTTGTTTAAAACTTTCAATTTTTGAAGAAGTTGCCACATGTTTTAAAAAGTGATCACTTATAAATTCTACACAACTGACCAGAAGCAAAATTTCCTAATTTAAACTATCAAATTATTTGCATAAACACAATCTAAATGACTTAATTTATAACAAAACAAGGTAACAAAAGTAAAAAGCTAAGTGGTTGAAAGTACAGTTAATTTAAATAAAAAACATTATTTTTCTTTTAAGGCATTAATTGGTTAAGAAAAAATACACTATTGGTGAATAGAAAAGAATTTAATTGATTATTATGAAAGATATTCTTTTCTTTTTGAAAAGGCATTGTTTGATTAAGATAAAATAGACAATTGGGGAATAGAAAAGACATTAATAAAGAATGTTAAAAGTTACTGTTGGTTAATTAAAAAGACATTAATTGAAAGATAAAATACACTATTGGTGTATGGAAAAGACGTTAATTAGTTACGATAAAAGACATTGTTGGTTAATTGAAAAGACATGATATGAAAGATAAAATACACTATTGGTGAATGGAAAAGACGTTAATTAGTTATGATAAAAGACATTGTTGGTTAATTGAAAAGACATTAATTGAAAGATCAAATACGTTATTGGTGAATGGAAAAGACGTTAATTAGTTATGATAAAAGACATTGTTGGTTAATTGAAAAGTTATTAATTGAAAGATAAAACAGACTATTGGTGAGTGGAAAAGACGTTAATTAGTTATGATAAAGACATTGTAGGTTAATTGAAAAGACATTAATTGAAAGATAAAATACACTATTGGTGAATGGGAAGGACGTTAATTAGTTATGATAAAAGACATTATTGGTTAATTGAAAAGACATTAATTGAAAGTTAAATACAATGCTGCTGAATAGAAAAAATATTAATTGGTTATGATAAAAGACATTATAGTTAATTGAAAGATAAAATACAATATTGGTACAATGCAATACAATGTTGCTGAATAGAAAAAACATTAATTGATTATGATAAAGCACGCCATTAGTGAATAGAAAAGAAAGTAATTGTTTAAAATAAAAGACGCTATTTTTTTTTGAAACGCATTAATTGGGACGAATTATACTGTTAGTGAAAAGAAAATACATTAATTGGTTTATATAAGTAAAAAATAAAATTAAAATGAACTTAAAATAATATTAAGTTTCTTTGGAAAGTGTTTGGATTTTTTAAGTTGTAACAAATCCATGCCTTAAGTAAGTTATTAACAGTCTTTTTTACTTCCTTTTTTTTTAACAGTAGCTCTTTAACTGCAACCGGAAACGGTCGTCTGCACTGTCTCACCCCATTAGAGATACAAAAACACATTAAACGAAACACAAAACCCGAAAGTGTTTTAAGCCGTTGAAACTCTATTATAAAAAAAATATATAAAAAAATTTTAAAAAAAAGCGCCAACTTGTGTTGACACTTTAACAATCTCTGTACAACTAAAAGCACTTTCTTTTTTTTAATTCGCCTGTTCTCAACTCATAACTAAATAACCGACGACATGACAAATAAAACGAAAAACCCAAATAAGAGACGATAGCGACAGCCCACTCTTTAAGCTATTTAATTGATTGGGGACCGCTTGCAAACGCCCACACCTCAATTGCTCTTACAACCACTCATTTATAGCCTTTAAAACAACCTCGGAAACATTCATTCATGATTTTTATTGTCTTTTTGCAGAGACATTTTCATCTCTCCGTGAAATTTCCAGTCTAAAGAGGAACTCTTGTTTTTGTTCTTAAAAAAAATGGCGTAGGCGGAATCCTGAAACTGTCAGTTTGATTTGAAGATGTGATTTCGTCTTACGTGAAGCGGTTCGTAATGTGCATTATCCGTTGATAAATGACTTCAGTCACAACAGTTTTGAATAGCGTTTTTAATAGATCTCTAACAACCAGCGCTGTCAGTAGGGTCGGAACGATCCGGTACGACGTTCCGGTACTTTTTATTACAAGCCTCGTTAAACAGCCGACCCTATTTCGGGTTTACGACTACCAATGTTCAACTCCGTAGCCTTGTCATTTTGAACCCAATTCAGAAGACAAGGAAACTCCTGGATCAAGTATTGGGAGAAATTTGCTTTCGTGGACTTCTTGATGCAACTATCCCGCATTCGCATTACATGGAGAGGAAAACGACGAAAACTTGAACCTAATCCAGAAGACAAGGGAACTCCTGGATCGAGTATTGGGAGAAATTTGCTTTCGTGAAGGACTTCTTGATGCAACTGTCCCGCATTCGCATTACATGGAGAGGAAAACGACGAAAACTTGAACCTAATCCAGAAGACAAGGGTACTCCTGGATCAAGTATTGGGAGAAATTTGATTCCTGGGTGACGTTTTGAGGGAACTAACCAGTATTTGGGTGACATGGTTAGGAAAACCACGAAAACCTCCCACATTTAGCCTGACGGCAAGGGACTCTAACCTATGATCCGTCTACCACTGAAGATATTTTACGTCAGCATTGTGATCGATGCGAGCTGGGCGCAGAATTCGTATCGACCAGCCATTGCTGGGTTTCGAACCCGTTCGCCTCATTGAAAGACAAGGTTCGCTCTATTCCCTGAGCCACCACGGCCCAGGTACTCTTTAGATGGAAACGTAGTTCCTAGACTTTAGTGAACATATTATTAATTTTCATTTTAAAATCTTAGTTTTCTTTTTATTAAAAAGGAACTTAAGTTTAAACCGCTCTTAATACGTAATAACGAATTAAAGGCTAAGTTTGGAAAAAAAAATTTTATAAATTATGGCAATTATTCAATTGTGAAAATAGCCAATATAAGATTATTTATTTCATTTTAATTCACAGTGTAAATGCAATCTTGCAGCGTTTGATTTTTGTTTTTACACTTGTCTTCTCGAAGGTGTCTTATAAAGTGGAAAAAGTACAATTTATATTACGAGGGTTGCTATTTATATTTCTGGCCTAATAATGAAAAAACAAATATATAGGATCGAAATTGGTTTTATTGTTTTTCAAAATATTCTAAATGATGATCAATACACTTTTGCATGCGTTTGAACCAATTTTCGAAGCACTTTTTCCAGTCCGATTGAGGTAACTCCAAAACATGCGTTTTGAATGCATCAACCGCTTCTTCGGGGGTCGAAAATCGTTGTCCACGTAATTTATTTTTGATGTGTGGGAATAAGAAGAAGTCATTGGGTGCCAAATCAGGGCTGTACGGCGGATGACCCATCAGTTCGATCTTTCGCTCCGTCAGAAATGCCTTTGTTTGAGTCGATGTGTGAGAGCTCGCATTGTCATGATGAAGAATGATTCGCCTGTTCTTCTGCTTTTTTCGAATTTCTCCGATGACTTCTGGCAAACAAATGGTCGTGTACCATTCAGAATTGACCGTCCTGCGTTGCTCTAACGCCACTGTTGCCACATGACCGTTAATGCCGAAGAAACAGGCAATCATTTGTTTCGATGTGCTTCTTCCTCGAACAACTTTTGTTGGTTTTGCCTCGTCTTGGAAGACCCATACAGTTGATTGCTGTTTTGTTTCCGGCTCATATGCATAGATCCATGATTCGTCACCTGTGTAGATGTTATACACAGCCTTTGATGTACCTTGAACGTATTTTTCCAACATTTCCTTGCACCAATCGACACGAGCCTTTTTTTGAGCGTTTGTCAGATTATGCGGGATCCAACGCGAACAAATTTTTTTTACGCTCAAATGTTCATGCAATATTTTATTGATGCTAGTCATACTTATGTCCAAAGACGCCTCTATCTCACGGTATGTCACATGACGATCTTGCTTTATCAGTTCACGCTCAGCATCGATCTTTTCTGGCACAAAACCGGATTTTGGACGACCTGCACAGGATTCATCCTGGATCAAACATCGACCACGATTAAATTCGTTATACCAATTTTTTACAGTGCTGTAGTACGGCGCTTTATCGCTGAATACAGAATTAAGTTCATCGAAGCACTCTTGCCTTGACAATCCACGTCGAAAGTTATGAAAAATAATGGCACGAAAATGTTCACGATTCAATTCCATTTTTTGAAAGAGAAGAACTTTTCAATTTACTGTNGTTTGGCGTGTTCTGTTCCTGAAAGATTTACTAATATTCTGGAGATTTTTTTCAAGTTCTTCGGCCATCTCCTTAGGGAAATTTTGTTTCTTATTTGCTGCTAAAAAATGGCGTCTGATTCTGTCAATGACTTTGATGGAACTAAATGAAAACGTGATAAATTAATGTCTGATATTTACAGGCTCCCGCTAGACGGCGTACTCGAGCGTTGCGATCGCGAATTGTGAAAATAGCCAATATAAGATTATTAGTTCACAGTGTAAATGGAATCTTGCAGCGTTTGATTTTTGTTTTTACACGTGTTTTATCGAATTTGTCTTACAAAGTGGAAAAAGCACAATTTATATTCTTTAAATACAAAGCAAATATGAAAAAATTATCTGGTCTTCAAAACGACTACAAAGCGTTTAGAAATTTTTTAAACTTTAAAAAAGAAAATCACCGATTCGACCAGATTTATCCATTAGGATAAAAATAATTAAAATAAAGGAATAATTTACAAATTTGTGTTTATTTTTATGAACAAGGAAAAACAATGCATCTGTTAAAAAATTTTAAAAATTAAAAAAAAAAAAAAAAATCTGGCCTAAATAAGAACTTTTTATCTGTAAGTAAAAAAAAATGGCTTTGGCAGCGAAATTTTGAGCATGATTTTAAGTTGTGATCTCCTCTGACGCGAGGAGATAAATGTAAAATTAAGGGAAGAGCTTTATCCGTTGTAAATTCATAAACCCTTAGCAAGTATAAATATTTGGAAAAGCAGTTAAATGATCTATGATACCGGTCCTTCGATGATACTATGCAAATATTATCAATTATTTTAAAGTGATCTTTGACACTTATGTTTTCACGCTTCAAATGCATTAACTTTTGCTTCATTTGTAGCTTTATTTAATTATTTTTGTTCACACCATGTTTGCGAACTTGGTAGAAAAATAAGTTCTTTTTTTTTTTTTTTTTTTTTTTTTTTTTTTTTTTTTTTTTTTTTTTTTTTNTTTTTTTTTTTTTTTTGCTTTAAAAAAATTACCCAATTAAATAAGCCGTATTTTAAAAATCTGATTTTTCAGGAACTGCTCTACGGATTTTGCTCAAATTTAGTATTTTGCCTTCTAAAATTAGATCCTTTAAAATGATGTAAAAGATTGTATACCTTACTATTCAAAATGTTTTTAACTATTGCTAAATAAAATAATAAAAAATAGTAAATATTTACTAACATTTATTTCTTGAATGGATTTATTTTTGGATAAACGGATTTTATAATTCTGTGCAAAGATTTTTCAATTCGCTTGAAAATTTCTCGAGGTGCGGCGAAATACGCAAAAAATAAAATTAACATTAGGTAGTCTAAACTTAGGATCGCTTTCCTGTCCAAACTATGGGGATCATATTTTCCAGATTGCGGCTATAGGTGTCCTATATTTTGGGAGTCAAAAATCTGAATCTGTCGGAAAAAACGGTATGTCTATTAAGAGAAAGTAAGTTTTTGTGTCTGATTTCGTAACTTAAAATATCGTCTGCACCAATTATTAGCGCATATTTGATGTCATTCCCCTCAAGCCATTAAAATGGAGTCCTAGAGCGTGAAAATCCGATCATTAGAGCAAAAGCTATTCAAGGCGGTGTTTTTGCATCTGTCTATTTCTAGTTTTTTGATAAATATAATTTTTTTTAATATCATATGAAATGGTTTTCATTTATTTAAACTGTAAAAAAAAAAAAAAACTACTAATTCCAGGAAAATTAAACATTTAACGGAAAATCCAATATTTCAAATCTAAAGCCTCTTAAGATGTTTTTTCTCACTTGAACGAACTCAACGGATATAAGGGTGGAAACTAAAATGATTTCAAACGTGATTTTAATCATCTTTATTTAATTTCAACAAGCAAACAAGTGTAAGATATTTCGATGGCTTTAAAATACAAGATTATCACCCAATCGCAAATCTGAGATATTTTTTTTTCTTTTCAATGTCAGAGGGGATTGACATAGGATAAAAATAACGCAACCCAAGAGTATAAAAATTAAAAACAGTAATTTTCTCATTCGATACCTTGCTTCCCAGTATCAGTCAGCGATAGTTACTCCACGGAGAGCACTGCTAAGGAGTACGTACCGGCCATTCAATATAGAGCAGAAGCCAACTTGAATCTGTATAAGTAAGCGGCAAGATCATGTTCCATAAAGAGCCAGAACTGAGCCAGTCGAAAATGCTATTTGGCTCAATATCATTCCACTCTTAATTAGAATTTTTTTTTATTAGTTCCATACAATCTAGATTCAATTTGTGATATATAGCGTGAAATACTTTCATGCAGTAGTGATTCACATTTAATTTTTTCTGACACACTTTTACACGTACAGTTCTGCAAACAACAGATTTTGAAAAGTAGTTAAAGAGCATTAAGTTGCGTGCTTTTAGATTTTTGATTGAATTCTTCTCCTTTTATGAAATTATGGTTAGAATAATCTTCCAATTCGGTGTTCATTAATTTAAATTGCAATAAAATTACATTTTTAAAACTCTGAAAACTGACAAATGTGTAGTTTTTAATTGCTCATTCAAAACCAGAAATTGCATAATTGTATTACTTCTGAGAAAAAGTACGGTCGAAACAACCAGAATATGCTAAAATTTATCGTGTTTGTGCTTCTATGGGGATACCAAAACTCTGGGAAATTTTTTATCGAAGAGCTTTGGTAAAGATTTTGTAAAATTAACAATAAAATATGGTTTGATAATAAGTGATAAAATTTGGTTAAATGTGAAAAATTATTAAATTTTATCATGATACCTTTATTCAGGTAAATTTACTCTTCAGTTTTGTATTTTTTATTAAATGCGTGGTAATAAGAAGTTTCAAAATCAGAATTTCCGATAAACCATATGAACGGAAAAAATGCCAAAAGAATGGTTTAAATACGCTCATTTTGTTTTTATTAAGCAGAATTAGGCATTTTTTAAAAATGGAAATGCTTTTACCATATAGTACAGTAATTGTACCAATATTTTTTTCTTCGTGAAGTTTTTAGGAACAATCTATAGAAATTCTGAAAATTATCAATCACTATTTCACCTAATCTAATATAGTGATCCTTTTATTTTCTACTGTGCCGTCAATACTCTGTCCTTAAATGTTTGCTAAAATTAAAATCTGCACTCTCAGAAATAAAACGCACGCTCACTTTTGACGATTCGGCAATCCTTGAGCTATATTTCGCAAATTTAGAGAATTATTTCGTCACGAAATCGCGTGATTTGTAACGAAATGTAAACTGTCGAATAATTTCCTCAACTCGTAACCCCATTGCCTAGTATTGTGGGTAATTGTTAACTAGAATGACGAAACTAGAATTTAGAATAGGTGATCGAAACTAGAATGACGAATTGTTTTTTTTCTTTTGACGAAATTCGCTTCCTCGAAGAAGCGACAAATGTTATTTCTTCACTTTGACGAAATGTTCTCTCGGAACATATACCAGGAAATGGTTTCGTCAAAAACGAAGAAAGTTTCTTGAAATTTGAGTGTCCATTTTTTACAATGTATCCAGAATATCCAAATCTGAAATTTGACCTGAAACCCAAGATGGCGAGTTTAAAGAAATAATGGATAACCGTTTCATAATAATTATAAGTTCATGAAGGAGAATCGAATTTGTTACAAAACATATATCTAGAACAAAATCACCCTAAAAGACTTTCTATTCATATTTGTGTATCCAAAAAAATTATTTTGATACGACATATTCCGATTACACATTTATATGGCACATTTCTATTTTGGCATTACACTGTTCCCTGGCAATTTTACATTTTGGCATCACACATTTATTTGGCTCATTTACATAGTGGTATTGCACGTTTCTCTAGCATAATAGCATTTTGGCATTACATACCAGTCGGGCACATTTATTTTCCGGCATTACACATTTATCTGGCTCACTTACACTTTGGCATTACACATTTGTTTGGAACTTTTATATAATGGCATTACACATTTGCCAAGCACCTTTTGACATTACACAAATATCTTTACTTTTACTTGGTTTACATTAAGAGACATTTTTAGCAAATCTGTTTTCATGTGCTTAACACGTTGAGTATGACGTCAGCTAACGGTGATTGATACTAATTTACCGTTTAGGCTGCATCAGTCGTCGGTAACTTACACTGAACTTTCTGTTTAGGCTGCGTCAGTCGTCTGTGACTGACACTGAAATTTCCGTTTAGGCTGCGTCAGTCGTCGGTAACTTACACTGAAATTTCTGTTTAGGCTGCGTCAGTCATCGGTGACTGACACTGAACATTCTGTTTAGGCTGCGTCAGTCGTCGGTAACTTACACTGAACTTTCCGTTTAGGCTGCTTCAGTCGTCGGTAACTTACACTGAACTTTCCGTTTAGGCTGCGTCAGTCGTCGGTGACTGACACTGAAATTTCCGTTTAGGCTGAGTCAGTCATCGGTGACTGACAATGATTAATATGATATAAAACTAAAAAATTTGCATTTTTTAAGTAATTAAAGAGAATTATTACTTAATTTTAATAATTAATATTAAGTTTTAATTTATTTCAATCTATTAGCCAAGCGCTCCGCATTGCTACACCGAATGCTATTCATATTCGATTACCCGATTCAATTTCCTCAAAAATGCGCATGGCGCTTAAAGTGTTAAACAATAATAAATGTAAATTTACATGCGGAAAAATATATAGCATTAAAAGATAGCCGATGGCTGTCTTTTAATGCTATAAGAGCACGGTAGCTTCTGAGACAAGTTTAAAATCTAGTAGAGGAAACCAATTTCCACTTCATGTGTACTTTAAAATCATGAATGTGATTTAAAAAAATCTTAAGAAGAATCTAATTGACAGTATTTAGTTGATGGTAATTAATTATCTTTCTTAGTAATTTTTTATTTTTACTGTAAAAATGATAAGTTTTCATTTTAAGCAATTTTTTTCAAATATTTTTTTAATTTCTTCCTTAATTGTCTTTTTTAATTGTCTTTTTTGTCTTGAAACAAAATCCAGTGGACTCAGTTCATAAGGTATTTATTTTGTTTAGGAAAGGTTACCTGAATCAAATCTTTCCTGTATATTTTCATAGAAATTACGAACGCCTTAGATAGAGGGTGAATCCCTCTATGGTTTCACTTTACAAAAAAAAAATAGATATTTAATCATTTGTCAAAAATACTTTTTACCAGTGTTTTGCCTCCTTTTAAAACATCAATTCTACAATTATTACGTGATTTATAGTGTATAATTTATTAGTTACATCCAATAACAAATTCAACTCCAAAGAGACGTAGAATCAGATGGTATTTTCAAAATTGTTACAAATTGATTGGAGCGGTTTTTTCTTCAAGTAGCTAAATGGCGGAATTATCTCAAACGTTATGACGCTTCCGGGCAACTGTTAAAGGAGGTTTTTTTCTTTCTAAGCTATTTCGCCAAGAAAAAAGAAAAAGATCAGTCTTTAAATAAAGCTTTAATTTTGCACTTGTTTTTGAGGAACCTGAAGTTTAAAATAAAAAAAATAAAAAAAACCTGAATAGAGACTTTTTTCTATCAAAGTCTGAAAAGAAATCATAAATATGTTGAGATTTTTTTTCTCACTATTTTATAAACATTTGAAACACTGATAAAATCCCTTATTAGTGTTTCACGAAGCCCTTCCGCTAAGTAAAATTTTTATATATATATATATATGAATATCTAAATCAAGAATAAAACAAAGAAAAATTATAGACATATGAGGAAAAAAAAAGGGGGGAGGGAATAATAAGTAAAAAAATTACAAACAACAGTTTAAATATAAAAAAAAGAAAGAAAGGGTGAAATTTTACTTAAAAAACCGGAAAAAAAAGATATAATCATTTCTTCAGCCCACACGATTATATCCGCAAAACAGAGTGCTTTCTGATATTGTATCAATAAAGCCAAAGCAAAATATATTAATACAATAGTGTGAGGAGCACACAAAATTTTTTTTTATAAAAATAACAACAAATAAAATAGATCACAAAAAATAAAAATAAGTAAAAATAACATGAAAAAACAGAAAATAAAATAAATAAAAAGAAAAAACATTAAAAAGGGGACTATAAAGCGAGTAGCAAAATCAGATCAACTTACATGGACAGAAAATTTACTCGCTACTCGTTTACAGCTTATTTTTTCACTTATTATTTCCCCCCCCCTTTTTTTTTTCTTCATATGCCTATAATTTTTCTTTGTTTTACTCTTCATTTTGAACTTATCTAATGAGTTCTGTTTAATTGCAGCTTAAGCGCAATAAATGAAACTTATTGTTTTTCTTAACTTTCTTCGTGTTTTCTTGTATTTATTTATTTATTATATNTAGATAGATAGATAGATAGATAGATAGATAGATAGATAGATAGATAGATAGATATATAGATATATAGATATATTGGCGACGATTTGGGAAACATCCCCCTTAAGCAAAGCAGTTAAGTAGTTAAGTGAAGTTGAAACCAATTGCATAACGTATGAAATAATTCTAATATATTTTCTATTACTTAAATAAATCGTCAACGCGTTGTAAAACTTATGATAGCAGAGAATACTGTATATATTATGTTCGAAAGATTTCTGTCGCGTTTGAAAAAAAAAAAACTCTACAAGTTTTTACTTGCGCAGCATTTTAGTAGAATCACTGGTATGCATCCTGCAGTTAATAAAAAAAAATATATGATTTAAAATTTTCAACTAATTATTTCTTGAATAAGCAAAATAATCTCTAACGGGTACAGCTAGCATAAATGACAGCTACTAAAATGTTATTTCACTTGTGAAGATGATACCATTACTATCTGAAATTATTTTTTAAAAAGAAAAATAATAATAATAATGGAGTGTAATAAAAATAGAACCTTAAAATTTAGATCAGCTCTCATGATGTTTTAATTTGGGAAGTAAAAATAGAATATCAATTTAACCATTAAATATTCACAATACGTTTCGTCTTTAAAATAAATAATGCGTTTATCTCTTGCTCCTATAAAAATCATTTGACAAACGTACAATTTTATGAATGCCTACTTCGAATCAAGTAAAAAAAAATTCCTGCAACAATATAATTTAATCATGTAATTCAAAAGCTGAACTTTACTTTTTTTCTCAATTCGTTTTGAATGCTATTTTTCACCTCAAAAATACCCTCTTAAGAAATTAATACTTAAATGATGAAAAAGAATTTTTTTTTAAAGAAAAAAATCGTTTTCTACCTGTTTTGAAAACGATTAACTACTTTTAAAATACTGAACGGAGGCTAGTAAATTATAGAGTCACGCAGAAAATTTTTGAGTAGCCGTTTTAACTTACCTCAAATAAAACCTGAATTGGGTTAAAAAAAATTATATTATTTTTCTTTATCTGCTTAAACTACGCATTTACTCAATAAAAGCGTGCACGGTAACACCTTTCTAATGAAGATAATTAAATGCAAACGATTTTGAATTTTTCCTACTTATTTTTCGTTCGCACCTTTTATGGAACTTTAATAGCTTGGTTTGAGTGAAAAGTGTTAAGAAAAGAGCTTCCTGCTTTTGTTATGTTGCCTTGAAAATTCAAAGAAAAAGAGCTTTAAAATTGCAGTAATGATGACAAATTTACTGGCTCTCTCACTTTTTACTGTCTAAGCGGTACTTAATTTATTCTTTATATTCATAATATTAAAGACTTGAATCTTTTTTGATTTTTATATTTTAAAGCTTATAAAAAGAGCATTATAGTGCCAGCTTCAATTAAAGTTAAAAAATCATTTATTTATGCTATTTTTTAAATTTTTTTTTCCTTTCCTAAATCATGCTGTTATTTTTATCGTTCTGTCGCGTTTTCTTTTATTTCATAATCTGCAAAGCCTTTTTAAATTGTTTTTAGCTAATTTACTGCTCTCATTGATAGTATTTCTTAGAAATTTTAATTAGTCTTTTTATTTTTCTGCTATTGATATTTAGGCTAGTTTAAACCAATATTCTGTTACTGTGGAAATAATATCATTTTCGTAAATTGCATGTTCTAAATTCAAGTATCATTCCCCCTCCGCTTTATTTTATGGATATTTATTTATACAAATTGAATTTATACGTATTATTTTACAATTGATTTTTTAATTATTTAAACATATTATTTTACAAATTGAAACCTAAAGTTAATATTCGATTTTGATTTTTTTTTCTCTTCGAATTGACGCAAGTAGTGTAGCAAACTGATATCCGTAGTACTTTTTATAAAAAATAATATGTTTTGATGAATAAATAATTCATTTGATTAAAGCGAAAATTCAGTAGAAATTTCTTAGGTAACATTTTAGTCTTTTTATATCCACGTTTGCAAAATTTTATTAATTCGCAGGTATTTTTTACAGTGCATGAAAGCTTTCAATCACATCGTTAATGACAGTTTTAGCACAGACAAGGTTGAACTTGATTGTAACCGTTCGCTCATTGTCGAAATTTGATTGTAGCCCAATTCTCATTATCAAAATTTGATTGTAACCGTTCGCTCATTATTAAAATTTGATTGTAACCGTTCGCTCATTGTCGAAATTTGATTGCAATCCTACGCTCATTATCAAAATTTGATTGTAACCGTTCGCTCATTGTCGAAGTTTGATTGTAATCCTACGCTCATTATCAAAATTTGATTGTAATTGTTTGCTTATTACCAAAATTTCATAAAATAGAAAACATAATTTTGGTATTTACCTTAATTGATAATTTAGTATTGTGAAGAGCGGTGTTTTTACTGTATAATTGGAATGTTCACTTGTCCTTTTTTTACATTAAGGTTGTACTAGATAATTAATAATCGTCATTTTTAATGGCAAACAGCTTCGTCTCAAACAGCACATTATATTCTTATTAGACTAGCAAAGAGCGAGAATATCTACGTCTAAAGAATCTCTCCCCCGCGTTAAATACTGTACATCATCAAAACTAATGGGTATATCACACGATGAAAATTATCGGCAACAAAATCGGCAAGGCCCATAAATAAAAGCAACTCACACTTGGACCAATCAGATAGTTTGCTTTTATGACGTTTAGAAATGTAAATAAAAACGGAGGCCACGTTGATGAAGAAGATGATCGGATGAAATTTTGAGTTAATACATTAAATTAATTATGTTAATAATATATAAAATTAAACGGATATCAAATTTAGAGCGTTTATAATTTACTCTTCCTTTCTTTACAAACATCATTGAGAAAATATGAGATAATAGAATCACATGAAAAATAAAAATATTAACCAAAAATTAAGATAAGTAACATAAAATAGTAACCCTATTACGAGCAACTGTTTGGGCAATTAAGTAACCCTATCAGCAATTCCTAACTGCGAAATTGTCTTTAGACTTGAGGACAGAGTGGTACTTTTCTCTCGTGTGATAATATATACATCTAAGATGTATATCTCATATAAAATATACATCTAAGCCATCATGTTACCCTCCCAAATGGATCAACAAAATTAAAACATAAATGTGGAACAGTTTATTTGTACTGTTCGCATTGAACCTTTCTTTTCTGCCCAACTTATAAATCAGCTAGTTTTAGTTTTCCGTTGCCAAAGAAAGAAAAGAAATTTCATCGTAGTAATAATATTCGCATCCGTTATTTTGTTAAAATTTAAACATGACTTTCGAACCCAAAAACCTAACTATAAAAAAATTCACCTGATTAATGTATGCATTATTGATAATTAATGTGACGACACTGATTAAATAGCATTTTGAATCGAAATTTTTCGCCAACGAAAGAAAAATTAAAAAAAAACGCAGTTTAAATGCCTTACTCTGGAGTTAAGGCTTAATTTTTAAATTACATGTACCATATTGTAGTAAGAATTTATCTGGGCTTTACATCAGACAGATGACGTTAATATTTTACAAGTTATTTAATTTTTCAAGCATCGCCAATTTGGCGAGATTTTTTTGGCCTAAAATTTTTTTGGCGATATCAAAATCAACGAATAATCCTCAGTTTTTGAATTTTTTTTTTTTTTTTTTTTTTTTTTTTTTTTTTTCTTTTGCTTCTCAGATTGGAGTACCCTTTCAAATATTAAAAAAATTGATTGTAAACTCTTTTTTTTAATATTCACATAACTGTAGTCGAAGATAGTTTGGCTTTAGCTTAACTCGACCTAGCAGTCATGCTAAACTTGACTTTGCAGTCATGAAGGAAAAAAAAAAAACTAGGCTTAACTTGACTCAACAGTCTTGCTGTGAGTTAACATAACTGCCGCATCGTTAACTCACAGCAGTTATGAAAATAGAATATTACTCTCTAAAAATCGTTCTCAACAGTTATAAATTGTCATTTAATCCTTGTCATAATATTTTAGTACATAAATACCAATGCAAACTCAATGAAATAATAAGTAAAGGCACTTTAAAACAATCAATCTTAAAAGTCAATTAGCCTGAAAAATTGCGTTGAGCTTTATCAGAGCTATTATCAAATAACTGATGACTATAAACCTTAATTAAAAGAAAAGTTCCAGATTACGAAACATTTATTATGATGATTGTGCACTTTTCAAAGTTAAATGACAGATAATTTTATTATTACTAAAAGGGTGGGGATTTGAAAGAATAAAACATTAGCAGTTAATGTAGTCTTTTTCTATTAATTATTCTAAAAAGGTCAATTTCTCGCTTGCAGATAAGCTTCCTTTACAATTATTGCCACTCCTAAGTTAATTTTATTTTCTGTCATTTGGCGATTATAATTGAGCCATACAATGATTAGGAAAGAATTCAATTTTAAATGACGTTCTAACGTTAAAGATTGAAGAAATTTTCAGATGTATAACAAGGGACCTTTAAACATTAATCATTTAGTAATTAAAGCTAAATATATTTACAAATCAGGGTAATTGCTTTGTCAAAATTGTAGGACTAAATTATTAAATAAAATATGATGAATAATTTATTATTAACATTACAAGTATTACCACATAAAGTCATATTACACACAAAATTGCTTTGTTCGTCAAAATGTTTATTTAAGAACTGATGTTAAGTGGAATTCAGATAGTACATTTTTATTTTTAATTCTTTTTTGATGATCATAAAAATTTAGTCATATCTTATGCAAATTCCGATAGTACATTATAAATAATTTTATTAAATATTAAAACTGTGTCAGGTCTATTGCAATTTCCAATGACACATTTCAAACATTTCCCACTTTTTTATAGAACGTTAAAATAGTGTTTTTCCTTAAACTAATTCAGGTGGCACTCTTTGAAAGATTTTCTTCTATTTAATTTTTAAATCTTTTTCGATGATCATAAAAATTGAGTCATATCTTATGCAAATTCCTATAGCACATTTTAAATAATTTTATTAAATATTAAAACTGTGTCAGGTCTATTGCAATTTCCAGTGACACGTTATAAACATTTCCCACTTCTTTATAGAAGGGTAAAATAGTGTTTTTCCTGACACTAATTCAGATGGCACTCCTTGAAAGCTTTTCTTCCATTCAATATTTAAAAACTGCAATGTTTGGCAAAAATTTCTACAGCACATTTTAAATTTTTTTGTTGAACATAATAATTGAGTCATAACAACCTACGCAAATTCCGACAATACACTTTAAATAATTTTATGAAACATAAAAACTGTGTGAGGCCTATAGCAATTTCCTACACATTTGAAACATTTTCCCCTTTTTTATCAAATGCTTAAATTGTGTTTTTCTTAGCACTAATTCAGGTGACCCTTTTTAAAAGCTTTTAATTCTATAGAATAGTAAAAACTGTGCTATGTCTAGTAAAAATGACACTAATTCAGATGATACTAATTAAAAGCTTTTTTTTATACATAATATTAATAAATAATAATGTCTAACAAAAAATTCCGATAGCATATTTCAAACTTTTTTATTGAACGTAAAAATGGAGTCATAACTTTTGCAAATTCCGAAAACACATTTTAAACGATTTTATCAAACGTTAATAAAATTGATTTTTTCGTGGCTCTAAATCCGATAGCTCATTTTAAAAGCTTTTTATTCTGCAGAATATTAAAAAAATGAGTAATGTCTAGCGAAAATTTCGATAGCAGAATTTTTTTTGAAATTGCAAATTAATAGAAATCCAATACCACAATATAAATATTTAAACTTTTTTTTTTATAAAACATTTAAATTGTACTATACTCTCGCTAATTCCGATAGCGCAAATTGTTTATTTATTTGTTTATTTTTGTGAAACTTTAAAACTTTGATAAGCCTGGCTATCAGCACAATTTGAACACTTTTGATGAAATACTAAAATTGTTTTATGCAAACGTATAATTAAAAATCTTTGAACTAACTGGAAATTATACACTATACTATTTTAATCGCTTTTTAAACAGAATAATTAAGTAGCTGTGAAAATCGTATAATTTTCTAAGATATTAGTAATAGTAAGTCATTTTAACGCTAGTTTAAATATCGAAGACGAGTGATTGAATATTCACTGTTAATTGGTTCAGAGTTTTTAACGGTTACGTACCCTTATCAAAGTCGTAGGGTCTACATTCTAAGAGTTTAAATACTTTATCGTTTGCGGGGGGGGATGGGTATATGCTCCCCTAAATAATAATGAAACATAAAAATTCCCTTTATTATTCAGACAAAAACAAAACTCATGAACCATTATTGATTTAAATTTATCAAAGTTCAAAAGAGATAAAATAAATCGTTTTGCAGACGTAAGAAATTTTCTTTTCCTATGTAGAGAACTATTAGGACTGTGTATTTTATTTTTTTAAATTTCACCTCCCTCAAAAATTGAACCTCTGCGACGCCAATGAATTTGAATGTGGCTTAATATTTTTAGAAATAAATAAAAATTTTAAATTTAAATGGCACCAAAGTTGTGTTAAGCAAATTTACTTTTGCTGTGTATTTATCTTGTCAATAATTTAAAAACATTTTAAGTAATGTTTTCCCAAATTAAATTAACGAAAAAAAAGTATTTTTTAAAAAAAAAATAGAAAAGAAAAATGATTTTTTTTTAAAAAAATATTGTAGTGCGAAGAAAAAAACATATTTAATAAAAATTATGTTTATTAAAAAGTCAGGCATTTTATTTTAAATAAAGGAAATTTTTAATGAATGCACGTTATTAAAAACTTTTTTAACTATTACCTACAAAAAGTTTTTCAATATTTTTTGATGATACTTGGTGCATGTAGTATCTTGTATGCACATCAACAGCATATAAACAGGTTTCGTTTATTAAAAATAAAGCTCATTTTTTATGTTCATTGTCCCATTTAATATTTATTTATTTTTATTTTATATCATATTTTTGAAAACTTTTTTTATTTTTTTGAATATCTGTAGCAAAACAAAGCTAAGTATTTTATGATAATTAACAATAATGTAATTTAATCTGAACTACAAAGTCGGCAATAAATGAATAAAAACTTCAGATTTGTTTTCTTTTTTTTTCCGTTGCGTTAAGATAAAGAAAAAGCAATGATTCTATTATAAATAAATTGATAAAAAATATGAGCGACTAAAAAAACAATTGTGATAAATGAATTTAACTACTCGATATAATCACACACTAAAATAACAGCGCCACACTACAAATAGGATATAACAATACGAATAAACACGCTATCGTATAAATGAATCTACACATAAATGACCAGCTGATAATAAGCTAATTTTTCCTCCGCACTAGATTGTAAATAAGATAAGAAGCTATTTTCAGAAATCAGTGGTGCTGCCATCTCTGAAATCTATCGTAAACTAAATTTTAAAAAATCATTTTCTTTCCATTTTAAGCCACAATATCATACAAATATGAGATACAAGTTAAATTTTTACTCCATACAATAATTAGTTCTGTTTTCTTCTTATGATATACGCAATTTAAAAAAAAAACTCGAAAATAATTTTTTTGTTTATTCTCCCTCTTTATTAAGCTAATAAAATTAATAATAAAAAAAGATTAATAATATAAAAAGATTAATAAATACGAAGCGTGCATAAAAAATTGTACCATAAAACAGGATTAAACATTACTTAGGAATAAATCCAGATTCTAGTTTACCCAGATCACCGCTTTATGTTACCCGGGTTTATGTTTATCAAATACAACAATGCATATCGAATACGATAATATCACGATCATAATTGATAAATTCAGTCATCGAATAACATAAATATCGCGATCCTTATCGATATTACGTATCAAAATGAACATCGTAAACATTAAATATTATGATAATAATAGATAGCTATATTTTTGTGAGTGCCACTAAATATTAATTAGGTAACGAAGTATTGACCTAAGTAAAAACAATAAAAAAATCAAAATCAAAATAAGGTTTTTAAAAACCACATTTTTGTAGTGGAGAATAATAATTAAAAAACAAAAATTTGAAAAACGAAAAATGTGGGGCGCATGAAATACATAACAGTAACAGTATGTGTGCTCATGAGAATATGTGTATGTATATCTGTAATTGTATCTGAATGTGGATATGTGTGTGGAATATATTTGTGTATATGCGTGTGTATGTGGATGTATATGTGTATGAGTAAGAAAATGTGTATATGTACTGTCATGTATTTCATGCGCCCCACGTTTTTCGTTTTTCAATTTTTTTCTTAATTATTATTCTCCACTACTAAAACGTGGTTTTTAAAAATATTACTTTTTATTTTGAATTTTTTTATTTTAAACTATGATTTTTTTAATTTTTAATTTTTATTTTATATTTTTAAAAAATTATTATTTTTTAATTATTATTCTTCACTACAAAAAACGTGGTTTTTAAAAATATATATTTTTATTTAGATTATTTTTCTTAGTCAAGAGTAGTCAAGACTACTACAAGACCACTACTAAAATAATAGAACTTTCATTTTAAATTAGGGATACAAAAATCTTTATAGAAAAACAATACCTTTACGACTTTCATTAGTTTTATGCTGATGACAACCAAAACAATCTGGAAATGAATGAGGAAAAACTGGATCCTACCACGTGATTTTTCAGCCAATAAAAATACTCCGACAATAAAAATCTTTTCACCTGACATGTAATACTAATTTGAAATAATGGAATCGACAACAAAAGACAATCTCGAAAATAATTTTTTTTTTAAATTTTAATTTTATTTTACTTTGTATGTTTTTTTTCTCTTCATTTTCATGCATTGTCATCCAATTCTGAACTATGTGCCAAATTTGAAGTCTGTAGCTAGTCGGGAAGTTAGTTTAAAATCGATTACAAAATTCCACCCGAACAGACATACACGAAGGCAAGTTGGTATAAACGTGGTAATAAAATAATTAATTTGGAAAACATCGTGATGCATTGATAAAAACAGATAAATTTTATGCATGACGACATTAAAATTCGACCTTCATTGGTCATAAGGTTAATAGTGAATGCTGGGAAAAACAGCTCATTACCCATAAGTATCAACAAAAAATAAATAAATAAAAAGAATTATAAAAATAAACTAATAATAATAATAACTCTACTTGTTACAGTAATTTAATTCTTCCAATCTTATTTTAGCCAGGCAAATACTTTTTACCTTGCTATATTTATTATAATATAATCATTTTGATTTATAATAAAAATATGCCAAACATGTTCAAATATTTTTGTCACAAATACGTAACTCTGGAAAACAGCCAGAAAAATACAGTTGAATAAACAAATAGCGGCCACATAATTGCTTGATATTTTATGTAAACTTCTGTATTTACGTAATATGACGTCTTTAAATGTGTTATTTATGCATTTTTATCGCTTGTTTAACGGAATTCTGAAAACCTAAAGAAATGAAATTGAATGAAAATTACTGACAAGTGCATTCTTTTGATTTTTTTTTTTTTAAATATCTATATCCAATGACGTCGAACTTTTACCTTTAAGTCATTTTTTTTCCAAATGTTTTTATATTTGAAGGGTGGATCATTTCAAAAACTGTAATACGAACTCGATTTCGTTTGTCAGGAGCCCTAAATTGTTTATAAAATTAGAGATAATAACCCCTTCCGACTATCGCTTGTTATTCCTGGAGCAGCTTTCGCAGTTACTTTCAAATCGCTTAAAAAACATCTTCCTTTGCTAATTTGGATTTTAAGTTAAATTTTTCATCCGTGTTTAGCTTATAT
The DNA here is from genome assembly GCF_043381705.1 of Parasteatoda tepidariorum. Lineage (NCBI taxonomy): Eukaryota > Metazoa > Arthropoda > Arachnida > Araneae > Theridiidae > Parasteatoda > Parasteatoda tepidariorum. The sequence continues at coordinate 12,941,910 of NC_092213.1, forward strand.
TTCATTTTATTTTTCTCTTTTTAGTTTTATTTTATTTTATAACCGGCTTTAAACAGCCGTAGCAATTCTGAGTTTCTGACTATTAATGTTCCATAACCTTGTAGTTTTGACCCTAACCCAGAAGACAAGGTAACTCTAAGGGGATAACTAGCCTTCGTGAAGTACCTTATTATGAAACTAATCCACATTTGCGTTGCATGGGGATGAAAACCGCGAAATCCTCACACGGTCAGCCCGACGGCAACGGGATTCTAACCCTTATTCCGTCTATCACAGAGAATATTTTACATCAGAACTGTGATTGGTGGCTGCCGGGAGCAAAATTCGTTCCAATTTGCCACTGCTGGGATTCGAACACACTATCCCTTGACCCTTTTTACCTCGGCCCTTTTTTTAATTTGGTAAATAATCAGCTTTTGATAATAAAGAGTCATTTAACAACATTATATTTTTCAACAAATATTGAAAATAAAGAGGACGCATAACGACTCTTTTTCTTATTTTTGTACGTAATAAGCTTTCGATAATAAAGAGTCATATAACAGCATTATGTTTTTCAATAAGTATTAAGAAATCACTTTACACTTTAATAAAATATGAGATACACACTTTAACTTTACTAGATTTTTCTAGTATGACGCAATAAAAGCTTGCGATTTGTGATTTTGAGTAATCAATGCAAAACTACACATTTGACTGTTTTTAAGTTTATTGAAATTTCATTTCATTATAGTTTAAACTTAACGAAATGATTTCTTAACATAAACCGGGGCGAGTCTACCCATTTTTTTCAGTTTGTCAACTTTCAAGTGGTCAAACTTTTGTAAATATTAAAGAAAAAAAAATAACTTAAATATCTTTATTTAACTTAATTAACTTTTTTAATTTAAAATAACTTAATTTTAATATAAACAAAGTTCTAAATTATATTATTATGCTTTATTNTATGGTTTAAATCAATAGAAAAAGTAAAATATCGCCTGCTATATTTCTCAAATTCTGATTGGGTGATGATTTATACATGTTTCGAAAGATATTGCCGAATACAGTAAGTATCTACTGTCAATTTATTTGTGAAAGAGGATTTGAAGGAATCTTTAACAGTATTCGCATTGCAAACTTATCTGTCCTAAATTATTTAAAGAAGTAATGTATAATAAGCCTTGATATATCTCTTTTATGAAGTAAAAAGAATATATTCCTATACTTTTTCCATTTAAAAAAATTTGATTTACTAATACTCACTTACAAACATTGATCATGCTGAAATTTGCCAAGTACAAATGATATCAGGAATCAGAAATGGGCCCAGTGCCAGCAGCTCGTTTATAAGCAAAATGGTGTGTTAAAGTTGAGCTAAGTCTCTCCACTTAAGTTAGAATGTTAATTAACGCGAAGTTAATTAAATACAATGCCGTATCACACATAGAATTTATTAAAACATAATTCATTCCTCTTCTATGTCTTTTACTTAAATTAGATTTGTTATTTGTTTTTCTGCTTTATTGTGTAACCGTGATAGATTTTTGTTTTGTGTACCTATCATTTTCAATTGATAATTAGTTTATTTATGTTCTACATGACTCTGTGCCTATTTTTGTGTTAAGTACGAAATATATACCGAAAGAATTGAAATCTTTGTGTAAGAACATAGAATGTATCATTTAAGAGAATTGATGCTTGTTGGGCTTGGCTTACTCGAAATAGAATGGGAAGAACAGTTGCTAACGTAAGCAAATGCCCCGTTTCAACAGCCAATCAGGATCGAGATATCCACACTGCGTCACTTGTAGGTATACCATTAAGTTTAAAAAAAATCAAACATATTCCAACTGGCACTGACGTCATAAGCCACGTGTCTGGGTAACCGTGATCTTCTTCTTCTTGAAGTGCAAGTACTCAATGGTTAACATTCTTTTAACATAGGAATTAACTTTTGATTGGTTAGAGCAACAATCAAACAAATCACCAATATTATAAAATATTTATCTAATTCTATGGGTAACTCTTACTCTGGCATGCAACTCACGAACTGGTGATAGGAGAGAGATTTAAAGTAGACAGTTAGGCAGTAGCTTACATAGACTTAAGTGATCCCACCAACAAGATCCATAAGAACGCCCAACCTCAAGGTCTGGTTTTTAAGGACAAGCGCCTTATCTGGGCGTCAGCGAGACGTCAACGTCCCGCTGACGCCAACAAAATACTGGTTTGTTAGCTCAAGGCCTGGTTTCTTAGAACTAGCGCCTTATCTAGGCGTCAACGGAAAGTTGACGTAGAGCTGACGCCAAAAAAATACTTTTTTGTTAGCTCAGCGTGAGCAGTCGGTCCAACGCAGACATTATCTCTCATTGCGCATGCGTTAGTAACTTAAACAAATATTTATTTTGAATTTTTATTGATATTGTTATTGTCGACCAGTGTTTCAGAGAACAAGTAATGACTTTGTCCAAGAAAAAACACATTATAACTGAGATAAATGAAGAGTGCTATGTTCAATGAAGAAGATATGTTTAATATCAAAATCTTGGCTGATTTCAATGTGCTGTTGGATGTTTTCCGCCATTGCTTCTGTGGTTAACGTCACGCAGTTATCCAACTGCAGTTGACTTGGACGGCAATTGTAGTTCAAGATGAGCGTTCAATGACGTATACTATCAAACTCACAAATGGACCAATCAGAGGTTAGCGCTGATTTCCAGCTGACGGCGTCCTGTCCTAAGAAACCAAGCCTTAAGACTTACCATAAAATAAATAAATAAATAAAAATAAAAAATAAAAACTTTATTTGTTGCCTTTATTATATACCCTATCTAATAAAGGCAACAAATAAAACTTTATATAATAAAAAAGGCGACTAAAGTTCAAAATTTTATTCGTTTAGTCAGGGCGGAGACACATGCAACTTTAATTCCATGAATTATTTTAACTTTCGTTTTTTAATATAATTATTCCATTACAGTTGTGAAAAATCAAATTCAGTCACAAGAACCAATATGTAAGAAAGAATCACTAACTCGTCTAGATAGCAATGTCAGTGCGTGAATTTATATAAGCTAAAGATTGTACTTAGTAGTACATATAAAACCTTCATAAGTCAGTCTTAAATCTTCTATTGTTAGTTGATTCTATCAACCTGGTTTTGATTTAATTTGAACGTAAAATATAACGCAGAATCCAATATCCAATACATTTTTTGTTTTTATTGCAATTTCAGACATTTAAAAAGTTCTTATCTGGATTAAAGTGGCTCTTGTGGTTGTATATTAAATCTTTAACTTTTTTTTTGTTTTGTTTTTGTGAATATGTGTTCATTACATTATTAATATTATTATTTTCGTTTTAATTTTGGCATGGATACACAAAAAAAAAAAAAAAAAAAAAANAAAAAAAAAAAGAAAAACCTTTTTCGATCCAAGAAGCACGCATTATAAGTTTCAAAACAAAACAATCTGTAAGTCTATAGCATTTTTATTTGCGTTCTTTACACTATTTTGCGCTATTTATTTCAGCACAAAAGTACATTCCACACAAACAATATATTGAATATAGATATTGAATATAGATATTGAATACAGATATTGAATATAGATATTGAATATAGACATAGAATATAGTTATTTAATATAGATATTAAATATAGATATTAAATATAAATATTGAATATAAATATTAAATAGAAATATTGATATTGAACATAAATATTGAATAGAGATATTGATATTGAATATAGACACAAACTAGATAATGATAGATGCAAAATGATGTTGTAATAAAGCTAAATATGAAAACTTTTCTAAAGAAATGTTTTAAAAACTGTAATCTAACATTTCTCAAACCAAAAAACGTTTTTCTTTGACAATTCATGAATAAAAAGACACAAAAAAAACAACAATAATTTGTAAGGAAACGAAAATATTCATAAGTAAATATACTGAAAAAACTTGTTGAAAATTATTAATTTGCAGCGAAGCCTACATGTTCATTTCTAGTATTTCCAAACCGCTACCACAAAACATCTTCATTTGGCCTTTATTCATTACAACAATAAATTTACGACAAATCTAGCCAACGTCGAACGATTCGTGTTCTCTAAGATAGCTACTGTATTCTCTAAACCTCACGTATCATATCATGCCGAGTTAATCTTCATTCGAGGTTTAAAGCATAAATCATTTTTCGTTATCAAGCAAGATGGTATATAAAAAAAGAACGAATTTATCAGTACATACCACTAACCGTTGCCATCTAACAAGCTCAAAGTATCGTCTGACATAAATTCGACAAAACTTTGAATTAAGCCTAGTCTTCGAATGGCGGCCTGATGCCACCTCAATCGTAAATTGCTTATTATCTTAATTGGGGAGCAACTTTCTTGGGTATATTTCGGCTAACATTGTAGATTGTGACAACGATAGCGTCTTCAATGTTGTCCTCTTAAATAATACTTTATCAAAAATTATTGTAAATCCAGGTCAATGAAATTGCCATTGGCCATACTGGCTAGAAAAAAAAAATGCTTCTTCTGTATTGAGACTTTAAGGTATCTTTATTTGAATACTAATTAAGTAATGTACTGATTTTTTTATTGCTGATGCTTGATAAAAACATATGAAAATATCTAGATAAACTGAAAAACTGCGTGTGGTCATTCGTGACTAAATTTACTTCTGCGCTGAGGATTGCGAAAGTAGAAAGAAAAGTAATAATTAAAACACGATTCACGATTGGCAGAAGCCATTGATTAAGACACGATTCGTATAATTTTGCTTTAATTGACATTAATTGTTCGCATGATTGTAAATTGAATTATTTATCATTTCACGCCGATATGATATCGGGATTTTCGATCGTAGTCACCAACGAAAAAAATTGCTCAAGGTAAGAAAATGCTGCGTGTTTGTATTCATAACAGAATGCGCATCAGATAAGGAAAAAATCAGGTTCTTGTGATATGAATAAGGACTGATTAAAAAGTAATTCACTTATAAACACTGTCATGTCATTTTATTTTTGTCTATATGATTGTAAATAATAACATTTAACTCCGATATGGCACCAGCTGTTTTAATTCAAATTATAATAATCAATTATTATAATCTACTATCGTAATTAAAGTTAATCGAAAAGTGGGTTCAACATTTGATGACCAGATATGCTTATCATAGGGTAAGAATTTAAAAGTTGTAAATGACAAATCTATAATTTTAATTGTATAATAAGCAAATACTGTTTGTGACTATTTATGACTGAATGCTCTTATGACATTACTAGTATTTCTTTTTTACACAACTAAAAATGTGCATATTTGAACAGCGAACTTTTATTTCAGTAAATGAACCTCAACCGACATCAACCAACTTGTATTCGAATGTAAACAATCTAGAGGTGATATCTGAATGGAGCCAGATTTGTTTTCGGTAGCGGAGATATTCACCATATTGTGTGAAAGCACATAGGATTGGTGCAAACTTTTCTCAATATAAGAGTTTTAGACTTATTTACGCTCTTTAAATTGTAAATAAAAGCTTGATTTGGTGTCAACTTGAAATAAAATGTTCTTTCGCACAATTTTTTGGACTGTGGGACATCTAATTCAGAGTGCTAGAGCACTACAGTTTTTACAGTGTAAGTAAATTTTTTTGCTTGTCCGATGTTTTTTTTTTTCTTTTTTTTTCTCCCTCTTAGATAATATTTTTTCTTAGATAATCTGCTACTGCTTTTTCTCTAATCTTAGATAGTTAATCATTCCTTTAAAAAGCCCTATACTTAAAGAAAAAGAAAGAAAAGAAAGCTAAATAAAAGCAATGGTTTATTAGTTTACGGGAAAAAGCATTCAATAATATTTGGAACTTCTATGGGTCTTCAAGTATGTAGATCAATAAAATGATTTAATATTCAAGAAATGCTGATGGTAGATTTGCAATGATATAATTTTGTAGTAAAAAATCTATTTAAAATTCCAAAAGAACTCTAGCTATATTTTTTTCGTATTTTACAAGTTTCGCAACACAGAGAAAAGGAAATCTGGTAAAATTAATGTGCTGTATGTTAATGACATTGCTAGCAAAAATAATAATAATGATAATAATTCTGGTTAATAAAAAAAACGGTATTTAAGCTATTCATTCGGGTTTTTTTCGTTCATGTGGTAAAAGTATACCAGATATTCAGTTTTTTACAAAAGAAGTAATATAAAAAATTAGAATGTTTATCAGAGAAAAATAATCAATAATTCTTGAATTTTGTTATTTAATTTTGAATTTTAAAGTTCGATGAGAAATACTGATACAATCATTTGTAGATGCATATTCTATTATTAATTTTTCGAATTGGAAAAAAAAATATTCGAAAAAAATATAATTGGAAGAATAATTATTAATATATATTTTTCTAAAATTTGATAATTTCTTCTTTATTGGCATTTTACTTAAATGATTTCATAATAATAAACAAATTGTTAAATACATTATTGATTATTGGTTGATTACAAACCTATTGATTACAAACCTATTGATTACAAACCTATGGATTGCAAACCTGGTTGATTACACACCTATCTTAAATTTGGTTATTTTATTTTGAATTTTAAAGTTCGATGAGAGATATTGATACAATCATTTGCAGATGCTTATCTTATAATTAATTTTTCGAATAGAAAAAAATATTCGAAAAAAATATAATTGGAAAAATAAATATTAATATATATTTCTTAATATTTGATAATTTCTTCTTAATTCGCATTTTACTTAAATGATTTCATAATAATAACCAAATTGTTAAATACATAAATGATTATTGGTTGATTACAAACCTATTACAGGTTTCAAGTATCATTACTGGATAAAATTCTAACTCACGGAACCCCTATGATATTTACAAGGAACCTTAAGCGGAACATCGCCTGGGAACCTCTGATCTAGACCACAATCAATCCATCTCAATCTATTACCATATCTAGATAATATTCTCGTATAATATTTCATGGTTAAATAAACCTGCATTTATTTTAATCTTCAGGTCGTCAAGATTACCTTTACAACTCCATAGTTTATAAAATGTCCAAAATATAAGAACACTTTACAAAAATATCTCAATTAAATTTCCGTGGGCGAACCTGATCTGTTTCATTAGTATGTGAAAAAACTCCTTCATTTCATTAGATGTGATTAAAATTCAAAATGCTTCTTAACAACTTTCGTCGTATGTAATCTAAATAACTGATTAAGATTGCATGCGATAGTAAAAATTAGAATAGCTGAAAGTTTAACGTTATGGGAAAAAATGTAAAGAATAAAATGTATTTGATATAGACATTAGAATATTATGATTTTATAAATGAAGCATGTTTAAACATCAGTTTATTTCATTGCAAAAACGTTAAATATTTTTTACATATCATTTTACATCTAATCTGTACTACATGTCCGGAATTCTGATGTTCATTTAGCAGTATTCTTAAATTTATTACCAAATTGTGTGCTAACTGATATGGTGAAAAAAATTTTTTTATTAACTCGTATAAAATCATTTCCTTCTACGCATAAAATATGATAACGTGATGTAAAAATGAAAAGAAAAAAACAATACTGGCACTGGATTAGTGTTGCGTGCTTGACGTGAATTACCTATTCGGTTAATTTGTCGATGTATGTCAATGTTACTGTTAGTGGTTTTATATCTATTCTAATAAAAATAAAAAAATTTGAAAACATAATTGAAACGCTTAACATTTGCTAGACTTTCAAAACATAAATTCTCATCAAAATTTAGAATCACTCGAACCACCATAACATTACCTTTGACATAAAAGTTTTAGAATAATAATTTGTAGGCTTTTTATTAACATTTATGAGCAATTCTACAAATAAACGCCAATTAGGCAGCCAAAAAAATAAAACATTTTTTTTTTTGGTGGGGGCACGCTATTTCTACATGAATTTTCTTCTTTTTTAGGGTGTAAAAAAGAAGAAAATTCATGTAGAAATAGCGTGCTCCCCCCCCCCCACAAAATTTTTTTTGGCTGCCTAATTGGCATTTATTTGTAGAATTGCTCGTATAAGTTTTACTCATCAAAAAATTGAATTTATAAAATTATGTGGTTAGTAATATAGCGTGAGGAATTCCGTGCTGTATAATTGTAAGTGTTTAGATTTTCCGACATTTGCTTTTTTTTAATTAAAAAAACTGATTTAGAGGAAGCTGAAATTCAAAAAAAAGCATAAATTGCGCAAAGGTGTTTATTTTAAATCGAAAACAAACCAATGTAGAATGCTAAACTAACTTCAGAGAGATGCTGGTCGCAAAATCGTATGAAGATGGTTTTGCCAGAAAAAAAGAACATGATCCAACCTATGATCCGCTTACCACTGTGGATATTTTACTTCAGCACTGTGGTTGGTACGAGCCAGGTGTGGAATTCGTATCAACCAGCCATCCCTGGGATTTGAACCCGATTCACGTTATTAGAAGGCGAACGCTCTATACCCTGAGGTACCACGTCTCTGCTACTTAAGCCACTCTCTAATACCAGTAAACAAGGTTGAAATCAAGCAAATTTTTAAGGCAGAGATTGCGTTTCTTGTTTTTCCAGTGGCTCAATCAACCGTCAACAATACGGTCACACACACGTCACAGTCCGTTTTACAGAGAGGACCCAATCATACTTCATTCATTCATCCACAGATGGCAATTTTGACCTGAACCAGAGAATGATAAATCTCCAATTCAGTATTCCCAGGGGTATTTTTATTTAATTTAATTTTATAACAGCTGTTGAATAGCTGACACTATTCATTGGGATTCTCGACTACTAATATTCACCTCCGTAGCCTTGTAATTTTGAACCTAATCCAGAAAACAAGGGAACTCCTGGATCAAGTATTGAGAGAAATTTGCCTTCGTGGAGGACTTTTTGATGGAACTAACCCACATTTGGAACTAACCCAACTGATGGAACTAACCCAAACTACGAAAACCTTCCACGGTTAGTTTGACAGCAAGGGACTCTAACCCATGATCCGTCTACCACTGAGAAATATTTTTTGTCACCACTGTGGTGGGTGCAAGCCGGGTGCGGAATTCGTATCGACCGGCCGTCGCTGGGATAGATTTGACGTGCACCAGCCACCATTTATTTATTTCAAATGGCAGAGATGAATTGACATGTTAAAAAGCAAAAAACACAGGAACAAAACAAGAAAGTAAAAAGTCATTTCCTCAGGAGCGCTCTAGCCTCCCAATATCGCTCGGTCGGTAGACAACGACCCGCGGAGGGCCCTGCAGCACAGGATGTGACAGCCATCCAAAACAACCCAGTCACCATTTAATACACGAGAATTCTTTCCCCGGCGGGATTCGAACTTTCGATCTGTAGCTTCTGGAACATCTTTTCACTTTTACCCTAATGTTTATTATCAAATGTAAACAGCTTAGAAAACTCATATATTTCTTAAAAAATAAATTATGGACGGTTGTTTTTAATTTATTTGAATCGAAAACTTTAGTGTAACGTAGATTTAAGATCACAGGATTTTCGCGATTTACTGCTACTGTTTAAACTTGCATTTAAATCTAAACTGAAAATTGTGTTGCCGTTATTGAGACTCTGAAAGTGTGTTTGTTATCAATTGCCCTGACCAGGTAATTTTATTAAAACATACTTATATTAATTTTTTTTAATCTTAATCCTGTTACTAATAATTTGATTTTAGAAGTAAATGAACAAAGATTAAACCTTTCAAAAGAAAAAAAACGATTAAATAATACAAATAAAGGAAGAAAAAAGCAATGATTAAGCTTTTCAAGTAGAAAAAAAAATGATGACGGAACATTTGAAATAAAATGCATATCTTTATAAAAGTAATAAAGAAATTTATGTATAAAAACTAATATAAAGTTTTAAAATATCATCTGTACAAGTAATTGTTTAAAAATTGTCCTTTTATGCACTGATAAAATAAAGGAAGGAAAAACTGGAGATGCTTACATTTTCCTTTTACGTATTGATTGAACTATATATTTTTATTTGTTTTTCTTATTTTATTTTTTGTGTGTATCTTTTTTACATAGTTGAACATTATTCATTTTAACGCATCGAGCACTTTACAATGCATTACAACTTGAACCCCAAGACAAAAATGAGAAAGATGCACCACTTTTTGACACGTTTCAAAATAAAGTTTTAAATAATAATTTTAAGATTTCATACATCAGTTTTTTTTATACAATCTCAATAACATAGGATCATAATAACACATAATAATTATTAAAGACATTATTACATCATGTAAAATGTTAATATTAACAATCACAAGAGGAATTTTTTTTTCGTAACTTTAATACTTTTAAATTAAAATTAACAAACCCATTTATTTATACTGCAGGGTTTTTCCTCAAAATTCTAATTTTAAACATCAACTAATCGAGAATGTAAAATATTAATTTTATATGTTAATAACATGTAAAATGTCAATTTTATTTTCTTATGTGCTTCTTTTTTACATATTTGAACATTATTCACTTTAACGCATCGAACACTTTACAATGAGTTACAATTTGAACACCGAGACAAAAATGAGAAAGCTGTACCACTTTTTCACACGTTTCTAAAAATGTAGTAAACAATTTTTTTTCTCCAATTTTATAGATCAGTTTTTTTTTTCATACAATCTCAATAACATAGGATCATATAACACTGAATAATAATTATTAAAGATATTATTACAGCTTGTAAATGTTAATATTAAGAATCACACGAGGAATTCTTTTGGCAACTTTTATATTTTTAGATAAAAATTAATAAACCCGTCTATTTATACCTCAAGGTTTTTGCACTAAATTCTAATTTTAAACATCGACTAATCGAGAATGACACCCGTTATCAAAACCTCCAACGTGCAAAGGAAACGGCATTAATTTTATACACGTTTTTAATTTTTATATAAATCTAGTGAAAATAGGAGTTATCTTACTAATATTTCCCCAAAGCTTCTCTTATGCATACGGATAAAAGAATGTGAAATCTGTTTGGGTGGCATTAATTTAATATTCTCACCGTATCTCTGAATGCTTACTTATATAACTTTATTTAAATGTTACTACCTTATATATCCATTCCTGTTTTCATTTTTCTTATCATTTTAAAACTTTTTTTTAATAATTGTAGGCGAATTTTTTTACTTCCTCTTTCATTACACGCGACAAAGAAAATATGATAAGAATACAAATGAGCTGATTAAAAATTGTTTCTGTATATAGATAACAATAAAAAACTTGCACATATCTACTAGCTATTATAATTATTGAGATTTACATGATTTCATTTTAGTTTAACTACCTTTAACGGCTATTGTTTGAATAAACCTCGGACATCTTAAAAAAATAATAATAATAAAATAAAAAATAAGAAAATAAAAAATAAAAAATAAAAAAACTGCAAGGGGCTGACCACCTTCGCTCGCAATCTCTCACCGACCCCAGGAAAAGGTTTCGCTGTTCCTTTTGGACTTAAGTCTAACGTATATACTATATTGCGTAAATTCGGATTTGAGTCTAACGTAGATTCAGATTTGAGTCTACCGTAGGTTCTATATAACGTTGATTCGGATTTAAGTCTAATGTAGATTCTATCTAACGTAGTTCGTATTTGAGTCTAACATAGATTCTATACAACGTTGATTCAGATTTAAGTCTAATGTAGATTCTATATAACGTAGATTGGGATTTGAATCTAATGTAGATTCTATGTAAGGTAGATTGGGATTTGAGTCTAATGTAGATTCTATGTAACGAAGATTCGGATTTGAGTCTAACGTAGACTATATACAACATGGATTCAGGTTTGAGTCTAATGTAAATTCTATGCAACGTAGATTCAGATTTGGAGTCTAATATAATCCAGATTTAGATTTTGATTCCATTGGAATTAAATTTACTCATTTTGATAGGTTACTACTGCGGCTTCATCCATGAAACTCTTTTTGATGTTTTTATTAGTTTTTGGTTAGTAAAAAAAAAGAAAAACTTGTTAAATGTTTTTGCCGTAATGTCTATATTTCGCTGTGCTACTGATAATTAAATCATTAAATCCAATCCATTATTAATTACTATCTATAATCAAGAATCTGGTCGCAAGGATGGGGGATGTTGTTTTATGTATGGCAACCCGAGCATTTCACGGTGCTACATCGCGCTGTGTTTTTAAATTTTAATTACGGTTTTATATTATATTTTTGTTGTGCTATGTTTTTGTTATATTTTTTATATCTATGCATGTTTTTTTATGCTCTTATTTTGTTTCCTTGCAAACTTTTTGGTGCCATTTAATCTAACTGGGCATTGCGCGTACGATTCAACAAAAATAAAATTCTCAATTCAGTGCAGTACATAACGTGTTGGTGCAGGATGGATATCCCACCAGAGACTTAGGATAGATATCCCACTGAAGACTTAGGATAGGAATCCCACTGAAGACTTAGGTATCCCTCTGAAGACTTAGAATAGGTATCGCACTGAAAACTTAGGTTAGGTATCCCACTGAAGACTTAAGATAGGTATCCCACTTAAGACTTAGGATAGGTATCCCACTGTAGACTTAGGAAATGTATCCCCCTGAAGACTTAGGATAGGAATCCCACTGATGACTTAGGTATCCCACTGAAGACTTAGGAGAGGTATCCCACAATAAACATAGGATAGGCGTCGCTCTGTAGACTTTGGAAAGGCATCTCACTGAAGTCTTAGGACAGGTATGCCAATGAAAACTTAAGATAGGTATCCCACTGTAGACATAGGATAGGTATCCCACTGAAAACTTAGGATAGGTATCCCACTGAAGACTTAAGATAGGTATCCCACTTAAGACTTAGGATAGGTATCCCACTGTAGACTTAGGAAAGGTATCCCCCTGAAGACTTAGGATAGGTATCCCACTGAAGACTTAGGATAGGAATCCCACTGATGACTTAGGTATCCCACTGAAGACTTAGGAGAGGTATCCCACAATAAACATAGGATAGGCGTCGCTCTGTAGACTTTGTAAAGGCATCTCACTGAAGTCTTAGGACAGGTATGCCAATGAAGACTTAAGATAGGTATCCCACTTTAGACATAGGATAGGCATCCCACTGAAAACTTAGGATGGGTATCCTAATGAAGACTTAAGATAGGGTATCCCACTGAAGTCTTAGGAAAGGTATCCTAATGGGGACTTAAGATAGGTATCCCGCTGTAGACTTTGGATAGATATCCCACCGGAGACTTCGGCTGGGCACACCACAAGTGCGCCCTATGTCTTTGACTTAACACATAAAATTTAAAATTATAATATAAAACAGAAACTCTCTAGTTAAGAGATATTCGAATATTTATAAACATTTACTATATTTAAATTTAAGATAATGAAAATCGTAAGTACTATGAAGAGGTGTAACTTAGAAAGAGTATTGAATGGAAATTGTATGCACTTACCACATTAAAATGAAATGCTTCTTAATAATACTAGAAACGAACAGAATGTCTTATAATAATTATATTCAAAGTTTAATTAAGGTTATAATTAATTATAAAGTGAAATAGAAAAAAATTATTCAACGAAAAATATTCGAGCACAAATCAGATACCGTAAAATTTCAATGTTCTTAGTTATTTGCTGGGCTATAAAATTAATTCTATTATTACACTGGGGGAAAAAAGTACGTTTAAAACTACCAGAATAAGGTAAAATTTACCGTATTTCTGACTTTATGTGAAGCAGCTTGTACGTTTTGCGGAAGTGCTTTGGTAATGATTTTGGTAGAATTAACAAGGAAATATAGTTTTTTATGACGTGATAAATTTCGGTAATTTTATCAGGATACCTTATGGCATAACATAAAAACAATTTTTCGGTTACTTTTCAGTTATGGATTTTTTACTAAATCTGTGGCAATGAGAGCTATAATTTTGAAAACCAGAATTTCCGGTAAACCCTTACCATTAAAACGGAAAAATAACAAAACGCAACTGAATCCAACTGAATGATTTAAATACCGTACATTTTGGTCTTATTAACCAGAACTTTTTCTTTTTTCTTTACCAGAAATATTATTGCCCTACATCACGGTAATTCCACTGGAATTCAATCTCGTCATTTTTTAAAGTGAAAAAAGTTTTAAAGAAGTTCATCGAGATTTAACTTACGAACCCTGTAGCATTTCATGCTTTACTATTTCAATCAGACGGACGAGATAACTCGTCTTCCAGGAATATTCACTGTGTGCTAGAGACGAGATAACTCGTCCTCTACACATAGTTCAACATTATAGCAGCGTTTCCAGCGACTTATTTACCAATATTTAGTAAAGATTCTTACTTTCATTTTATTATTTTTATGTCTGTAAACACAAAGTGAGGATTGTTATTGATTGCAATTAATTATTATTTTTTAAAGTTTGAAAAAAAACATGTTTTAAAAAATTTGCGTTTCGTTTCAATTTCAGCACAGAAGAGGAGACAAAGTCGCACTTTTGCTGCTATGAAAGTTTTAATGAAGTATAAGACAACTTAATCTGTCATCGTACTTCCTAAGTAAGTCTTGATGATACTGGCAAAGTACGAAAGATCAAAAGTAGCAGTTACATACATCTGAGAGACTAGATGATAAATCATTATTCTTGATCACATTTCTCAAGATTGGTTTCTCCTTTATTTCACTTGACAGAATGCTTCGCAAGCAAATAATTTCTGAGCTTGTCCCATCGCAATACATTACACAAAATATACATTACATTACATATATTTCGCAAAATCTACATTACATTAGATATATTTCGCAAAATATACATTACATTACATATATTATATACATTACAATGAAACATCGCAATTACATAGCAAAATATACATTACATTACATACATTATATACATTACAATCAAACATCGCAATTACATCTCAAAGTATACATTACATTGCATATATTTCGCAATATATACATTTATTACATACATTATATACATTACAATCAAACATCGCAATTACATCTCAAAGTATACATTACATTACATATATTTCGCAAAATATACATTACATTACATATATTATATACATTACAATCAAACATCGCAATTATATCTCAAAGTATACATTACATATATTTCGCAAAATATACATTACATTACATATATTTCGCAAAATATACATTACATTACATTATACACAATTATATACATTTCACAAAATTTAGTAGCTGATTTCACGAATTCAGTTTCTGAGTATTCTGTGAAAATTTTGGGATTTACAAGGTTAAACATGTTGTTGATGAAAGCCATGCAAGAATTTGATTTACCGTTATACGCAGGTCTTTCAATCTCGCAAATTTAAATAAAAAACTGGATGATGATAATAGCAGGGCTGTTGTTCTTTCGAACATAATTACTGTCACCTTTTTTTCCCTAAAATAAGCAAATATGTCACACACAACCAAGCAATCCAGCAAAGAGGTATAGAATTTAGAGCATTTAAATTTATATTCTAAAAAAAAAAATTTAAAATTAGAAGAATCAAGTTTATCTTCCTAAAACGATACAGAAATTCAGAGCCTTCAAAACAATCTTTTACAAAATATAAAGAACTTACGACCTTCAAATTTATTTAAATAGTTCTCAAGGTATTTTTAAGCACATTCGCTAAGGAAAATAAAAAAAAAGCTACAGTTTAAGTGCCTTACACTTGTTGCAATACGCTATAATTACTATAATACTGTCCTATAATTTTAAACCATATGTGTAATATTGCCGTTATTTGGACTTCAGAACGATCAAACAACTAAAATATTTCGAAAATTATTAAAATTGTTTTGAAAATCGCCAGCTAGGCGAAATTTTTCCAACTAAATAAAAATTATCAAAATAAATGCCTCATTCTTAATTTTTTGGTGAACCCAGATAAGGCGCATTGGAGTGAGTTTTTAAGCATTAAAAAATTAGACACCAAACACTTTTCATTTTCTTAAAACTATGGCTTTTCTCCTTAGTGCCATTTTTAAAATAAACATAGAGGTTAAAGATAGGCTAAATTTGACCTAGCAGTCATGAGTAACTGTTGCACACTCACAGCAGTTATGAAAACAGCATATTTGCAAAGAAAAAGCATAATTTCATGCGACTACAGAGCCCTTGAAAAACAGCCTTACTGAATAAACAACTACCAAGAATAACTGTTGCACACTCACAGCAGTTACAAAAATAGCATATTACTTGCAACAAAAAAAGCATAATTTCATGCGACAACAGAGCCCTTAAAGACAGCCTAATGAAATTACCAATTATAACTGTTGCACACTCACAGCAGTTACGAAAATAGCATATTATTTGCAAAAAAATGCGTAATTTCATGCGACAACAGAGCCCTTAAGAACAGCCTTAATGAAATTACCAATAATAACTGTTGCACACTCACAGCAGTTATGAAAATAGCATATTATTTACAAAAAAAGCATAATTTCATGCGACAACAGAGCCCTTAAGAACAGCCTTAGTAAAATTACTAATAATAACTGTTGCACACTCACAGCAGTTATGAAAATAGCATATTATTTGCAACAAAAAAAAGCGTACTTTTGTGCGACTACAGAGCCCTTCAAAAACAGCCTTAATGAATAAACAATTACCACCCCAACAAAACGTTTCCAAAAGAATCTGATGTTTTGCAAGCGTAACATCAGTCCCATTTCCTGGCGTTGAAAAAAAAATATCTGATAACCCCACTTCAACGGTGTTAACCCGTGGCGTTATTCCAATGATGAACGAACGCTATTTCGCCGCCCTTAAATCTTACCCGTGAGATCTTCATCAAAACTCAACAATATTCATATACTCTATTATATTTCGATCCCCGCAACAAACCACCTGCCCCCCTTACCCCGTGTACCATTCACACCAACCCACCACATGATTGTAGCGATGAGTTAGTGTTATTACCTTTCATATAGATATTTTTCCACCATAACCATGACAAAGCATGGGGGCCCAATAATGTCACTTCTCCCCTCGGCCATTGTGGTGATTGTGTAAGCTATGCGAGTAATGAGCAGATCTGAGAACGCAACCCGGTGTGATATTTGTGGCTTTATATTTAGATATCTATGCATGTCTCGAAGACACACTGCAAGATTTGTCGGCGTGGCCGTTTAACCTGTCGTTTCTTCACAATGGTTGGTAACTAAGGTGGATGTGTTGTATTCTAGTACCTTCTTTAGAATGATTTACCGTCACTTAGGGACTAAGAACTTCCTTTTGGGGTCAGTGAGAAGGTTTTAAATTGCGAGTTTACATCTAGAACTTATAAAAAAATTATTTGGCTGTGCTCTTGAGAAAAGAAATCGAGAAATAAATTACGGTGTTTTTTTCTTTCAACCAAGGGAAAACTATTACTTAAGAGGACGCTTTGCAGCGCGGGAGAAACTTTTTCATGGCATCTTCTGTTTCACCTGCATTTTAAAATTTGTAGAATAAAAAAAATAAAAAAATGTGAGTTCAGATGAAGGTAAAGTAAGCCATAAGTTTCAAGTGCTGAAAAAAGAGCCGTGATAGCTCAGGGGATAGAACGCTCGCCTTCCAATCAGGCGACACGGTTTCGAATCCCAGTCGATGACACGTCGATACGAATTCCGCATCCAGCTTGCACCGACCCCAGTGCTGACGTGAAATATCCTCAGTGGTAGACGGATCATGGATTAGAGTCCCTTTGCCGCCAGGCTAATCGTGGGAGGTTCTCGTAGTCTTCTTCTCCATGTAAAGCAAATGCTGGTTAGCTCCATCAAAAAGTCCTCCACGAAGGCAAATTTCTCCCAATACTCGATCCAGGAGTTCCCTTGTCATCTGGATTGGGTTCAAAATGACAAGGCTACGGAGTTGAACATTAGTAGTCGTAAACCCATAAAATTGGGTCGGCAGTTCTACCACAGTTATAAAATAAAAAATAGAAATTTAAAAAAAAAATTTGCTGAAAAGAAATTTTTAAAATATCGAAATTAAAATAAATTATAGAAGGATAACTTAGGATAACGCAATGTCGAAGTTCGCTTCCAACAATTTGTATGCATATTGATATTTTTTCCTAAGCGATTGAAAACTTCATGGCTTATTCTTGCCGAACACACTTTTTCTATACTTGAAATTTTAAATTACTTTTGGAATTAAAACAGAATTTGCGAAGAAAAGCTTCTCCGGCGGCATGTGTCTTCTTAAGAGGACGTTCTAGCACAGGAAAAACTTTTTATGGGGAATTCTGGTTTACCTGCATTGGTATTTTAAAGTTTTGAGAAAAGTGAATTCAGATAAACTCAGAGAAAATAATTAAGTTTTAAGCGCAGATCTTGTTTTTTTTTTCTTTTTCAAAATATTAAAAGTCAAACAAATTATTACAAGATTACTTCCCTACTACTACGTAATCCAAAGTAATAGCATCGAATTTGTTCACAATTAGATATTTAGAAAACACATTCAGAATTTATAACTTCATGGTTAATTCTAGGATGAACTGAACTTTTTTTTTCTATACTTTAAATTTCAAATTACTTATAAAGCGGAAAGATAATGAGCTCTGAAGAGTATCTCCGCTCAGTGTAAGAATGTCCTCAATGACATTTTGAGTTTTGTACGGAAAATATCCCATTATTGACACAAATTCACAGCAAAGTTTTCAAATTCCACTGATCTTATTGGCTGAAACGGATGATGACCTAGAAATTAACGAATATCACTGTTCCTTACTATTCCAGTACGTTCCTTGTTTGCAGATGAAAATTAAAAAAGGACCAACCGAAAAAACTTTTGATCTAATGACCGGATCTTCACGTTCTAAATCTCAATCGTAATGGTTCAAAGGGATGACCTCAAATATACTAATTAATTATTGCAGGCGATATTTAAAGTTATAAAATCAAACACAAAAACGTACTTTTTCTGAATAAACATGTATTTTTTTTCAAACGGATTCGGATTTCTGACTCTCAACATATTGGGGGTAGGCATAATCTAGAAAATAGGGTCCTAATAGTTTGGAAAGCGGTCTACAGTTCGGACCCCTTAATGTTAATTTTACTTAGAGCATAACTCACCATATCTCATTAACTTTTTAAGAGAATTAAAACAATTTTGCACACAATTGTATAGCTTGTTTATTCAAGATAATTCTATGCAAAATATTCATACACATATATTCTTTAATTATCATATCCTGCATTTTTCAGATACAAAACAAGGAAACTTTCTGTACAAGAAAGATAATTGATGCGAAATTTCCAACAATGAAATAATAGGGAGAAAAACTATTTAATTTAATATTCGCACAGATGACGAATCACCATATCTAACCTTGGATCCTCCTCTACCGGATTTGCTGAATAGAACAATATATTAAAAAAAGTAGTATTGTTATAAAATTTTAAAATATGAAATATAGTTAGAATGACTATCTAATTTACTATCCATGTTGATGAATTTCCTATTTCCCTACTGAAATCTACTCTTCTGTACCTGTTGAATAGAATACAAAAATAAATAAATAAATAATATTTTTGCAAAATTTTCAAAAAATGGAATATTTATCATATTGATTATTTAATTCAATATTCCTGCTGTCAATGAATCACCAACTTTTTTCTTCTTCCTAAATTAACATCTTCTGAATCTTCTAGATACAAAAAGTGTATACAAGAAAGAATATTGTTACAAAATACTTTTCAGCAATAAAAAAAATGGCGCAATAACTATTTAATATACGTACAGCAGCCGAACAACCAATCCACATTCTGGATACAACATACAAAACAAGGGATAAAACTTTCAACAAGTCAGAATATTCTAACTATTTAACATTTAACACGTGTCATTGATGTACTGTCAATTTCCCATCTTTTTTCTCTCATTAGTTCTTGTAAATTTCAACCAAAACAGAAAGAAAAGGAAAAACTACCGAACATTAAAAAACAGAAATAGTAAACCCAATTTAAATAAAGGAAAATTAAAATATCAAAATTGTACGAAATAATAGTATACTCTCGATATCTAATAGTTGAAGGGACGTTAAAATATCTTGAAATAGCGATAGTTTTCGAAATAACAAGTTCAGAACTAAATATGTTCTAAAAAGTAGAAAAAAAAACATATTCTAAGAAGTAGAATTATGAAACATAAGAATAACTACTACTATATATGTATGTAATGATAGTTGACTATAAGTCTAAATAGAACAATGATAATTTCATTTTTATAAGTGTGACAAGAACAATTATGCATTAAATTGAAGAGAATTGGTTTGTAATGAACTTACATTGTGATTTTTCCAAAAAAATTCAATTTCTGTTTCGAAAAAAAATTCGACACAGCAAGATTTTGAGAAGAAACTCTTCGACATCGGAATTAAAGTTAACATTAAGTGGGTATATAATGCCTTGGGGAAAAACTATTTTTCGATATAGCAAGGTGTTCAAGATATCGAGAGTATACTGTATACTAAAACTTTTGAATAGCGACTGATTGATGTAAAATAGTATTCTTATTAAATTATTGTTACTTAAATTCCTAATTACCCTATCTCAGTTCATCCGAGCTACTGCACAGTATTAAATGTCCTTCATGTTACAAAAGAAAAAAAAATTGCTAAGTTGAAAATTATAGAGCTGTAAGTCAGCCTTAAATGGTATTTGTTCACGCACCAGTAAGAATGCGCCCTAGTCTAGTGAAGCGGTGATAGTACTCCGCTGTGGCAGAAGCCCGAACTTGCCGAACTGTGACCAAAATCCACTATTTATTGTCCTCTGACAACGAAATTGATCGATTATGGCACGCCTTACACCCAATTCACATATTTCTAAAGATTATGAACTTCGGAAGAATGGTTGCACAAAATCGAACATGAGTTGGAATAAAAGTTAAATTCACTACGATGGCGCCAACAAAACTGCCGGCCATGATTAATAGTATATCTTGGGTTGTTTATTGGTTTTATGGTCCTGACATTTAAGAAAGTTATATTTCGATCTCTTCGAATGAAAGGTTATTCTATCCGAGCTATGGCATGCTTGTGCTAACATTTGAATTTGCATTTATATTTTAATTTTTAAGTTTAATGTATTGAGTCAGAAGAAGAGCTTTCCAATTTTGTATTTTTGAGATATTGTTTCTGAAGAATAGTTTTAATATTTGTGGATTCTCGAAATCTTGCATCATACGAATAGTTTTCCTATTTAGTATTGTAAAAATATTTCTTTATAAGAATAGCTTTCATACTTTAATCTTGAAAAATATAAGTTCATTAAAAAATCTTTCTTAGTTTGTATTTTCAAAATATTGCTCATTAGAATAGTCAATTTTATATTCGTTAAATAGTGTTTCTCAGAATCAGCTTTTATCTCACGTATTTTCATATGAATAGATTTCCTATTTTGTATATTAAAAATATTTCTTTATAAGAATAGCTTTTATATTTTGAGCTTGCAAAATACTGCTTCATTAAAAAGGCTTTCCTAATTTGTATTTTCAAAATATTACTTCATTAGAATGGCTCTATAATTTTAATTTTCATATAATATTATTTCTGAAGAATATCTTTTTAATTCTGTATGTTTAAAAATATGATTGATACTATATCCTTGGTTGTTTGTCGCTTTCATGGCACTGACATTTTGGGAGAGTTATAAATCGATCTCTTCGAATAAAATGTTCTCTTATGGGAGCTACGGTATGTTCATGCTGACATTTGAATTTGCTTTAAAATTTTTATTCTTAATTCGAATGAATTTAGTCGGAAGAATAGCTTTCCAATTTTGTATATTCAAAATATTGCTTCTGAGGAATAGCACTTGCCGACTTCTGATATAGATGCTCGTCACTTATGGCCTATCGCCGATCTGTTTACAATATTACAAACGGTACAATGTGGATATTGCATAACAAACTAATCAAATAACCGAATAAACAAACGCATGCGCATTACCAAAAAAAAGAAGAAGAACCTATTAACTCCTGTCCTTCATTAGTTACCATCGAATTCCTTGATTAGAAGACAAACATATCCATGCGGAAATATCAGTAGTCAAATTACCAATAATTTCTCCTCCGCTGATAAGAAACAAAACTTATCTCTCTTCTTCATCGACTTTGCACACGTGTTTGCTCGCTTTGTAATCGTCGGAGAAAGACTAACGACTGCCAATACCAAGAATCGCGAATTCAAAATTAATCGTCGGGCATAAACACAACCGATGAGAGAAAAGTTGAACCGCGAAGTGAGGAATCGTTAGAAGTCGATTCTTGAAATTGCTTTTGGCTATTTATGTTTGAAGGATTTGTTAATGACACCCATTTATAGATTGATTTATAGGTGATATTTCTGAAAAATTCACTTTCTTAGAGATTAAATATAATACATATACACGTTTTTTTCTCTCCTCTTGATAGCATTTTTTTAAAAAAAACGAAAAAGCATAAAATGTTTATATTTTAAGAAAAATTCTTCGACAGAAAATTTTTGATTTTTCTCCAATTGCAACACATTATCTCTCTTTATACCCCATTTACAATATGTCCATAATTATACAATAATATTAATTTACAATACTCCATCCCCTATACGTAAACACTCACCAACCCCCAAAAATTATTACTCCAACTTACAAATTTTACTTTTACGAATCAAACCTCGATTCGCGCGCAACCAAGATAATTTAGAAGACAATTGTAATTAATTTTATGAAATCGGTCCTAGTGTTTTCTTGTGTTTACGACTACAGATCAAAGCTTAACCGGAGAATACTGTGGACTATAAGTGCACGCACGTGACCTCTCAGTAAAAAAAAAAAGAGGATTCAAAAAGGTAGGCTTGGTAACGATCCATGTCAAACACCAGAAGGCCTCAAAGAATTTAGGGAAATCTTAAAATTAGCAATAGTAGTTTATCAGAAAATAGAATTTAGGAGTTTGAATGCTCAAACATAATAGATTTACGACTACAGATGTTTAACTCCGTATCCATGTAATTTTGAACCCAATCCAGAAGACAAGGTAACTCCCAGATCGAGTATTGAGAGAAATTAGCCTTCGTGGAGGACTTTTTGATGGAATTAACCCGTATTTGCGTAACATGGAGAGAAAAAACAATCCTCTCTCGGTTGACCTGACAGCAAGCGGGCTTTAACCCATGATCCGTCTACCACTGAGGATATGTTACGTCAGCAATATTCTCGGTGCGAGCAGGGTGCGGAATTCGAATCGACCAGCCATCGCTGGGATTTGAACCCGGTTCATCTCATTAGAAGGTGAGGGCTCTCGGCTCTGTCCAAATGGTTGTCGATAAAAAATATAATGACAGAAACTACATTAAAACAGAAATAACTCCAGAATGAAGAATTTTTGAAAAAATTTTGTATACCTCATCACCAAAAAACGAACCACTCTGAATAACTTTTGATCTAATGATTGGATCTTCAAGTTCTAGGACTCAATCTTAATGGCTCCAAGAGGTGATCTCAAATATGCTCTAATTAATAAGTGTATACGATATTTTAAGTTACGAAATCAAACACAAAAACGTTCTTTCTCTGAATAAACATAACTCTTTTTTCGATGGATTCGAATTTTTGACATCCCAAAATATAGGGGGTTGCCGTAATCTCTGAAATAATATCCGAATAGTTTAGTCACGTGAGCGCTCCAAAGTTTGAACCCCTTAATGTTAATTTTACTTTTTGCGTATTTCGCTATATCTCGAAAATTTCTTAAGTGAATTGAAATAATAATAAATATAAAATTATAACTACAAATCACAATTATAAAATTCGTTTATTCAAAGATAATTCCATATAAAAAAATAATTTTAAACCAATTTCCATGATTTTTTTATTATTTTATTAAATAATAGTAGAAAAAATTTGGATTGTATGGTATGTAAATTTTACATCATTTTAAAGAATGTAATTTTACATCGCAAAATACAAAATTTGGGAAAAATTGGGTCGAATTTTTCCTGACAAATCTATTTTTTAGCATCTGATTTCCTTTAATTCAATTTGTCAGGAATTATTCCACCGAATTCCACCGAAAAATTCGACCCAATTTTTAAAAATTTTGTGTTTTGCGATGTAAAATTACGTTCTTTAAAATGAGGCAAAAAATTTTATACCTTAAGATTTCAAATTTTTTTTAGCCATTATTAAATAAAATAATAAAAAATAATAAATATTTGCCGAAAGTTACTTTTTGCAGGAAATTATCTTTAGATAAGCGAATTTTATAATTGCGTGAAAATATTTTTCAATTGACTTGAAAAGTTCTCGAAATACGCAAGAAGTAAAATTAACACTAAGGGGCCCAAACTTAGGATTGCTTACCTGACCAACCTATGGGGAATATATATCCCTGATTGGGACCACACCTTATATTTTGGGAGTCAGAAATCTGAATCCATCGAAAAAAAGGTATGTTTAGTCAGAAAAAGTACATTTCGTGTCTGATTTTGTAACTTAAAATATCATCTGCCTTTAATATTAGCAAAATTGAGGTCACCCCCTCAAGCCACTCCTAGATTGAGTCCTAGAACGTGAAAATCCGATCATTAGATCAAAAGTTATTCAGATTGTCCTTTATTTCCTCACTGTATCTAAGAGTCAAAATTATTTTTATGATACAATATAAAGTAAAAATCATACGCACTGTAAAGAGAGAATATTAAGATGACTTCGAACTAATTATTATAAAATTATTAAATATAATTGGCAGATTTTAGTACATCTTCTTTAGAGCATAATTATCTTAATTAAGTATCTAAATAAATAGGTGCAATACCTTTAATAATAGTTAGCTTTTGTTTCTGTGGAAAAAATATAACAAACTTTCACCTTCTCGTTCTCAATTGTAAACAATCTATCATTGTCATCTGGCGGTTTCCAAACGTACGCCAAAATTGACGAAAATATTTCAAGAAAGAAGTAAATGGTGTAAACTTTCATTGATTATCGGTGTTTAGATTTAATTACATCCTCTAATGTGTCTACATCCTTTGAAGTGTCTATATAAACTCGATATGGCATTAATTTGAAGTAAAACCTTCATTCTCACAATTTTTACAGTTTGTCATCACCACATACGGATAAGTATGACACCACATTTTCTACAGTGTGCTTACTTCTCTTTAAAAACACGGATGATAAGCACGAATAGTTTACAAAGTCCAACTCAAATTTATTTCGTACCCAAGTCTATGAAGAACATTTTTCGTAAAAATTTATTTTCTTTATCACGTTTTCATCTACTCTCTCTTCAAATTCAAAGCGCCGATAGCTTGAAAGTTTTTAAAAACTTTTTCCAAATTTTTTTTCTGCACTTAATGTAGAGGATATTCTCTTATAGCTTTTATTTATACACTCTCTAACTTTTTTTCTGCTGCCAAACGGCCTGTGTAGGGGTCAGGGAATTGACCTTGCTTCACAAAGGTTCTGGGTTCGAATTCCGGACAAGGCAGGGATGCTCTTTCATTCTCTGTACTATCTGTCCTCACAGTGGGAGCAACGTTTGTCCACCTAATATGGTGCTCCTGGAAAAGTGGCCAATAAATCTGCTCTTCAGATGCATGTATGACGTAGGTCATTCCCCAGGAGGACATTGGAAAAAACAACAACTTTTTCCTGTATATGTATTTACTTAATCCTCTTGATCATCATCTCTAAATTTGTATATGGTTTTGACATTATCTAATATTATAATGTTTTAATTTACTAGGAGGCTGGCTCCTTTCACTAATCTCAATACCCTTGCAAAAAGAGAGTTTTTAAGGTTGTTTTGAGGTTGACAGGTGAAAAAAATACACCTTAGGTATAATATGAGGTTGTGTTTTGCACCAAAAATAACCTCAATAACAAACTTCAATTTCATCTTTAACTTTGTATATGGTTTTGACATTATCTAATACTATTCTGCTTTAAATTCCTTGGAGGTTCCCCTCACCGACTTCCGTACCCTTGCAATAAAAAGGTGGTTTTGAGGTTGACAGGTGTAAAAAATACACTTGAGGTAGAAAATGAGGTCATGTTTTGCACCAAAAATAACCTCATTAATAAACCTCAATCTCAACCATGTTTACACCTTACAAAATCAACCATATATATAACTCAGAAATAATTTTAATTCAGATCGAGGGAAATTATTCTCAGCTCAAATACACGCATTTGCTTGAAGTGTTTAAAAAATAATCCGTACACCTCAAAAACAATCTCCGTAAGCTAGTTGCTCTAATTTAGATTTCCATCAACCTCAAGACAACCTCAAGTGCGAATAAAACAACTTCATACATTTTGATTATACACCTTGGGAAATTGTTCTTTTAAGGTAGTTTTTAAAATCAACATCAAATAAACCTCAAAAATACCTTAAATTTCTATAAGGGTAGTTATTTCCTATTCATCATTGCTTTTTGTTTTTAAAAAGTCGATGAAAGAGATAATTTTATTTATAAATATGTAATTAATACAATTTTAAATAATCACATTTTGTTAATATGCTAATCATGATTAAATCAACAATACTTGAAAAATTATCCACTTCACATGAAAAAAAAATTTTAATCTTAGGAACGCTGAATGTGCAACGCAGAAAGAAGTGAGAAGTAATTAATGAAACTGTTAAATCACTTTTCAGTTCTAATAAGGAAAAAAAATCTTTAGCCTCTTCATCATTTATTGTCTTATAATACTATATTTTGAAAATACATTTATTTTTTCCAGAACACATGAATTAATTTTCATATGATACAAATATTAATTTAACAATACAAATATTAATTTTCAACTCTAATAAAGAAAGAAGAAAAAGAAAAGGGTAAGTTCATCATTTATTGTCTTGAAATATTGTATTTTAAAAATGCACTTATTTTTTACAAAAATCATAAATGAGTTACCAGAATCTAATATACAAGAATACAAATATTAATTTAGAAGAACATATATTACTGTCACATATGGTAAATGAAACTGTTAAGTAACATTTCAACTCTAATAAAGAAAAAGTAAAAAAAAAGAACTTCAGCCACTTCATCTGGTAATGGTTCATTTATTATCTTGAAATACTAGCATAGCCATATGTTTAGACGCTATATCCCAACTAAAACCACGATGTTTTATGAAGTAATTTTAGAAGAGACGTCTAATAAATATCCCCAGCAGTTACATTATGTCTGAAAAAAACCCCAGCGAAATTGTCACTCCTAGCTGATAGCTCTGTATCTCCAATACTCGCATCGCATTTTGTTTATATCTCGAAGAAATTTTCACTCGCATGTTAACACCCAATATAATAAAGGAGATCTTAAAACTATGACGAAACTTCACCCCAATGAAAATGACTTTGTTGAGCGATTTAGCGTTTCTCAGAAATTTTCTCGGAAATAGAAAGTAATTTTTCCCTCTCATCTACCAGCTAATAATGATAGTCCGTAATTTTTTGGCGACTTTTTTTTTTCTTCTCCCTTTTTCTTTAATGCCACTTCTGGCGATGATGGAAAAAGGATGGCTCTGTTATCAGGGAGAAGTGGCTAATGTGTTTATTTTTTGGCCAAATTAACGATAGGCCGCGCAAGGGATGACGCATGAAGAATTGATTTTTGCAGATGTTTATCAGTGAAAATTTAGAAGGGTTATCTGTAGATCTGTGTAAACAGGATATATTCGATATAAAGAAAAACATAAATTTATTTGCAGCGTCCATTATTTTTAATTTTTTTTAGCATAATGAACGCTTTTAAGAATAATGTTGGATAAGCTAAAATAAAACTATTTTAATAACAACATTTCTACTATAAATTAGGTCAACAATTTGTTTTGGGATGATCACGTGAGTTTTAATTAGGAGAGAAGGAGGCTAGAGTGCACATCTTGAATAGATTTTTTATTCATTAGTCGAATTTTCTCTACGAGATATCGTAGATTGGTAACATTGACGTGCTGGGCGCAAATTAAAAAAAAGGACCACCCTGAATAACTTTTGATTTAATGATCGGATCTTCACTATCTGGGACTCAATCTTAAAGGCTCGAGAGGCTGACATCAAATATGCTAATTAATGATGGCAGACGATATTTCAAGTTACGAAGTGAAACTCAAAACGTACTTCCTCTGAACAAACATACATTTTCTCAGACGAAATCAGATTTCTGACCCCCAAAATATAGGGGTAGCAGCAATATGGGAAAAATGGACCCATAGGTTGTCAGGAGAGCGGTATAAAATTTGAACCCCTTAATGTTAATTTTACTTTTTGCGTGTTTCACCATATCTAAAGAGCTTTTTAAACGAATTGAAAAATTTCTTTTCACATAATTATAAAATTTGTTTACCCAAAGATCTATGCAAAATATATCCTTTAAAAAATATTCAATATTTTTATTATTTTATTTATTAGTAATCGAAAAACAATTTGTTTTACAATTTTGGTTGTTGTTATTCCCAAGTAGCACAGGGATATTATAACAGCCTTAATATTCATCTACCGACATTGTCAATATCGGAGAAAATCGACACTGTACTTACGATACTGTACGATTTCTCATCGACTTCACGTTGAAAGTCTCTTTGTAAAACTTCTCATTTTAAACTTCATTGAGTTCCTAAATCAAAATTAATCATTCAAAAGATTAAAAGAGGTATAGAATATAAGAAAGAATATTTTCAAATACTGATTTTTATTTTTACAAATGACGCGATTTTGGCGATTGCCATCATTCATTTTCTGAACATCGTGTTGACTCTGTCAGTCGACATCGTTTCTGAATGCGGAGAGATATCGATCGACATTCCCCAACTTTGTTTACAATATCGAACAATATCTTTTTGCGTTATTGAACATTATGAAGGGGGTCCATTTTTATATTGTACAGTATTTTGCTACGATTTCGTACAATGTTCGAAGCTGCATTTTTACGATATCGTTTTTGAGATGTGTGCTACCTGGGTTGGTGCTGCTGTTTTGTCTATGGAAGTGCTAAATGTCTCCAAAAGTTTTTAGAATGAGTTTTGCGAGTTCTGGAGCCTGCAAACTGCAGAGGATCTGGTGGGCCGATTTCAAAAAGTGCATCTTGACAGTTTAAAATGTGTTCTGGTATTAAATGATTTTGGGAGCAATGTCCGCATATGGTGTAATCAGGTCTAGTCTGAAGAAATCTTAATGTCCTTGGAATGGCGCGTACGGAGTCTTGCTACCGCGGATGGTTTCTAGGACAATTAAGATCCGGAATTGATGTTTTTTTGAAAGTCTGCATGAAAAGTATGCTTTTGGCAACTGCATTTGTGCCATTAGAGGTGACGGGGGGGGGTCTGGTCCAAGTTTCAAACGTTTTTTGCAAAGACGTCTGCGAACTTATTTCCCATAATGTCCACGTGGGCAAGGATCCACTGGAGGGTGCAGGGCTTTTTTATAAGTCATAGAAAATTGTTATAAAAATTTTTTTCCACCATTTCAAAGAATGCAATTTTAAATGACGAAATAAAAAATTTCTGCGAAATCAGTAGAGTAATTCTTGAGAAATTGAATTTTAAAAATACAACTTTTTTAAAACTTATTTTTATATAAAGATAAACCATAACAGGAGAGGAAATTTTTGCTATAGCGAATTTTTTGTTACACGCAAATAGATAGATTTAATGTTAAAATAACAAAAAACGAGGAAAGGAAATGGAAATATTTGTCCCTTTTATTTTTAACAATTATTTTGATAAAAAACAATCAAGAGTAAACTTAAATAATCTGGACTAAAGTGAAAAATAATCTAGAATAGACTAGAGTAAGGTACTTTTACCTACAATATGTAGTCTGAATTACAAGCTCTATACTTAATGAAAGCAGAAAGGTTTACGACAGGAATGTTTGAATAAGTTCGCAAGTCGTAACAAGTTGTTGTAAGAAGAAAAGAAAGTGAAGTGCAATAACTTATGACATCATTGATAACAGTGAAAATTTCAATAGTAAATTATTAGAGCGGAAAATAGGCGGGGAGCATGAGAGATATGCGGTCGACAAAAGGTGCATTCCCTTAAAAACCAGGAAAAATTTCCAAAATTAACGGAATAATTTTTCTTTTGGAAAGGTAATAACTTAGCCAGTGTTCACCCACACATTATTTTCCAAAATGAGAAAGACTAAAATTTTTGAAGTAACGTTCTTTATTGATACCAGAAATCAATGAAAATGTCTCTTATTAACACTCTTCTCATGTAATATAACTCACTTAAGTAGCAGAAAAATATATATCCCTAATTTTTTTTTTTTTTTTGTCGTAATAAAGGAAGATTAGCAGCGGTATGGTGGTGAGTCATTATAAGCATTTTTGTAGCATTACTAATAACATTTTGATCATTTATCAATGTTTACATTATACAAAAAAATTCAGATATGCTCTTTTTTTACAAATAAGAAAGAACTGTAAAAATATTACTGATGATTTAAAATTTTAATTTCAGTTTTTACCTAATTCTTTCCTTACAATTTCCAAACACATAATTAAATAAATGTTATTCAATACTCGCCAAATATTGAAACACTTATGCTAATTGTTTTTATCTTCACGCTATCAAACAAATTAAAAGAATTTTTTCATCTATCTTTACATTATACAAAAAAATTAAAATATTTATCTTTTAATTATTGGAACTGTGTAAATTTTACTAATAATTCAAAAAGTTTAATTTAAATTTTTACCTAATTCTTTCCCTAAAATTTCTTAACACTTAATTAAATAAATATTATTCAATACTCGCCAAATATTGAAACACTTACGCTAATTGTTTTTATCTTCACGCCATCAAACAAATTAGAAGAATTTTTTTTATCTATCTTTACATTATACAAAAAAATTAAAATGTTTATCTTTTATTTATTGGAACTGTATAAATTTTACTAATAATTCAAAAATTTTAATTTAAATTTTCACCTAATTCTTTCCCTAAAATTTCCAATCACATAATTAAATAAATATTATTCAATACTCGCCAAATATTGAAACACTTATGCTAATTGTTTTTATCTTCACGCCATCAAACAAATGAAATGTTTTTATTTTTTATTAATCCTTACAATATACGAAAAAAAAATATTTTTCATTTATTGATGGGAATTAAAAAAATTTACTAATAATTCAAAAATAGTATTAAAATTTTTTCCTCTTTCTTTTTTACCTACAATTTCCATACACATAATTAAATAAATATTATTGAATACTCGCCAAGTCTTGAATGACTTATGCTAATTGTTTTCCTGTTTACGCCATCATACAAACAAAAAGTTCTTTTTATCTATGTTTACATTATACAAAAAGATTAAAATATATTCATCTTTTACTTATAGGGACAGCAAAAATTTTACTAGCAATTATAAATTTTTAATTTCAATTTTTCCCTCTTTCTTTTTCACTACAATATCCAAACACATAATTAAACAAATATTATTCAATACTCGCCAAATCTTAAAACACTTACGCTAATTATCTCCCAATTCATCATTTAAGTTTAAAAATTTTTATTAAGCCTTCCTAAACAATAAGATTATATTCATTTTTCAAAAAGTTAATGAACTCTCTCTCACAAAAAAAAAAAAGAAGCAATTTAGGGTTGGCCCTTTCGAGATATCCATCAGAGATATCTCGAATCTCTATTAAAACAAACAGTTTCTTCAAGTCATTTTATAAAAATGATGATGGAATGTTAAGGAAAGAGGGGGGGATTGACTAAATGAGGGGGTGGCCATCTCCTTTGTAATTGGTCCTGTCTAGCCAAAAAAATGACAGCTCTTGTATAGGTGCGAGACATGGCACAAAACCTGAAACGATGGAGGCCCTACTGTTTGCATTTAATTAACCTTTATGGATAAATGAAGATATCATTGATAGAGACGTCTGTAGAAAAATTAGCTGTCTGTTAAAATGCTAACAAAACGACAGAACTGTGCAGCGATTACTTTGGAAAGGTTGAAACAATTTATCATCTTTCAAACATTATTTTATAAAATAAATAATAAATATTTCCTGATGCGCATAACCTTTGGAGCTTTTTTTTTATTTATAGATGTATATTTAAAAAATAAAAAGTAGTTGCTATTTATATTCCTTGATAAGATGTTTGCTTGTAAGAATCTATATTCTACTCATCTTTTACACGGCCACTTTTTTCTATCAGTATTGTGTTAAAATATTTTTGGATTTATGACTGATTTATAAAAATTAAATTCATTTAGCTTATTACCTGAAATTTGATTAAGAAATTTTTTTTCCTTGTGAAAGGTTGATTTTTTTTTTTTAAAAATTTTGCTTAGTTTAAGGAATTTGCTACAAACTGGAACTTCAGAGATTATAAATAAACGAATTTATAGATAGTGTTAATAAATTCAAGTAAACTCGATGAAAAACGATCAAATGAATGAACGCATTACTAACAAGGGAAAGTCTCACTTCTTGGCCCCACGCCAACCATTACTGTTAATTCCATTTATGCAAAGAAAGCAGTTCATTTAGCAAATTATTCCAAAAAACTGAAACGGTAAGATATTACTTGATAAAAAACTGCATTCGCATCAAAAATATTGAAAATGGGAAATAACAATCGGCATGTTTCAAGCGCTCAAAAATAGGCGCTCATTTTCACGAATTACCAGACGGAAACAAACATGATTTCAAAAGTAGAAAAGAAAATTTCCAACTAAAATTGGAAAAATAAAGGTGAGAAAAAAACTCGAAAAACCCAGAGAAAAAAGATGAAAAACAAAGCAAGAAAAACCACAATGGCCGAGAGTTGCAATTCAGATTATAAGGTATTTTTCACGTGTTATAGAGATGTGGTGAGGAATTAAGTTTACGTTTTATTTTTCAAATAATTTTTGCTTCAATTGAAATCCATTGCATGAAAATTGTGGTGTCGATGTGGCGTAGACGTGGAAGAAAATTGCGTCCATTTCCATCCACGTTTAGCAAGTCTTGAAAATGGACGCCTACTCTTGAGCGCTTAAAACATGTCTACTGTTATCTCCAATTAGTAATATTTTTGAAGCGAATGAAGTAACTAAGAAAAAGATTATTATGGGGAATACCAGGCAATGGCACATAAGGTTAAAAAACATCAATGCTGGGCAGTAGGAAATACCGTACAAAAGCACTTAACATTAAAAAAGCACAAGTTTAGAGAATACCGCTTATTAATATTAAAAAACAGTGATCATTAAAAGTAATCAATTCACTAATCATCTGCATCCCATAGTTCACTGATATTTTTTATAATCTTAATGTAAAAAAGAAAACAATAAAAAATTTAGAATAAAACAAAAATTTGTGTCCTCTATCAAGAGGCCTTAATTTCTCCATCCATTTTTGGTTAAATATTTGATTAGTATTTTCTTGATATTTGTTTGCACTTAAAATTTTTTTTAATGATATAGATATGATTATACAATACTTTTTGAAAGAAGGTAGAAAATACAGAGGTAGCTCTATAAGCTTAGAAGAAATAGCGCTTGATAATTTTTAGATTTTCTATGATTTTTTCCTCAAACAATAAATTTAGGTTTTTCAGGGTTTTGGTTAAATCATTTAAAACTATACATTTGTCCATTTTTAGATTTATTTTTAAATTTAATTTCGCCACAGTTTAAACTGTTAAAAACTAATTTGGATAGGGCTAAAAAATTCTTTTAACGTTTATTGCACACAAAAAAAAATCTGAAAACAGACAACAATATAATATTTAACTACTTTTAAAAAGAAAAACTTCAGATTGCAGAATTGTATTGGTATAATTTTGTCAGAGAAAAATTAGTCGAAAAATTTATATACCTTAATTCTGATCAAGTGACGTCTTGTATTTTATTTGTATCGATAGAAACTGCCGATTAGAGTAAATACCTAGTTTGTTTGTGAATATTAAATAAAGAGAGTTAGAAGCATACTAAGAATTTTCCTACCTCATCTCCACCTTTTTAATAGATGAGTTTTGTCGAAAAGTCTCTTAAAACAATATATAACTGTCGTTGAACAACTGGCCCAATCTAGGGTTTACGGCTACTAATGTTCAACTCCGCAGCCTTGTAATTTTGAACCTAATCCAGAAGACAAAGGAACTC
Organism: Parasteatoda tepidariorum; assembly: GCF_043381705.1. Classification (NCBI taxonomy): domain Eukaryota; kingdom Metazoa; phylum Arthropoda; class Arachnida; order Araneae; family Theridiidae; genus Parasteatoda; species Parasteatoda tepidariorum. The sequence goes on from NC_092213.1 coordinate 12,976,040, forward strand.
CTGGATCCATGTATTAGGAGAAATTTTGCCTTCATGCAAGACTTTTTTGATGGAACTAACCCGCATTTGCGTTACATGGAGTGAAAAACTAAGAAAACCTTTCACGGTTAGCCTGACGGTAAAGGGACTCTAAACTATGATCTGTCAACCACTGAGGAAATTTTTCGTCATTAATGTGGTCGGTGCGAGCCGAGTAAGGATTTCGAATTGACCAGCTATCACTGGGATCGAACCCGGGTTTCCTCTTTGGGAGGCGAGTGCTCTATCCCCTGAGCCACCACGACTCTCTTAAAACAATAGGGATATGTTTTAATACAAAATATTACGTAGTATTATGTTTGTAGTATAAATTAAATTTTGAATTTTTTTTGTTAAGCCCGTTGGCAAAAGTTAAATCACCGCCCCAAACAGGAATACAAACCTAATCGGTTTTCCTCCCCCACCTAAAATAAATAGTTGCTGTATTTGCCTTAACAGGGAACACCTGAATCGGGTCATTAGCTGTCTTTTTGTATTATACAGAGAAATGAAATTTATAGACTGATCTAATGTTTTTGATCCATTGCGTAAAACGTGCATGATATTACGTACTTAATTTCTTAAAGACTTTTAGCAATCTAGCTGTGCAGTTACTGCCAGTGCCTGATTTATCATAAGTCTTAAGAGACCTGGGGCCCTCACATATCTGAGGGACCCCGATATTGGTACAAATAATTTATTTTTTTTGCTTTTTCTTTAAGAATTGTCAATTAGAATAATGAATTAGCAAAAATTGTAATAAATATAAACTCAAATTTATTAAAATATCGTAATTTACTCATGCTATAAATAATTTAAAGGCACTTCATAAATAAACAATAAGTAAATTTCTTTTAAAGTTATGACCAGGGGATCCCGCATTTCTAGATCAGACCTAGTTACTGATGGACATACACAGGTGAACGTTGAAAAGAGAAACGCTATAACTGAAGCGTTATAACTAAAACGTTGTAATTAAAAAGGTTATGACTATCACTTGTTGTTATAAAATCAAACGGTGTTAACATAAACCTGTTGTTTAACCGAGAAAACAATGTAAGAGCTTCATGATAGATTTTGAGAAAAGTGACTTGACTACTATTTTCTTCCTATTACTAATAATACTTTACTTCTCTTTACTTTACTCTTTACTTTACTCTTTACTTTGTCCTTTACTTTACTCTACTTTACTTTACTCTACTTTACTTTACTCTACTTTACTTTACTCTACTTAACTTCACTCTTTACTTTACTCTTTACTTCACTTCACTTCACTTTAATTTAATTTACTTTACTTTAATTTAATTTAATTCACTTTACTTTACTTTACATTACATTACTTAACTTAACTTAACTTAACTTAACTTAACTTTACTTTTTACTTTACTTTACTTATCAAAAGTAACTTTCCTATGCATATTAATAAATAACAATTATTCCATTAAATAAAAATTATTAAAACTAATACTAAAGTAAAATTTCAAAAAGAAAATAAAGTAAAATCAAAGTTTTATATTTTTTATTTTAGTTTTATTTATTTACTTATTATTTTTAGACTATGTTGCTTATCATACAAAAATACCAAATATATCAAAACCTAAATTTTAAATTTTTTGTCGCTTACGTTGATTTTTCTATTGAACAGAAAAAACTAAACATGAGGAACAACAAAATAAAATGATTATACGAAAAAAAATCATGGGATTTGTGGAACATGTTTTAGATAAAAAAAAAAATAAAAATAAAAAAAAAAGGCAGCCCCCTGGAAAGGTAAAATTCATAGGAAAACGACAAAATCTAAACTGGGGGGAGAAAAAAACTCGTAACTTACTTTAAAATAAATTTAAAGAAAGTTAGAACCCATATTTATTTCATCATCTCTAAAAATGCAAACGTGGTAGGATTTAAATAGTTTTTATAACTTAACAGTATTTAGAATGACGAAGTTAGAACAGTAATTAGAATAGAAAGTAAGCAATTAAGTTATGAGTTAAACCACAAAATATTTCAGATTTTTCTAATCAGATAATCCCTAACTACGTCATTCATCAAAGAAACGAAATATTATACAACATTCAAAAAGTAACATCTACACCATTTCATTCTAAAAAGAGTTATAAAAATTTCCTATTAAAAAAGTAGCGTAACTTTTTTTTATTCCCCCCTCCCTTGGCTACAATTGCTACATGGAACATTTTGTTCCTTCATTTCTAATCATCGTCAGGGGAGATGAATCCCATAAAGGATCTTCGAATCGAAGTAGAATTAAACTGATCTCTTTTTTGAGTTGTCACTCCCCTCCCTCCCATATAAGCTCCCCAATCAGCCCTAACTCACTTATAATCTCCTCTTCCCGTGATCCTCTACGGCCAATATTACGTCACACCATCAAAGCGCTTACTGATTGGTCTACATTTCATCTCAAGTACCGCCCGATTGGATCATTTCTCCCGAGTACTTGACCATCTGCGAGTATTCGTACTTTGTCCTTTTCTTTTATGGAAGATGGAAAATCCAAGTGTTTTGTCAATATTGGGGTGTGGATATGAGGAGTTTATACGTATTTCCAAGAAGGTTTTCTGATTGCTTACTTCCACCTTATCAAAATAAAAATTTCAGTAATTGCAAAAATATTTTTGTGGCACAACCTTTTTTTTCTTCTTCATACTGCTGAAATTTCGCTGGAGGCTTTTGCCAATAACTCTAGTATTACGCGGGAAATTACTTTCAAACTAATAAGAAAGCAAAAGAAAACCTCATAATTGTTTATGTACAAGCTTTATTTATCATATTTACAGCATTAAGTGGAATTAGTAATTCCAAATATCGGTATTTTGAGTATTAATTGTGATTAAATTTTAGTACTAAGAAAAATTACTAAAATATTATATATATTTAAAAAAAATGCTCACTTTGCAATCGTTGTCATCCACTAAAAATTTTTTTTAGTGAATCTTAACACAAAAAATGATGAAACCTACGTTACACCAAAAGTGGTGTAGTGAAAACTACGTAATTTCAGTGAATCTTAACACTAAAAATGGTGAAATCTACGTTATACCAAAAGTGGTGTAATAAAAGTTGCGTAATTTTAGTGAGTCTTAACACCAAAAATGGTGAAAACTGCGCTACACCAAAAGTAGTGCAGTGAAACACCACAGATAATTGGTACAACCGCACACCAAGGACAGTTCTTGGTGTAATGAAACACTATAAATGTTCCTGTACACTACTTCGGTGTGGAGTAGTTAAAACCATATTCGGTGTTCAGTAACACTAAAATTTAGAATAAAAATACGATATGATATATATAAGAGTCAGAAAAATTGCTTTTACGATACGATATAAAATAAGAACAGTTAGTTTAGATTAAATATAATTATCCTTATTACACAACGAAATGCATACAATTTTGTGAGGGCTAACTTGAATCATTCTCCTTTGTAGGTATAGACCAGTATGCAAGACAGCAACAAACTGGCGCCATTTCGAATTCGATTGTGAACAATCTGCTGAAGACCACCAAAGAAGGCAAAATTGGCGTTTTCGGAAGCAAAATTAGTTTACGAATGATGTGTATTCGCGCGAACTTGGTGTAAACAATATCAACTACAGTGGGTCCTAAAAGTTTAGGCACACTTTTATAAATTTTAAAGAACTACAAATGTTGCTCTCATAACACTGTTTTTCAAAGCTCTGTCGCCAAGGAAAATAAGAAAAGCCATAGTTTAAGTGCCTAACACTGGAAACAATTCGAGGATTTTTAACTATATATGTATAATCTTGACGTAAAGAATTATCAGGGCTTTAGAACAGACAAATAACTTATATATTTTAAAAGTTATCAAACTTTTTAATAATCGCCAATTTGGCGACATTTTTCCACCCAGATGAAAATTATCAAAGTCTCTACCTTATTCTCAGTTTTTGCAAATTTTTATGAGCTCAAGTAATGCAGCATTGAAGTAAGTTTTTAAATATTAAAAAAATTAGATCACAAATATTTTTCCTTTTCACAAAATTGTGGCTTTTCTCCATATTGACGTTTTGCGCCATTTTGAAAAATAAGCTTAAACAGCGTTAACGTTAGACAGGCTAAACTTGACCTAACAGTCGGGAGTAACAGTTACAAACTCCAACTTTTATAAAAATAGCATATTATTTGCAAAAAAAACAACATTTCATAATACGACGGAGCCTTCGAAGAACAGTCTTTTATTAAGCAGATATGAGAAGATTCAATGCAAGAGAAAAGCAAAGGTAAGAAGTTAAAAAAGATGAAAAATTAAATTCTAATTTTGCCTGCCCAGTAAGTTTAGCCACAAGAGTAGACATATTCAGATTTTTAGCAAATAACGACCGGTTAGAAAGATGTTACATTTTCTGCTCGCATTTAATAATTTAAATTTCTTTTCACAATGCCAAGGTTAAAGCAAGTCCGCAGGAATTTTTGGAATTTGGAGGTTCAAATTCAAAAATATGTCCATTCCAGAAATCGTATTCTAAATGATTCTCTTAAAGCGCAGATACGTACAGAGTTTCAGTGCATGGTAAGAATTTCTAACTATAAGTATGACTTAAAAAACCGCGAGGATAGTGATAATAGAAAAATTCGAAAATCAGCTTGCAACCAAAATGGCAAATGGTCGTTCAACAAATTGCATCAAAAAGCCGGAAGATCTTGAAGCCGGATTCCGCAAAAGTTGCAAGACGGTTCGAACTCCTTGTCTTAAGGCTCCTTGTCGATGACTCCGTCGTAATATGAAATGATGCGTTTTTTCGAATAATATGCTATTTTAATAACTGCTGTCAGTTCGCAACTGTTACTCATTAATGTCATGTCAAGTTTAGCCTATCTAAAGCCAGCGTTGTCTGCGCTTGTTTTGAAAATGGCTCTAAACGTTAATATGGAGATAAGCCACAGTTTTGTGAAGAGGAAAAGCGTTTGTGGTTTAATTTTTCAATATTTAAGAACTTACTACTTGCATTACTTGGGCTCATAAAAATTTGCAAACTCTGAGAATAAAGCAGGGGTTTTGATAATTTTTATATGAATGGAAAAATGTCACCAAATTGGCGATTTTTTTAACATTTTTGATGTCTTTTAGAACTTTTAAGTTTAACATCAACGCACTGTTTCAAGTGCAAGACACTGAAACTACGGCTTTTTTACTTTCCTTGGTGACAGAGCTTTTAAAAACAGCCTTAAACAACATCATAAACAAGCGAGACTTGATTCAGTCTGCAAGTACGGATCACACAGCGATGAATGAATTGATATATGAAATAAGAAGAAAAAAAATAGATCTTCCGGGCGGTAATAGTTATTATTGGTGTAACCCAAGAAATGCCGAAAAGCGATGTTTTTACAGACAACATTGTGAAACTTCGCTTATGTTACTGTTCTGTACCGTAGTGGTACTGTACTGCACTAGAGTACACAGTACCAAAAGGAGTTGCACTACAGTGTTAGGTACTGTAGCGAAACAATTTTGGATTCAATGGTTAAATCAGTTTATCTTTTTTGCATGGTCTTGAAAATTCTGTTGACTATTAAAATACACTATAATTAAATTAACTTACTTTCAAAGATATATTATGATGGCCGAAGTGAGATTTCCAACATGATAATACCAGTCTTGACATGATAATGCCAGTAATCTTAAGGTTAAAAGTACAGCATTTTTAAATTACCCCTTATATTTAATCCTGGTTTAGACACATAAAAAATGCTTTGGGTATCGTATAACGAGCGGCATATGAGAACGGATAGCAGTACTGCAATTGAAAGAAGACATTAAGATAGCATGGTTGAATATCAATCTAGAAAACATAGATCTTGTCCTTTCAATAAAAAATAAAAAATATGCGTTCTAGTTGATTTAAAAATACGTCTATCAAATCAATTATTCAAATTTTGTATTTTATTTTCCGTGAATAAATATTGTCACTGGTATCTAAACTTTTGCGGATTTTGAAACTGATAAAAATGTAAATATTTTTTTCCTGTTTTAATTTTTTAAGATTTTTATTTCGTTTTCCGTGGTATCATTTTCCATAAATTTATTACACATTCAACAATTATTGGGGAAAAATAGGCATTGTTTTAGAATTTATAGGAAAACATTTTGTGTGCCTGAACATTTGTGACACACTGTACTGGAGATTAGGTTTAACTCTTTAGAATGAACATGAGCGTTCGATTTGTTGTTAACTTGAAATAAAATGTTCCTTCAATCTTATGGATTCAACAAATTCAAAGAGATCTTACACCACAGTAGCCTAGAAAGGGAAATTAAGATTTAATAGCAAAAAACTTATATTTTAGGAATTTTCGTCACTGAGAAAAAAAATGATAAATAAACTAAAAAGAATCTTTTTTAAATATTAAGAAACTCTAAAAACTAATATTTTTTAAAGCGATAAAATCAAAATGGTTAGTCGTACTGTTTTTCTTCAATGAAATCTTTTTTCATAAACGATTTTAGACTGTAAGCAGGAATTGGAAATTTCAAATTAGGATTGAAAAAACAAATAAATATATAAATAAAACTCATCATGAAACAATAAAAAGTTAGACATCAACACCGGACTCCCCATTTCATCAATAACCTCCCATAAATCAGCGATATCACTTTATCATCGATATCACTTTATCAACGATATCACTTTACGCTAAATGGCAATTCCACATTGTTTTTCGAAGGATTAAAAGAAAATATTATCACTTCCTACAAATCCGTCTAGGTTATAACACTATCACAATTGCAAAAAAAGTTCATTTTGTAAATTTAAAAAAAAAATCAATGAAGTGAACCACAAATCAACGAAAATCAATAATATTATTTTGCACCCAACAACATGACATACTCCACCATAAAACGGGACAAATCTCTAAAACTTTTTGAAAGATTGCAAGAAAATATTACATTGCCAACAAATCACTTTCCGATGAAGAACTGTTGATATTTCGAACCATTATTGTATTTTGCATGAAAAAAGAAAAAAAAAGAAAGAGAAAAAGTGGAAAGAAAGAAAAAAAAATCATAAATGACTTAATAATATTCGATTATCTAAGAAACCTTAACGTCTGATTCTCCATTTTATCAACCACCACCAATCAATAAAAATCAGCGATATCACTTAGCAAATAATGACATCAGATATTCCATCATAAAACGGGAATATTTTCAAAATTCCTTGAAAGATGGCAAAGAAATATTAACTTTGTCAACAATCTTATTTCGGATGTAAAAACGCTTCGAATCATCATTGCATTTTATACTTTCCCAAAGTAAAAAATATTATTGAAACAATAAAATCCAATAATCTAAGGGACATTAACATTTTATCAACCACCACCTATCAATGAAAATCAACGATATCATTTTGCATCTAATGACATCAGATATTCCACCATAAAACGGGACTTATCTATGTACAATCAAAGGGATTATGAGAGAAATATTACATTTCCAGAATAGCGAGCCATCGGCCATAAATTACAGGGTGTGCAAACCTCGACCATTCTGACACTAGTGACAGCCACTCCACAATGATCCATTACATCGCGTATTAAAGCAATGTTAAACGACTGGGTGTGTGTAAAAAAATGTGATTTCTTTTTTTTTTCTTACGCTACCCAATAACCGTCCCACCGAGCAACACAGCTGTTTGCCAATTACATTGGCCGGATGTGTGTTTTGAACGACGTGTCTTGGCGACTTTGAAGGGAGGAAAAGTTTAAAATATAAATAATAAAAATTTGGCGAATACTGTCAGCGGATTACGAGATTTATAGGGAGCGTATACTGATTATGGAGTGGAACAATTGGCTGACCGCCAAATTTTACTTCTAGTTTAAAAGGCAACACTTCGAGTTCAATTAAATCTTTCATAGCTCGTATATGTTGTCTGTTAATTCATTAATCCAAATAATTGCGAGCAAAACCATTTTACTATGAGCTAGGCTGATTTTCTAATATCCATAACATATGCTTTAAAAAATAAAGCAGTCTCAGAGCTTATAGCTTCTCATTTTCGAGACCAATGGCAATGTGATCAGCACCGCGCACAAGCAGCCTTTACCCAGACCCATCAATTTGAAACTGGTGGGGCTCAAGCCACCACTGGGGACCGAGCCCCAGCTCTTCACTATGACAGCTTAGTGCCTTATCCACTGCGCCATCGCTCCTCTTTATCATATATTTAAAATTTATTAAAATTAGTTTAGATGCTATTAAGGTTGAACTCGGTTATTAGACTGAAATATAGAAACTTAAATATCGAAGACACAAGTATTTATTAAGCATAAAATATGACTGGAAACAAAAAAGAATAACGTATTTTTCTGCTGTTTCAAAAGTAAAGTGTAGTCAGGGCATGTTTATGCGAGCCTGCTATTCTTGGTTCTCAACATATGCCTTTGTACAAATGTGGAAGTGTACTTCATGAGACCGAGTTTTGTGATATTTAATGCAATAAACCTCACATAAAGATAATTGCAATAAGCCTCCAATACTCGGTTCTTATTGCTAACTACCTGAAATAAATCATACTGCTTGAGCAATTAATGGCATCTAATTTACCTAACTATGTAGGCTGTTTCCGAAAAGTGTAGGCTCGCTATAATATGCTTAAAAATTTAAACTGATTCGAAAATATCGAGCTACAAGTCGAATTAAGCTAATCCGAAAGTAGCTTGTACAATTTTCTTATCAGATTAGCCTGGCGCATTGCACAATGACCAAGATTGTTAGCAAATTGCTGGTTTTTCTAGTTAGCCACTGTCTTTTAGCCTCTAGTTTCTAGTTAGTTGGAATAATAGGTCAGAGTCCCGGGATAACAGTTAGATGATTTCGTGGTTTTTATCTCCAAACAACGTGGGCTAATTCTATCAAAAAGTCTTTCACAAAGGCTAGTTTGCTCCAAAGTTTGATCCAGGAGATTCTTTGTCTTCTGGGTTGGTCTCAAAATTATAAAGAAAGCTACAGAGTTGAATACTGATAGTAGTAATCACAAAAATGGGTGGCTTGTTCATGGGGATAAAACAAAATGAAATTAAAGAGTAAAATTTTGGCACCATGAACCATAATACAATACAAATTTGCTGCTATCTAAAAAAAAAACCTCTTTCCCTCTTATCGATTCATAAGGAGTACGGATGGAAGGAGAAAATTCTAAGTATGATTTTAACAATCTTTACATTTTGTTGTTATTATTAATACCACTTGCCAAATACCAGCAAGCTAGTTTGAATTCAATAGAATTTTTAAGGCAGAAGGGGTGTTTTTTGCTTACTCAAGGGCGCAATCTAAGGACAAGAATACGACTTTAGCCACACACACATCACTGCCCGTTTGACAGGGAGGACGCAATCATACTCCATTCACTCATTCGCAGATTCTAATTTTGACCTTAACCAGAGAACGATCAATCTCCAATTCAATACCCCCGGAGGTATTGATTTGTTATGGGAAATTGGAGGGCCCTATTCCGCTCAACGCAAGTGAATTTCACTGCAGTGCACAAATTGGTTTCTTTGTTTTTATTCAAAGAACAAGCAAAATCCGCTCAACACTTCGTTAGTTATTAGTTTCCTCTCACAATCCTATTGAGCTTTTCACAGTTATACAAATTAATTATTAATTATCCTTAATAATTGTAATTAATTTTAGTAATTATTAAATAATTAATAAATATTAAATAATTAATAAAAATTAAATGATCAATAATTAATAAAAATTAAATAACTAATAATTATTAACTATATTAGTAAGTACGATCATGTAAATAGTGTCTCATTCATCCCACTATCCCCCATCTCCCCTTTATAGTTCCTTAAAATATTTAAATAGATATTTTCACAAAAATATTTTCATTTATATGCACATACAAATTTGTAACTGCTACAGAGAGTAATTTGAAAATAGAATCTATTTAGTAATAGAATTCGTTTTTGAGGCCTCTCCAAACAAAGTAATATCCCGGATGTATATTAGATGAGGTATTTTAACAGCCACGCCTGCAGAGCTTAACAATCGCATCACCTCAGTTGTCAGGACATCTTAATGAAGAAGGCAGTCACTTGTCACACCAAAGGAGTGGGTTGCCATTTACTTTCCCTTCCAAATATACCGCCAAATTACTGATTAAACTTTTAAATGTATAGGATAAAATGTTAAGAATACACTAAATTAAGGCATTAAGTTTTTTTTCTTAAAAAAGTCATGTGATAAATTGTGAATAGCGTCAAATTATCGACAAGAGTTTTAGATAAATGTACGACACAAAATGTATATCGAACGTCAAATCACCAATAAAAATGGCGAAATAATGAATTAGTTAAAGGTTAAAATATTCACTAAATTATCGGCAGAAGTTTAAAAATATGAATATGATAAATGCAAATAAATCGCCAAATTATAGACAAAAGTTTAAAAATATTAATAAGATAAGTAAAAATAAATCACCTAATTACTGACAGAAGATTGAAATAAATGAAATGAAAACTTGTGTTATGTGGCTGAATTATTTTCGTATAAATAGATTCAATATTTCATAATAAGTTATAAATACAGATGGAAACTATAGGTTAAAGATTAAGAATGTGCTTCTAAAAGCAATCATTTCTTTTTCTACGAATGTTGTTACACATGCAATATTGCTGAATATTAACATGATATATTTTTCCATTTTGTTTTCATCAATTAAAAAAAAAACATTTCGAATTTATTCTGTTTTAGGATTCGATATGTAATCAGTTAAAAAGCATCATAAAAACCAATTTATTAAAAAAAGCAAAATTAAGAAGAAACCGAAGGGAATGTTAGAAGAAATATTTCTTGGCCGTTTTGTTTTTTACAACATTCCATTTTCGAGGATTAAAAAAAAAAAAAAAAAAAAAAAAAAAAAAAAAAAAAAAAAAAAAAAAAAGAAAGAAAGAAAATTTAATATCAAATTTTACGAAGCGGAGGAGAGATTTATTTTCTTCTATTTCGCACTGGAAACAAAGGTTTCGAAAATATGAATTTTGGGTAAATATTCAGTTGTGACTAAAACTCAATCACCTATTTTTTCCCTTATAACAATCTAAAGCTCATAACAGTTTCAGTTTCTTGTTGCCCGAATATTTAATTAATAATCTTAAATAGAGTTACGTTATTAGTTTTTTAAATCAGCGAATGGTGATTTAATTTATCAACCAATGGACCTCTAAGAAAATTTAGTACTGCAAGGGGTGACAGCAGTGTTTTTAACGTACTTTTAATAATACAAATACTTTTTGATTTTAAGAATTTAAAACAAATAAATAACATTTTATAACTACACAGTTATATAAGCACACAATTTTCCGAAAATAAAATTAGTTAATTGAAGTTTTTTAAATGTTGGCTATTCTTCCTAACTTAGATTTTCTATTTTATTCATTTATGGTCGTATGTCTACTCGCAACTACCAAAGAGTTTTTATCATTGCAATCGTATGCCTACATTCAGTAGTCAAGACATTCTTAACCCTTCCAGTCGTATATCTACTCTAAACAGTATCTATACACAGCCACCAAAGCATTTGAACCCTTTAAGACGTTTATTTATTCTCCGCCATCAAAGCTACACTTAGCGACCAGAGCATTTTTTGCCCTACCAGTCATATAGCAACTCTCGGCCATCAAAGCGTTTTTATCATTATAATTGTATGTCTATATTCAACCACCAAAGCATCTTTAACCCTTCCAGTCCTTTATTTACTCTCAGCTACCAAAAATTTTTTATAGTTCAAATCTTATCCTTGTCACTGCTACCAAAGCATTTTTTACTCTTCCAGTCGTATATCTACTTTCAGCCTCCAAAGCTTTTTAATTATTACAATCATATGTCTATACTAAGACACACTCAGCCATTAAAATATTTTTATCGTTTCTGTAGAATGTTTGCTGCCAACCACTCCAGCTAAAAACTATACTGATCTTAATAGTACTAAACAATGTTGTTTATATAAGTCCATAGATTTTGAAGATCGCTAGAATTCGAAACAATATTTTATAAATTGCGTTTAAGTGTAATATAACGAATTTAATTCTTAAAAACTATAACTATTTTTTGCGTCTTTGGGGTCGTATTCTGTATATTATGTTCTGGAAAGAAATATTTATTCCAATTAGAGTGACAACCATTCATAAACCTACACTGTAAGAATTCTTATTCTAAAATTATACTAAAATAACCGACTGAGCAGTCTATCCATCCAATTAACCGTCAAAATTACGGTGAAGAGCATTTTTTTTTATCTTTACGGTTTTGTTTTGAAACCGTTCACCTCTAGTAGGGCTAAAAAACAATGAATGCAAAACTAGACAGATTTTTAATCATTTACTACTAGCATGGTTTCAAAACCGCATGGGAGAAATTTAATGTGATATTGGAGTTAGTTTAGCAGCTTTATTGTGCTGACATCTATGCATGAATGAAAGTATCGTATTCTAATAGCACAGGGACCGAATAGCGGATATGTTGTAGTGTCAACGTTGGGACCCGCACCCATCTAGAAGAAAATAAGTGGCTTCATTAGGTGAGTCTGATTGGTGCGATAAAATTCTGTTTGTTTAACCATATTAGGAGAAAGCAGTTAATAAACGGTTTTTCTCAGAGTTAACAGTTTCAATACCATCTTATTTATGGTCATTTGGCTGTTTTTTTTTTTTTTTAATGGAAAAATAACAATTAAATAAACTTCTATTTAACCATTTTTTCCTAGAAATTTCTGACAGTGTAATAAAAACACGAAAGGTTAACATTTGAGAAAAGAAAACTCCTTACGTGGTTCTAATAATGCATGAACTTAGTATTTGAAGAGTTTATTTGAAAGTTAGGTCATCTTCAAATATTCGAAAAGGAAGGAATTGGCTTCTTTTTCGTATTCATATTGTTCTAGCTATTGCTATCTTAGTTTAAAAGAAGCACTTTAAAAGCTTCTTTCTGGTGCCAAATAGAGGGCACCCAAAAATTACACAAGACTGGAAAAACAATAAATTCTTTGGGCTTTATTTTAGGGCTCAAACTGAACTAAAATGGAATTGATCCAGGGCAAAGGTTTTGCGGGTCTTGGCCAAAATTCATCACGGTCCTTTTCCTTAAAACCCAAAAAGTGTTGTTTTTTTATTTTGTAAGCAATTTTGAAACAAGTCTTTTTCAGTTCAACATATTGGTTTTCCAAATATCTAAGTTCAAAAACATGCTAATTTTGAAATTTAAGAATTATTTTAAAAATACATAATTTTGTTGATTGAAAACTTTTTGTTTATTGGCTTATATTATATTATTTGAGTTGAGGTGAATTTAATTCTGTGAAAAACTCATGGAATCTTTCAAATATTCTTACACATATTTATAATATTTGGTTTAAGTCAAACAAATATTATAAATATATGATTGAACTTCATTAGAGATTTTATTTTAATATTTTATAACCGTCGTTGAACAGCCAACCAAATTTTCGGGTTTACGACGTCTAATGTTCAGCCATGTAGCCTCAAGAAATTTTCTTTCGTGGAGGATTTTTCTGATTGAACTAAGCCGTATTTGCGTTACATGAAGGGGAAGACCACGGGAATCTCTCATGGTTAGCCTGACGGTAAGAGCATTCTAACCCATGATCCGTACACCACTGAAGATATTTTTACGTCAGCACTGTGGTCGGTGCAAGCCGGATGCGGAATTCGTATCGACCAACCATCGCTGGGATTTGAACCCGGTTCACCTCATAGGAAGATGAACGCGCTATCCCCTTAGCCAGCACTGCTCATTTAAGTAAAATTTAATTGTTTTATTTTATATACCGTCGTATATACCGTAATGTTCAACTTCGTAGCCTTGTGATTTTGAACCAATCCAGAAGACAAGGAAACTCCTGGATCAGTACACCCAGAGGTATTGATTTGTTATGGAAACATGGAGGACTTTGAGATACGATAAATTTAACGTGCATCAGTCACCATTTACTACACGGGGAGTCTTCGGTCTGAGAGGATCGAACCCACGACCTCTTGGACACGGGCCCAGCTCCCTATCAACCAGGCTATCCCGGCCCCATTTAAGTAACATTAAACTTCTTTTCAACCTGATTAAAAACTTCATTTACTTCAGAAATATACAAATTGGAAATAACAGTCAAGCGCTCGAAAAAAAGTCGCCCATTTTCAAGACTTGCTATACGTGAAAGAGAAGAAGCAAAAGTGATAGAGGTAGGCAACCTTACGTTTTATAAAATCACTTTTGTTACTTCTTTCTAGCAAGTGTTGAAAATGGGTGCTTGAAATATATAGCTTGAAACCTGTCGACTAGTTACTTCCGATTTGTCAATTTTTGAAGCGAATTAAGTTTTCAATCAAGCAATATCTCACCGCGTCAGATTGGGATTGCTTATTGAAGACATTCGTATGTTGCATTTGTCATAAATATGCCAAAGGCAGATAAAGTCGCCAAATGCAGCAACCTAGTCACAAAAATTTTGGCTATCAAAATGACACAATCACGTGATGATAACCGAGGGACATCCCACATCTTTAAATAAGAGCGAAATACCCTCTCCTCCTTGTTGTCAATCACACTCCAAAATCAAAATAAACTAAATAAAAAAAGAAAAAAGTGAGAGGAAGAGGAGGAGGTTTAAACAAGCATCATTTTGATATGTTTGTTTTTCGAGTAACAAGATCTACACCAATTGATGAAAGTAACATTGCGAAAGGCGACGACCTCTTTATGAAAGGTAGATTCTCTCCCTCTACCTTTCAGTTTGATAGGGAGTGACGCCTTTCTCAATGAAGGGGTACCTTTTAAGGTTCCCATTTTATTTTTTACGATGATGAAAAAGCATAGCATTAATTCGATTTTAAAGTGGTTATCATTTATCTTAGAATGCATGTGTAATAGAAGTGAATTAAACATATTGTTAGTTGCAATCAATTTCATAACTTGCTAAATTTTTTCATGCAATATTTTGTGCACATTTCCTTCGAGTATGTAAAAAAAAATTATAATAATGAGTGGAATGCTTATCAAATACAGTTTCTCTTAATAGACTTTACTTATTTTTAATTATGTTGATTATACTGTAGAATGTGGTTTACGTATCGAATCCAACAAATCGGTTTTTTTAGAGCGCATACGTAATTGAAATGAATCGAAAAACAATGTTTAGTGCAATCAATTTCATCATCTGCTAAATTTTTTCATGTAATATTTAATGCACATTTTCCTCAAGTGTGTAAAAAAATAATAATAATAATAATACGTTGAATGCTTATCAAATACATCTTCTCTTGATTAATTTACCTATTTTTTATTAAGTTCATTAGTTTGTAGAAAGTGGTTTACATATCGAATACTGCAAATCAGTTTTTCTCATAGTTTTCCAATAACATCAAGTCCGTGAATTAATAGTTCATCTGTGAAAAGATACATTTCAATGGAACTTCATTTTTTAATATGATAAAAAAAAAGTTGCTTTCATTTGGATCCAAAATTTTAAGTAATTATCTTAGACTATATTTGTAAGAGAACTGAAGAAAGGGGTATATTACTTACCTCAATCAATTTTCATCTATTAAATTTACCTTATTTTGAATTTTATCCATGCATAAACAAAAAATTGTTATGCATATTGTATTTTTAATTTTTTTCATAATATGTATTAATTTCACGTATTAATTTTCACTATTACCTGGAATTTGAAATACGTACCGAATCCTGCATAGTAATTTTTCCCTATTTCTAATTCCAGACTTTAATTTCCTATTGATACGTAGAATATGAAATACGTATCAGATAGAGCATATTAATTTTTCGCTAATACTTATTCCACGCATTAATTGTTTTCTTAATGCGAGAAATATGAAATACGTATTGTATAAAACTTATTATTTTTTCCGTAATATTATATTTCGCGTATTAATTGTTCATTATTGTGTGGAATTCGGCAATATTTTTCTTCTATCTACTACGATGAAAGTAAAGTTATTTTCATTTATCACAGAATGCATGTGTGTTCTAGAACTTAATATAAAAAATTATTGATTGATAAGATCATTTTTATCATCGATCAAATTTGTTTACCGGATTTTAGACGCATCCATGTATTAGTCAAAGCAAATGTATGAATGGAATGCGTATCATGTAACACATATCAATTTTTTCAAGATTTCACAATTTATTTTTCATAAATACGTCGAACTGGTATCGAATTCAGTGTATTAATTTTTACATAATTCCATGGATTAATTTATCATTAATGCGTGACAAATACGGTATCATAATTATACCATAATATTTATTCCACGCAATAATTATTCATTAATACGTTGAATGTTGATTATGTATGAAATACAGAATATTAAATTAATCATAACATCAATTCCACGCATCAGCTCTTCATTAATGCGTAAAATGTGGAATACGTGTCAAATACAGCAAAATGATTGTTTTCAATGATATTTTTTTTCTTCAAAATTCAAACATTATGGTTATTTTTGTAATTTAAATGTCTTTGTAATAATCAAATATTCAAACGCAAGCGTCTTTGTAATATTCAAACTTTCACTCAATGTTTCTCCCTGTACGTAAAAAAATCATAAGCCCCGCTGCCGCAGCGGCTCGAATGTTCAAATTAACGTTACATTTTGTTTTGCTGCACAAATGCTATGAGATTGAGAAACTTGAAGCTGCGATGGTGTAAAGAAAATTATACCGAAAATATAATGGAATAAAAAAAAAACTACATTCGATTATTATATCTAAAATTATTTAATGTTAAACTTGTAGGAAAAAATCACACGCGGGTCGCTCTGCAGCCTACAGAAGTGCAACTACAGCATTGAAATTTGAAGTGCTAAAAGAGCAATTTTTTAATTCAAAGCAAGTTTTTATTTATTTTTTTTCGAAATTCCAATTCATTTGAAAAAGATTGCAGTTTTAAGTGCCTTTGCCGAAAAATTATTTATTCAGTTTAAATTTTTGCCTATTTGAATTTTATGTTATTCTTTACAAATAACAATTACAAATAGCAAATAACAAATCTTAAGCTAAAAAATCTAAACATTAAATCGTCAACCGACACAAAATTCTCTATTTCATATTTTCTATCTGTACAATAAAAATAAAATATTTTTCGAAGATAATCTTTTAAAAGCGAAACCCTACACTTCAGCTATTTTTACCCCGACATCTCAAATGTGACAGTTTAAAAAAAAGTGTCAACAAAATCTGTCAATTTTTATGGTCAACTCTAAAAACGCCTCACCATGTAAGTCACCCAAAAGTCAAAACTAATACAAAGAACTTTATTCTCCGGATCTGTCGCCAAGATGACCGGCTCGATTTGACCGGATAAAGGAGTGTTCGGTCAAGTAGATCGGTTCACAGCACTCTGGACAATGGCTTGGAGTATTTATCCTGTCTTGTAGTCCAGGGATCTTGCTTAGATACCCCCTTTTGGGGCGAAGAAGAAGAATAAAGGAATATTTCTTAGCCTTTAGATATTTCTTTTTCATAATATTATTATATTTGACGCTAAGTATAAAGTTTGAGCAAAATATTAGAGCCCATGGTAAACAAACATTCTGATGGTTTGAATGGATTTAGATATTTGCGCAGAAATAATTCTGTTAAGTTGTTTTTTAATAGATTTGTAGAAGAAAAACTGTGACTGACTTTTCTTGGATTAAGAAAGTCATGAACAGGACTTCGAATACGAGGATTTTAAGGGGGGAAGAAGAATCGTAAAAAGCAGCTGGAAATTAAAAATACTCTCGAAAGCGGAAAAGAACTATGTTCGATTGTAGAATATTAGTTACGTATCCATGGCAGAATCTAAAAATCTAACTATTTTATTTTTTCAAAAATTTTGGAGTGTGTGGAACCATAATTTCAGTTAGAAAATGAGTTGAGTAGCCACACTCCCAATTCAAAATTTATCCTTCCTTTTTTCTTTTTTTTTTTTTTTTTTTTTTTTTTTTTTTTTNGTTTCTCCATATGATACACAGTTAAGAATTTTAAAGCGCGTTGAATCATAATATCAATTGCGTTTCCAAAACTCTTCTCAAAAATCTGTTTTTCTTTTTTTTTTCTTTTTCCCTGGCGAATTTTTTTTTTTTTTTGTACGCAGAAGTTTTAAAATGCGTTGAAAAATAGTATCAATTGTGTATCGTCAATCCTATTCCAAAATCTATTTGTTTTTTTACTATTTTTTTTTTATTTCTATTTTATAGCTGTCGTTGTACAGGCGACCTAATTTTTGGGTTTACGACTACTAACAGGACCGAATTAAGCCTACGCGGGGCCCAAGACCATTCAAATTCTTGGGGCCCTTAGATAAAAAAAATTTCTTGTATATTTTCTATTTATTCAAATATAATAGTATTTATACATCTTTTCATTTAAGAAAGCATATTTAAAATTAAAATAAATAATAATAAATTAAATTTTACTTTATTTTATTAAATTAGAACTAAAAAAAAATAATCATAAGATTTTAAAAAAAATTGAAAAATCATTGTTTTTTGTAATTTTTTAAAATTTATTTTCAAAAAATCCATTTTAAGGGGGTCTTAGGCCATGACCTAGTCTGGCCTGTAATCCAGCTCTGACTATTAATGTTCAAATCCGTAACCTAGTAATTTTGAACCCAATCCAGAAGACAAGGGAACTCCTGAATCAAGCATTGGAAGACATTTGCCAACGTAAAGAAACGGTTTGCCCGATTACAAGGGGACACAAGCCCAAGATCTGTCAACCAGTGACGATATTTTACGTCAGCGCTGTGTTCGGTGTGAGCCGTGTGCGGAATTCATATCGACCAGCCATAACTGGGATTGGAGCCTAGGTCCCCTAACTGGGAAGCGTACGCTCTATCCATTGAGCCACCGTGCCTCTAATTGAAATATTGATTTGAATTGCATAATTGAATAAGGCATAGTTGGAATTGAATGTGGAGTTTATGGGGACAGAATTCAAAATAGGTCATGCTGCGTTTAACAGTAAGCGTTGATGTAAATCTAAAAGTAAACCATTTAAAATTTGTACTAAGTAAGAAACATTGCGATTGTCCAACAACTCACTCTGTATTTTCAATTTATTTATAAATCATTTTTTGCTGTAACAGAAAAAATTATATTGCTTTAATATTGTCTCTGAAATTTGTGAAAACGGTAATTTTATCTTTTATTATATTTTATGCTGTAACAATTACCATTCTTATTCCAGCAACTTGTTGACTTTTTTCGTTCGTATTTGTTTTGAGAAACATCATTAACGCATAGCAATCGTGATCCAATCGTTTAATTTCCATGAAAAAGTCGTGTTCCCCGATTCGACACCCCACATTAAATCTGAAACATATTGTTTTCAAACCGAAACAAACCAATAAAAACGTATAATTTCCACAACATGCAAACAATGCAAAAAACTTTAATACACTTTCAATTAGGGACAGAAGTTATTGTTGTAGAGGGGTGAGAAAAATCGATTAATTTTTCAATTTTTTTTTATTTTCACAATTATCAAAATCGTACACGGCAAAATCGTGAGTTTAGGAGAAAAGGCAATAATAAATTTTATATTACCCTCTAGGTATTTGATCAAGTGTTTTATCACCTGTCATAATTCATCACATTTACCACGCATGCGTACGTGAATTAATCGTTCTCCGTTCTTAAAGTATGAAGTTTAATAAAGGAAAGGTCAGGATTTTATAGGGCTTAGGCTATTTTCACACGGTTTAGGAAGGTCGAGGTATTGGGTGGCATTACAATTTTATTTTCTTAATTCATTGTTAAGCAATAATATGGGCGGATCAAAAGGTTTTGAAAATGAATGCAGATATTACAACCCGGAAAAAAACTCTAATGAGTTATAAAATTAATTACTTCTCCGTTGGCAACATCGACTTCTAGTTCACTTTTCGTTTTTTTTTTTTTTTAAGTCTTATCTACACGAATAAACTCAGTTTATGGAAATTAATTCTGTTTTAAAAGCTTTTGGTTAACGTCTTTATGCCTAAACAGTTCTCTTTTATGGCTAATTTGAAAAAAGAAAGAGAATAATATTTTTAGAATGAGCTCACAATTCGAACATAAAATCTACTATTTTGTTTTGTATTTTGAGGGTATTTAATGTTTAATTCATAATGTCTTTAAAATCTAAATTAAATAATATTTTATTTATTAAATAATCCTGAAGTTCAAATCAGATTTTGAAGGAGTATTGAAACATAGCTCATTTAAGTTTTCATATGCATTTAATACATTTTACAAAACATTTTACAAACTAATTTATGCATTCAGTCAGAGCATGATTTCATCGACTTGCAAAAAACAAAATGTCAATAAAAAAAAAAGCTAATTTCTAGTCACAGGAAATGGCAGTGGCAAAAAAAGCTAGTATTTTTGGTAAGGATTTCAAATTATTTGCCAAATATTAAAAGTATTCGCCAATTTTCGAAATTCTTCGCCAAATGCAAATCTTAACAAATTTTTATGATTAATTTTTGTCTATATAAAACTATTTTACTGTAGTTTCTTTCAGGTTTAGAATATTTGGGCCCAATTCTAATTGGTTATGCCGCCCATCTACTCAAAATTACTGTAATCGAATAAAAGATACTCATTTGTCATTTTAACGTAATTTTGAGGATCGACCTAAATATATATTTTACTTTCAAGTGCAAAAAATCATTCGCCAATAATTTCGCCAAAACACAATTTTATTCGCCAAATTTACGATTTTATCTCATTTTGCGAGGTGGTGTATGTTTAACGTGAACTCTGCATAATCCATTTTGATACCGCAGTAAAAAATGGTTTTATGAACCTTAATTTTTGCTAGTAGTATTTTTTAACACTAGCAAGTTTTGCTTCTGATTTTGAAAAATGAAATCATGCCCTGCCTTCAATGTATATTTTTAAATTCCTTGTCAAAAAAACAGTTTAATATGTATACTAATTAAGGGTCACCGTTTAGTATTAAAGAGTGAAAAAAAACGATAGTGCTATTGAAATGTAAAGAAGACGGTGCTGAACACATCAAAACCTGTTTGATTGCCAGATGAAACTTAAAAATATTTTTTTTTTAAGTTCCTTTTAACTTCTGTCTGATTCCTCCAGCAATCACACAGGTTTTGGACGCTTTCACTACCGCCTTCATAAATAGTAAGTCAGTATTATTCAGACCCGTTTTGCTCAGTAAGTGCTGTTCTGTTTAAGAATATTCTAAAGAGCTGCTATACCACGGGAGAAACTTTTCGTGGCAAATTCCCTTTCGCCACCATAAATAATTTAAAGTTTAAAGTATAAAAATAGTAAGTTCTGGCAAACCTAGAAGCAGCCAAGAGCTTCAAATGAAAAAAAAAATTAAAAATATTAAAAGTCGAAATAAATTATTGGAAGAGTTGCATAATCCTAAGTTATTTTCTCATAATCATTCCTCATTTAGATATTTCGAAAACTTCTTTTCAGTATTTGAAACTTCGTGCCTTTTTATTACATAAAAAATAATATTTTAAGAATTTTTGCACGCCTTTACAAAGCGATTGCCTAAATAAAATTTAATTGAATTTGTCCTCATTCATCTGTGTTTTTAATAAAAATATAAATTTGTAAGATATGTAAAAAAATTCGATTCGTTTTAACCTTTTGGACAGCCTTATGGCATATTTTAGGGCGTGATTTCATACACTAGCAGGTAGCTAATTGCTAGTAAAATAAAAGAATTCCTAGTTACAGATAAACGCTATAGCAAAAATTGCTTGTAACTTCTGAAGGTCTGGATTTTGGATCGTTTTCCCTTTTTTTCCCACGTGATTTTTCTAACTCCGATAGTTTTAATATTCCACGCGAATGTCGAATTCTTGACGCTCTCGATTAACGACTATTCCTCATCGTTTCCGATCTTTTTTCCGATATAATATTAATCGTTTTTTGGTCAATCTCCATATGAGTTTCGGTATTTTTAAACGATGATATCGCGACAACCGGTGTTCGAATTTGAGCAATATTTTTTTTTTTTTTTTTNTAAGCATATTCTAAAGAGCTGCTATGCCACGGGAGAAACTTTTCATGGCGAATTCCCTTTCGCCACCATAAGTAATTTAAAGTTTAAAGTATAAAAATAGTAAGTTCTAGCAAACCTAGAATAAGCCAAGAAGTTTCAAATGAAAAAAAAAATTAAAAATATTAAAAGTCGAAATAAATTATTGGAAGAGTACTTCTCCGTTGCGTAATCCTATGTTATCTTCTTATAATTATTCTTTATTTAGATATTTCGAAAATTTCTTTACTCTAGCAACACTTTACACTTTTTTCTTTTTTTAGATATTTCGAATATTTTAGGGCGTGATTTCATACACTAGCAAGTAGCTAATTGCTAGTAAAATAAAGTAATTCCTAGTTACAAATAAACGCTATAGCAAAAATCGCTGGTAACTTCTGAAGGTCTGGATTTTGGATCGTTTTCCCTTTTTTTTCCCACGTGATTTTTCAAACTCCGATTGTTTTAATATTCCACGCGAATGTCGAATTCTTGACGCTCTCGATTAACGACTATTCCTCATCGTTTCCGATCTTTTTTCCGATATATATTAATCGTTTTTTTGTCGATCTCCATATGAGTTTCGGTATTTTTAAACGATGATATTACGACAAACGGCGTTCGAATTTGAGCAATATTTTTTTTTTGATGCTCATGATTCACGACTATTCCGTAATTGTCCAATGGCCATGAATCCAAGTTGATTTCTGATCGTTTTCACGGCAGTTATTGTAGATATATTTCATTTTTACGGTATTTTCATATAGTCATTCGAATGACTTAATTTTTAATATAATCTTATTTTGAATTTGAACACCTGAATTTCACTGATGAACAGGATCACTTTTTGATATGCTTTATTCACGATTCATCTCTGATCCACATCATTTCCCGACCAATTTTACGTCAATTACTTCTCGTTTTTGCCGTCTTTTTTACGATATTAATATGTTGTTATTACGAAACATGATTATCAATTTTGAGTTATCACTTTTTGGCACTCTCAATTCACGACTATACCGTCATAAATCAACGTCATTTTCAAATCATTTTTCCATCAGTTGTTATAGTTAGTCTTACTAACTCTTCGCGTTACAGCGTTCGCAATCTTGATTGACGTTTCAATTGAAATCTCAGAAATTTGTTAAAATTGATTACTATTATTCAATTAGATAAGACTAAAATCTTTCCCTGACTAATGTCCATATTTTATTTATTCATTTTTCAAAATTTAATTTATAGCCTTCTTCTACTAAACTCTTCGTTTTAGCATGCCAATAAATAATAATTTATAAATGCCAAATTTTAATCTAGATCTACGGTTGAAGAAATTTCTGGATTAATTCTCCTAGAATTTGAGACAGAGGAATTAAACCTTTTTCTACAAAACTCTTCGTTTTAGAATACCTAATAATAATTTATAAATACCTAATGTTAATCTAGATCTACAGTTGAAGTAATTTTGGGATTAATCCCTAAGAATTTGAGACATAGAAGAATTAGATATTCTTCTACTAAACTCTTCCTAATTTTAATCTAGATCAACGGTTAAAGTAATTTGGGATTAATCCCCTAGGATTTGAGACATAGAAGAGTTGGACGTTCTTCAACTAAACTCTTCGTTTTAGAATGCCTACTAATTTATTTTAGTAATTTATAAATGCCTAATTTTAATCTAGATCTACGGTTGAAGTAATTTGGGATTAATCCCCCTAGAATTTGAGACATAAGAGAATTAGACATTCTTCTACTAAACTCTTCGTCTTTGAATGCTTAATAATAATTTATAAATGCCTACTGTTAATCTAGATCTACAGTTGAAGTAATTTTGGGATTAATCCCCAAGAATTTGAGACATAGAAGAATTAGATATTCTTCTATTAAACTCTTCCAAATTTTAATCTAGATCAACGGTTAAAGTAATTTGGGATTAATCCCCCTAGAATTTGAGACATAAGAGAATTAGACATTCTTCTACTAAACTCTTCGTCTTAGAATGCTTAATAATAATTTATAAATGCCTAATGTTAATCTAGATCTACAGTTGAAGTAATTTTGGGATTAATCCCCAAGAATTTGAGACATAGAAGAATTAGATATTCTTCTATTAAACTCTTCCTAATTTTAATCTAGATCTACAGTTGAAATAATTTGGGATTAATCCCCCAAGAATTTGAGGCATAAAAGAGTTAGACGTTCTTCTACTAAACTCTTCGTCTTAGAATGCCTGAAAATAACTTATAAATGCCTAATGTTAATCTAGATCTACAGTTGAAATAATTTTGGGATTAATCCCCAAGAATTTGAGACATAGAAGAATTAGACGTTCTTCTATTAAATTCTTCGTCTTAGAATGCCTAAAAATAACTTATAAATGCCTAATGTTAATCTAGATCTACAGTTGAAGTAATTTTGGGATTAATCCCTCAGAATTTGAGACATAGAAGAATTAGATATTCTTCTACTAAACTCTTCCTAATATTAATCTAGATCTACAGTTGAAGTAATTTTGGGATTAATCCCCAAGAATTTGAGACATAGAAGAATTAGACGTTCTTCTACTCAACTCTTCGTCTTAGAATGCCTAAAAATAATTTATAAATGCCTAATGTTTATCTAGATCTATAGTTGAAGTAATTTAGGATTAATCCCCCTAGAATTTGAAACATAAGAGAATTAGACATTCTTCTACTAAACTCTTCGTCTTAGAATGCTTAATAATAATTTATAAATGCCTATTGTTAATCTAGATCTACAGTTGAAGTAATTTTGGGATCAATCCCCAAGAATTTGAGACATAGAAGAATTGGATATTCTTCTACTAAACTCTTCCTAATTTTAATCTAGATCAACGGTTAAAGTAATTTGGGATTAATCCCCCTAGGATTTGAGACATAGAAGAATTGGACGTTCTTCTACTAAACTCTTCGTCTTAGAATGCCTAAAAATAACTTATAAATGCCTAATGTTTATCTAGATCTATAGTTGAAGTAATTTAGGATTAATCCCCCTAGAATTTGAGACATAAGAGAATTAGACATTCTTCTACTAAACTCTTCGTCTTAGAATGCTTAATAATAATTTATAAATGCCTAGTGTTAATCTAGATCTACAGTTGAGGTAATTTTGGGATTAATCCCCAAGAATTTGAGACATAGAAGATTTAGATATTCTTCTACTAAACTCTTCCTAATTTTAATCTAGATCAACGGTTAAAGTAATTTGGGATTAATCCCCCTAGGATTTGAGACATAGAAGAATTAAACATTCTTCTACTAAACTCTTCGTTTTAGAATGCCTACTAATTTATTTCAGTAATTTATAAATGCCTAATTTTATTCTAGATCTACGGTTGAAGTAATTTGGGATTAATCCCCCTAGAATTTGAGACATAAGAGAATTAGACATTCTTCTACTAAACTCTTCGTCTTAGAATGCTTAATAATAATTTATAAATGCCTAGTGTTAATCTAGATCTACAGTTGAAGTAATTTTGGGATTAATCCCCAAGAATTTGAGACATAGAAGAATTAGATATTCTTCTATTAAACTCTTCCTAATTTTAATCTAGATCAACGGTTAAGGTAATTTGGGATTAATCCCCCTAGGATAGAAGAATTAGACGTTCTTCTACTAAACTCTTCGTTTTAGAATGCCTACTAATAATTTATAAATGCCTAATTTTAATCTAGATCTACGGTTGAAGTAATTTGGGATCAATCCCTCTAGAATTTGAGACATAGAATAGGAAATTTTTTTTATTGGAAAAGACAACCATAACATGAATCTTTAAGTGATAATATCGCTTCTCGATCATTGATCGCTTTTTTTTTTTAAAGTCATTCTGGGCGTAAAGCGTATTCACTTCAACCGGAACTACCTTTCACGAGTTTCTTCACGGTTGCCAGATTTGTTGAAAGAACCTCAATGAACATATATTAATCTAGATTTGATCTCTCATTGCGTGAGGTTTTGTTGTCTAATGGGCCATATTAAACAAATAATCACGTGACCGATTTATCTATATCTATCACATATATGAATATCAGTTATCATACATCTTACACATGTGTATAAACCCTATTACGATTTATACATATAGATATTATTAAGTGATTATGGTAGTTTTAGTAGCCAATTGTAGTTTTATATAGTTTAAATTAGTTTAAACTAAACAAAAAATAATTAAATATGTAAGTAATATATATAAGTTTTAATAAATAAGTTTGAATATATTAGAAAAGATATATAAGATATCAGTTTTATTTTATATCTACACTCAACATTTTCATACATTTATTAAGGCCTTATTTGTCTTAAAAATTAAATCAAAATAATTCATTTCTGTGGTGTTTGACTTCAGAGCCTAGTTTGAATTTTGTTAATTATATATGTAAATAATTGCGGGTAGAACAATATAATATATCAAACAAAGTACCTTTTCTCATTAAAAGAAGTTGAGTTTAGTTTATTATGGTTCTCAAAATTCTTCGAATATTTAAGTCCATGACGAGTTTATACAGTGACTATATTTACCTATATAATGAAAAAAATATAAAGCAACATAGATTTAATAATGCAGTCATAATTAATTGTTTTCTAAGCATTGTTTTAACAAATTAACTAAATCTTCTAGCGCTAAGTTATCTGGACATTAATTATCTTGAGCTTTTAAGCTTAGGGATAAATTACCACGTGACTCCATCTCCTGCTAGCTCTGCTCATGAGTGAGCATTCTTACATTAATATTCATTCAAATGTATATCCACAATCAATGTTCGCGTATAATATCGAAATTGCTTAAGTGAAATTATTTTGTGTATTATATTGAAATTACTATTATGGAAAATTAATTTGAAATTATATATTAATACGATTCTAAAATCTTAGGAAAGATTTACGCTTAATCAGTATCGATGTTTTTCAATACATAACAAACAATTAAAAACAAACTATGAGATACCTGCAAGTAACGTAGTGTGGGTATCTCAATCCTGGTTGGTTATTGAAATGTGGCATTTGTTTACGTTAGAAACTGTTCTTTCCATTCTATTTCAAGTAAGCCAAGCCCGTAAAGTATCAATTCTCTTAAGTGGCACATTCTATATTTTTGCACAAAATATTTTGTAAAGATTTCAATTCTTTCACTATATATTACTTTGCTTAATACAAAGACAGGCAGGAAGCAATGTAGAGCATAAACAAACTAATTATGCATCGAAGTTGGCCAGTAAGTGAAAAAAATATATCATAGTTCCAATAAAGTACATAAATAAATAATAAATCTCAATTAAGTGAAAGACGTAGACGAGCAAGAAATATTTCAGCAAATTCGATGTTTGATGTGGTGTTGCATTTAATAACTTTACTTTAATTAACATTCTAACTTATGTGAAGAAACTTAGCCATTTTGCTTATAAACAATCAGCTTGCGCTGACGTCATAGACCACGTGTGGGTATCTATGATCTTCTTCTTGAAGTGCAAGTACCCAATTATTGCAGTTTTATTTAAGAACATTTTGTCAATACGCTAATCTCAACGAAACGAATGTAAAATGAATTAAAAATTAATTAAAAGTAGTTTAAAAGTAATTTAAAAGTAATTTAAAGGTAATTTATAAATGTAACAAATTTTACCTAAGAAATAGAAATTGTGTGACTCAGTTCGAAGAAATAAAGGAAAAGTAATTTTACTCGTTAACGGGACTTTATATTGCCAGTTTCAATTTCTCTTGCATTAAGTTTCCTTTTTTCTTTTTAAATCAATATAAATGTTAAAATTTATCTTTGCAACATCTAAAATATACGAAAAAAATTCTGCTTTTTTCTCGTACTGCTCGAACATGAATCGATTCCACCATACTACTTTTAAAGGTAGACAAATCAACCTAGACTAACGATAGATAAATCTTAGACTAACAATCATGAATAACTCGTCTCGTCAGTGATTTTTTAAATCTGGTCACAGCTCAAACTGCGTGTTTCCGAAAATGAACACAACGTGCTTGCGAAAATGGACACAGCTTGAAATGCGAGTTTAAGAAAATTTACACAGCAAAATATACGCCTTTTCAGTTATTAACCCAAACTTGACAACTAAAAAAGAAACTAATTGCTTATTTTTACTTATTTAAACCAAAAACCCAGCAAAAAGCGTGCTTCCGAAAATGGATACATCGTGCTTGGGAAAATGGACACAATTCGAAATGCGAGTTTAAGAAATTGGACACAGAAAAAAATACGCCTTTTCAGTTATTAACCCAAATTTAACAGCTAAAAAGGAAACTAATTGCTTATTTTTACTTATTTAAACAAAAAAATCCAGCAAAAAGCGTGCCTCCGAAAATGGACACAGCTCGAAATGCGAGCTTAAGAAAATGGGCAGAGGAAAAAATGCACATTTTCAATTTTCAACCCAAATTTAACAATGAAAAAGGAAACTGCGAGCTTATTCTTCTTTTTTAAACCTAACTTCTTCAACCTAAATTTACCACTACTAATTCTATATTTATAGCACATGTAGCAACCTTGTAATAACAAGCGCTTTTCGTGTTATTATTACGCTTTTAATTCAAGAGTTTAAAACTAAGAGAACTGTTTAATTATTATTATTATTATTACACTGCTGGACAATTGCTAAGGACGGATAACACTATCATCCATAGCAACCACAAAATGAAAGGAAGCAAAATGTGGAAAATAAGAATAAGTGCGGGATATAGTAAGAAGAGGTATGCGTATGCAAATTTTTTTTTCCACGTCTGTTCATCACGTGATAGCGCTGATAAGAGCTTTAAAGGTTTTGACGCGTGTGGAGAGTTGTTGTTTCAAGTCAAAGTTTTACAGGAAAGATTTAGTTGACGAACTTGAAATTTTCGGCATGTCTTCCCGATATCACTTAGATGATTTTAAGCGTGGCCGAATTATTGGAAAGATCGAAGAAGGGCGAAAAATAACAGATGTTGCCAGGGAGTTCGACATCGCTCACAGCGTTGTTTCACGGCTGTGGAAATCATTTAAAACTACTGGAATGTGTAGTAGGCGGCACGGGGGAGGTCGTGTTAGAAGTACGACGCCTGCAGAAGACAGATACATCGTCCTATCAGCAAAAAGGAACAGGCGCACCACAGCTCAGCAGGTGGCAAATCAGTTTCTTGCTGCCACAGGAAAGCAGATCTCCCGAAAAACTGTTGCCAGACGTTTGAGGGGAGGAGGACTATACGCCCGCAGACCTGTTGTGTGTGTCCCATTGACCAGACAGCACCGTACTGCCCGTTTGCAATGGTGTCGTGAGCATCACAATTGGACTGAACAGGACTGGGCATGCGTACTATTCTCAGATGAGAGTAGGTTCAGTCTGTCATCGGATTGTAGACGCCAACTGATCTGGCGCGAGAGTGGTACTGGTTATCGTCCAGAAAATATCCAGGAAAGGGACCGATATCCGACATGCAGTGTCATGGTGTGGGCCGGCATCATGATCAATGGCCGCACGCGCCTACATGTGGTTGCGAATGGGACTATGACGGGCCAACGATACATTGATGAAGTTCTACTTCCTCATGTTCGTCTTTTCCGTGGTGCTGTCGGTGATAAATTTGTTTTTATGGACGACAACGCAACATGTCATCGAACACTCGCTGTTCAGGATTGTCTGGACAGCAAGGGTATTCATCGCCTCGTATGGCAATCACGTTCTCCAGATCTAAACCCCATTGAAAATGTTTGGGATACTTTGGGGAGGCAACTTGATGGTCGAAACTATCCTCCGACAAACAAGAACACCCTCATCCGTGCACCGACAGAGTAATGGGATAAATTGCCTCAACAACTGCTGGATAATGTTGTGCAAAGTATGATACGAAGTGTAGAATGTTGCATCACACTCCACCACAGACATATCCCGTACTGACACCTTACTTCAAGTTGCCTGCTGACATTTAGATGCATTGTTCCATTTTTCTGTACGCAGCATCAAATCAACAATTTTTTTCTTTCAGATGTTTCATAGCTTTTGTACTTTCCAGAACAATAAATATTCTTTATTCTAATGTCTGAACAGTGTGGCAACTATTTTTTATCCTACTAGGCCTCATGTCTCGCTTAATGTTATGCTACAATGCAATTTGTGATCCGTCCTTAGCAATTGTCCAGCAGTGTATTACTATTATTATTATTATTATTATTATTATTACTATTATTATTACTATTATTATTATTATTATTACTATTGTAATGTAATTCTGTGCTGCAATTCAAGCTAAGGTTATTTACCTTAAAATTCCTCATTCATTTCCATATTGTTTCGGTTGCCATCAGCATAAAATTAATAAAAGTCACAAAAGTATTGTTTTGATATAAATATTTTCACTAGTAATACAAGAGATTAAAACTAAGAGAATTATTATTATTATTATTATTGTAATGTAATTCTACACTACATTTTAAGATTAAGTTATTTAGAAAAGTTGTCTAATCTTATTTACAGTTTTATAATTATTATTTTTGTGCAAATAACATTAATATACTTCTGTAAATTACTGTTAAAGAAATCTGCTAAATGATATAAAACTTAACGATAAGTTTCGTGCACAATGAGATGCAAGCAAAAATATTATTTAATAGATCAGCCCGTTTGGTAAGGGTAAATATTAAATTACGGTTGTGAATGCATCTAATATGTTTGTACAATACAATGCTATAACAATATAATGTTATTTTATAAAATGATTACTTAGAAAAGTTACTTTGGTTCACCAATAGACCCAAATATTTATAATACTAATCGATAATAATATTTGCACGTGGGAAGTGGAGACACAAACTCAAGCAAACAGAATTGCTTTTAGTACATATATATAGTTGATGACTTATGCCTGTTTAGGCAGAGGGGGTGCGATTGTTCTTGTTTTCCAGTGGCGCCATCTATGGCCAAGAATTCGACTTCCGCCACACCATACGTCACACCCGTTTATAGGGCGGACCCATTCATACATCCATTCATTCAATCACAGATCGTAATTTTGAATCAGAATTCTGAATCACAGAACGATCGATCTCCAATCCAGTACCCCCAGAGGTGTTGTTTGTTATGGGAACATGGAGGACTTTTGCGACTCGACATATTTAGCGTGCATCAGTCACTTTAGTACACGGGGAATCTTCAGCCGGTGGGGTTCGAACCTGCGAACTTTCGGACATGGGCCCAGCTCCCTACCGACCAGGCTATCCCGACCTGGTACATATATGTTAGATAATTAATTTCAACTTTAGTTGAAAAACTATTGCTATTGAAAAAACTATTGAAAACTATTGAAAACTGGCAAGAAACAACAATTATTGCGAAGCAATCGTCGGGGTTGATGGGCGACAGAGAACAGGGGGCTTAGCCTCCTAATGAACAAATAGAAACAAAGTGATTTGTGCAAATAGACGACATCACAGTGAAATTTTTTTTAATTCATTAGTTTCGCTTTGAAAAGAGAAAAGGTTTGATAAACGAAATCAATTGCTATGTTTATTTTCCTAAATAGCTATGTCTGTTTTTGCAAATGCGCATTAGGAGCTATGTCCAGATTTTAAAACAAGCCGACGAACTATTACAAAGTCATAACAGTTATAAAAATAGTCTATTTAATTGCTTGTCATTCCTCGCGATGACAGAGCCTTTAGAGAACAGCCTTGCCGAAAAGTTTATATTTATAAAAAACCTTTATTCTGATTAGAAACCGATAATTCAATTGAAAAAAATAAAATACTTTGAAATATCTCCAATTGCAGCAATAGATAAGATAATATTGAATAGACATCCAAATGTCTCTTTCTAATAGATAAACTCTTTGATAATAAACCAATCATTAAATTTTGATAGATCTTCATTTTTTCT
Organism: Parasteatoda tepidariorum; assembly: GCF_043381705.1. NCBI lineage: Eukaryota > Metazoa > Arthropoda > Arachnida > Araneae > Theridiidae > Parasteatoda > Parasteatoda tepidariorum. Next base: position 13,008,021 of record NC_092213.1, read on the forward strand.
TTCCTTTAAATCAAAGCCTACCGAATGTTTGATCTGCGAGTTTTCTTTTTAACACCGATACATGTTTTGAAGATGAATTAGTATTTTAACCCTAATAGGTCAATGATAATAAATTATTTTAATGAATGCCATTTTGAAAGTGTTTTGACAATGTTTTTATAAATTTTAAATAAGGAAGGCATTTTATTAATAATTGGGACTTGTATATACTTGTTGTTCCACAGTTAAAGCGTTTAAGGCATCCGACTGGGTTAGGCACAATTTTTTCTTAAATAGCTTTAATTAAAATATTAATGTTCGCAAACAGGGTTCCTAAAATTATGAATTTCAAATAAACTTTAAAAATTTCGAAAATTTTTTTTTTCAAAATAAAAGCAAATTGGAGAATATAAACTACACATTTTTATGTCACGCTATTCCATCATAACAAATTGTCATGCATAGTAGTTCAAAAAAAAATTTTCATATCAAGAAATTAATATGTGTTTCGAAATAAAATCTTGAAAAAATTTCAAATGCACAATGAATTAGAATTAAATATTTTATTCAATATTGATTTTTTAAAGAAAATTCTAAACATTCTTACGTAAAGCATGCATAAAAAATAATGAATTCACACATAAACTTTAACTTTTAGTTCAAAAACATAGCTAACCTTTTACAGAATCTATATACAAGGTTTCAAAGAATTCTACATTAAACTTTTATTGCATAATGTATGTTAATGTAACGAGATTTTAACGTTTTTCTGAAAATATATTTAAAATTAACGTTTTTCTGGACAAGTATTTAAAACAAGTAATTGCCAAAAAAACATATGCCAGTATGCGGAAATATGCCTAAAACTTCATTTTTAGACATAGGAAAACAAAAATTTTGGAAACTAATCAATAAAACTTCAAATATAAACTATAAAAGACATAAAAATTTTTGTCCAAATCGCCGATTTTACCTCAATATAGATTTTCAGAATGCAAAAAAATTCAATAAAAGGAAATATGGACTTTATGTGTAGTATATAAATATTTAAGGGAACTAAAAAGCGATCGAAATCAAATGAATTACTACTGAGTAGAGCGAGACTGAGACTGAAAGAGTGACGTAGCTTGGGGATGCAAAAGAGTACGCCTGTCCCTGGGTGCAGCCATCCAAATTCATGTGAATAAATATGCTAATACAACTAATAATTAACAGTGAATTCTAATGTGATGAATTAAACTAAGGATATTTTAGGATCCCTTATTTTAAAATATCTGAGAAATCAAATATATGTCATACTATAAATATCAGACCGGTGGTGGCTTAGGGGCAGTGATGGGCATCATTCACGGAAATTTTATTCATGACTAAATTTAGTCAGAATAAATTTATTCTGAATGATTATTCATATGTAAATTTAGTCATTATTCATCATCCATTATGCAAATATTTCCGATGATATTTTAAGTTACGGAATCACTCTTAAAAATGGGCTTCTTCCGAATATCTTCGGATTCGGTCTTTTGATCTTCAAAATATGGGAGGAACTCAATCTGGAAATATGGTTTCAAAACTTTAGCTAATCAGAGATCGCTACATCTCTGATGAAAATACTTAAATGATTCAAATTATTTGTGCTATTCAATCGGCTAAAATGATTTATTATTAATTTTAATAAATAACTGGGCCGGGAAGTCCTAGTTGGCAGGGCGCTGGACTCACGTTAGTGAGAACGGAGGTTCAAATCCAGCCAGCTGAAGAATCTCCATGTGGTAAATGGTGACCGGTGCACATTAAACCTGTTGGGTCACGAAGTCCTCCATGTTCTCATAATGAATTATGCCTCTGAGTGTACTGAATTAAAGATAGATTAATCTGGTTCAGGTCAAAATTATTACGAACTGGGGATGAATGAGTGTATGTTTTATTAGGTCCTTCTTGTAAGACGGGTTTGACGTATGGCTGTGGCAGAAATTGAATTCTCGGACATAGATGGCGCCACTGGAAAACAAAAACAATCGCAGCCCCTTTGCCTTAATGGCTTACGACGACAACATGACAGCAGGCCGGGATAGCCTGGTCAGTGGGGTGCCAGGCCCATATCCAAGAGTTCGTGGGTTCGGACCCCGCCGGTCGAAGACTCCCCGTGTAGTAAATGGTGACTGTTGCACGGTAAATATGTCGAGTCTCAAAGTCCTCCATGTTCCCATAACAAATCTCTGGGGGTACCGATCCAGGAGTTTCCTTGTCTTCTGGATTGGTTCAAAATTACAAGGCTACGGCGTTGAACATTAGTAGTCGTAAACCCAAAAATTGGGTCGACTGTTCAACGGCGGTCATAAAATAAAAAAATAAAACAACATGACAGCAATTTAATAACTCTTGAAAAATGTTCGAATTGTAAGATATTCAAATCATATAATCATTTTAATGTATGTTATTAAAAGTGGCAGAAAATTTAAAAATTTCGTCTTTTTTTCTTTTTATTTTTTGAGCATTTTAATTTAAAATGTAACACAAGTGGAATTGCCAATAATAACTATTCTAAACATCATTAAAAAAATTATCTAACTAAAACCACTCCAGTTATTGCGCAGTTACAGTAAAGAAAATAAACACAAGCACATTTACATGCACCCGGAACATAATACTAAAATCAGCAAATAGTTGATAACAATCCGCACAAATAAGGTTGACTTTTATGCGGCTTCCAAAGATTAGTAGAATACTAAACGAACGCTTCTAAAAACAAAGGTTATAAAAACCAGGATTAAAAACACTTTAATAAGACAAAAAACCGGACCATTAATATAAGCTTTCAAATTGTTTACACTTGGCAGCGTGACTTTGCAGTGGGCCGATAATGCGGAATCTCATTAAGGTAGATTCACACTGTTTCGTACTATTGTTTGCCGATAATTGCTTCCATTCGCAGTTGTTTAATTTGTATTCAACTCGTAAAAACGGCGCAGAAAAGACTATAAAACGCACCCATTGCAGGAATAACGTGCCAACATCGTAATATATACCGCGCAAACACAGATATATAGTGCAACACCTTGGCTTTTTAAATAAATTTTACGCCTAGTAAGTGTGTGGCATTTATTACGGCTTTTTCTATAGTCACTCCCCAAACAGATGGACCTCCTGGTGGGAAAAATTAAAAGAGCCAAATAGCGGAAATTCTAGGTGGCTTGGCGCACCCTTTATTAAAAGAATTAATTTTAATTGTCTGTGATTTTGAAATTATATCAAATTTGACATAGTTGAGTTTGTTGATACTGTAAAGGGATGCGTTGTACATACAAAATACTTTTATAAATTGTTTCCTAATTACGAAATACAGCGATAATTTTTTATGAAAATAAGTTTTAAAGAAAAAATTATTTTATTTTCGGCTATTGTTGAAGGAATCTTCATAGACATTAATATTTAAATTCCACAGACATACTTTCTGTAAAATATGCAAAAGTATTCATTGTAGGCATTAAATGTATAGAAAAGATAATACATTTGAAGGAGAGGATAACGTTTTGTTTGAGAACAATGACTGAAAAACTATCCTATTTTATTTAGATTGTGTAATTTGTAGTCTTTGTAATGGTAATTACGAAGAAAGGCATACTTATTGCTTTGCCAGAACCTTACAAAGGTTTATCGTTTCTTCGTATTCAGATATTTAAAATAAAATAAAAAATAGTATTTAAAAATTGAAATTCCTACAATGAAAATTTACTGCCACTTGTTATAAATTTATAGAACTCTTGGCAACCTAGTAAAAAAAAACTGCTAACATAGAGTTTTTAAACTTAAAGCTTTAAGTTAAAAAAAATCTATTATGTCATTTATACGAATGGGTGACGTAACATAATGATTTTATTTGGATCCATAAGTTTATTCTTATTTTTTGTTGCCAAAACCTTATAAAGGCTTATAATTTCTTCGTTCAGATATTTAAACGATAAATTAGTATACAAAAATCGAAATTCCTACGGCGTAAATTTACTGCCACTTGCTATTAATTTGTAGAACTCTTGGCAACCTAGACTGCTGACATATAGTTTTTTGAACGAAAAGTTTTATGTTAAAAAATATATACATATTGAGTTATTTACGCGAATGGATGACGTAACATAATGATTTTATTTGAATCCAAAAGTTTCTTCTTAAAAGAAAAAGAAATGAAAAGCACTACACTCATAGAAGTTTAAAAAACGCGTTTGAAGCTATGTCCATTTTTTTTTTCGAGCTTTGCCTATCTTTTCAAACACGCATTTTGAGTGATGTCCATTTTATTAAACACGTATTTTTAGCTTAAAAAAGCTTATCGGTGATGTTGCGTAAAAATTAAGACATTTTAAGTTCAAACTATATGAATAAATATGAGATCAGTTTGGTATTTTATAAGAAGCTTTTCAAAAAACATAATATGTAAAAACTGATCGTTCTCTGGTTTAGGTCAAAATTACGATCTGTGGATGAATGAATGGGTCCACCCTGTAAGACGTGTGTGCGTAGCTGAAATCGTATTCTTGGCCATAGATGGCGCCACCGAAAAACAAGAAATGCACCCTCTGCCTTAAAATTCGCTTGGTTTCCCAAGCAAGCTTGCTGGTAGTCGCCAGTGACAATCGAAACAACAACAATGCTATAGAGGGCCGATATTGGTCGAGAAATGACAACAAAATATCGGGTGCAATGGACAATTTTATCTGATATTGGCTGAATATTGGATATAAAATATTTGGTTAATCTAACAATTCTAAGTAGAATCAATATCGGAAATATCGGCCTCTTTTACGCTGATTGATTCATTAATGATTATTGGATAAATGAGGGCTCAATTTATTTTGCTTTTAGATTTTGCATAAAACATTTCCGCTTTAGTTCATTTTTTTTTTTAAATTCTGAGTAGAATATTCCTTGGAAACTTTTGTGTTTTCATTTTGTGTGTTTAAAACATTTGACCTTTCAAACTCTTCGAAGGAAATTTTTTTCTATTTTTTTCTTTCGCCAAATTCAATTTTTACTCCGCATTTGAAATTTTTTCACGTGTTACATTTGTTTAATTTGGTTTTTAAGAAATTTTTTAGAAATAAGGGGATGTCATATGCTGGCTTTGTTGACAACCCTCCTCCCCATCGTCAATAAAAATAAGCAAATCACAAATTCTTTCCCCTTTAGGTACGTAACATTTAAATGTCCCCTAATTGAACAAGCCATTCTTAATAGAACAAGCCATTCATCTTTTATCATAAACACCTTTCGTATTTTTGTAGCTATTTGTTCATGTAATCAAAAAAATAAAATATCATTCATCCCTACATATGAATTGCACAAAGCTACGTAAATGGTGACTAGAAACCTTTCAATAAAGAAAGGTTTCTAATTGCCATTTCCATTTTGTGCAAATTTAGTTTTTACATTTGTCTAGTTGCACCATAAAGGACCTTATTGAAAACTTTGATTTATTCTGTTACCTCTCTGGAAAAAAAAATCCATAAATACGTTCTTTCTCTTGCCTCTGAAAAAACAACTTAAATTTTAAGCTTAACTCGATATTTTTACAGCCTTTTAAACAGAACACTGGAAATATTGAAGTCCTATATGAAGCTACAAAATTGCCATAATAATTTCAAATTGGAGCTCCTACTTGGAAACAGGCAAGGAAATTTGCTCAAAGCAAAATGGCGATTAGAAACCTTTCAATAAAAAATCGCCTTTTTTTGCTCAAATTTTAGTTTTGTATTTTACGAACTGCAACAAAAAGAACTTTTTTAGAACATTTTTATTATTGTATTTTCTCGTTGAATTTTTTTTTCTTCATAAATACGTTCTTTTTTTCGCCACTAGAAACGCTTAAATTTCAAGCCTAACTCTATACTTTTACCAGATTTTAAACAAAACATAGCGATCTTTGAAATCCGAAATGAAACTAAAAAATAACCACAATATCTTTAATTTGGAATTCCTACTTATAAATATGCAGAAAAATTTTCAAATCTATTCATAACCTATCTGTCAAATCTCCCCAATAAATTACATCCACTTAGCATTATCGTCAAGCTGCTCTATCAAACAAAACAAATTAGAAAGATACGAAGAAATAGAATTAACCTAGCGTAAAAACGAACAGGTTGAAATTTTTTTAAGAGGGGTTCTAAACTAAATAAAAATCCATGCCTTATCTTAACCTAATACGCATTTTAGTACCTCACCTGCACCTATAAAAGTTACGGGGAAAACAATATCTACGCCCCACCCCCCTAAGCTCATGTGAATAATGAAGCCAATTATTGACGAGTAAATGGCGAAACTCATTACGCTGCTTTAGTCAGGTGACCCATCATTCCAATTGGCATATGAATGTGGTTTTTTTTTCTTCTTCTTTTTCTTCAGCAGTTTAAGATAGTGTTAAAAGTAAATTGTATTAGTCTTGGAGATTTTTTACTGAGATAAAGACGATGGGTTGGCTAATTCAGTAATGGAGAATTGGCGCCCGCAGCGTTGTTCAAATAGAATAAAATTCGTAAGAAATCGTTCTGTTATTTCTTCCTTGGTTTTTATCTTTAATAATATTAAGAGGTGTAATATAGATTGAGTGAGAATTATAGTTCCCCTTTAACGGTATATAGATATTTTTTATAAAGGTAAAAGCTAAATTTTTTTGGTATTTTGTAATTATAAAAAAACAATCGAATAGTTACTAAAAAATTTTGTGCAATCATCGAAATTATATCTGTACCAAAATATTACATTCATATTCATGTATATTCATATAAATTCATATACTTTTTCATACATATAAGAAAATGCATTACTAATTTATTTCGAAAATTAAAAAAATCCTAATGACCGATAACTGATTTTCCTAGATCTTAATAACTGCAAATCAGGGAAAATTTGGGAAAATATTTGTTACGTAGTCATTATTGAGTTAAAAAATGGACATAATGATTTATGACGTTTATTGCGATGATATTTAAAGTTCTTTAAAGATGACTTTTATTTAAATAAAGTTCAGAATTTCATGAATATTGAAGAAAAGAAAGATTTCATGTTACACTAATCCTTCATTCTGGGTCCCTCAGTGGAACCCCAGTAAAACACCGAAGTCAACATCACTGGCTGCTGTCAGTAAACGGGTGGGTAACCACTTTGATCAGCCTGCGTAGTGAACGAGAGTGCGCTGTATCGGTTCTCGTTAAACTGTTCTACCGTAAAATGATCGACTTCGCGCACAGGCATCACCTCCTACATTAGAAAGCCCCGCACGGTTTCTTATAAGTAGTCTGCGCAGACAGTTTAAAAAGTGAACCAGTTGTGCGCATGAGCCAAAATTCTATTTTATTAGTACTTGAAAGAAATTTATTTTATATATTTGATAAATAAATCTGTGGTGGTAGCAGAGAAAATTAGACAAAACAATTTATTCACGAATTAGACAATTTCTTTGACATATATTTGCTATCTCTTTCTTATTTTTACCCGATTTTCTAGTAAATGGCTCTTTTGTCAACTGGCTTACCGTTTTAAAGGTCTGATCGGACTACCTATAATAAACCGCGTGGAGGCTTTCAGTTTAGGACAGGTCGTCGGGCTACCAAGCCAGGGAAGCCATCCCCTCTGCAGAGGATCAAAATTGCGATGGCATGTCTTCGGATCATCCTCAGGGATGTTTCCCAGACCGTCGTGCAGCTCTAGTGCGATGTGAATAAAGTACCTACCTACCTTCATCCTAGAAAGATTAACTCCAGGTTAACCGGGTCGATGCTATTGCAGTTTAGACAAGTAAGGGCATGCCAGAAGAGTTTCTCCAAATTTTATTTCCATACTCACTTGAGATTCAGACATCGTCAGATACGAAAAAGAANCACATAAATTAACGCCGTGATTAGCTTCTTCATAGTTGTACAGTCCATATTTAATAGGTGGTTCTTGCATATGGCCCAGAGATTCTCAATTGGGTTGATATCCGGAGAGTTCTCTGGCCATTCCAATGTCTCAATTTGATTCTCAGACATGAATTTCTTGACAATTTTGGACGTATGGCAAGGAGCTAAATCCTGTTGAAAAATCCCAGTTCCATCAGGGTATCGTTTCTTCAACTCTGGAACAACTTTTTTACCCAGAATAGTAATGTACAGCTCAGAACGCATCATACCGTCAATAGGCTGCAAAGGTCCAACCCCATTGTAACCGAAACAACCCCAAAACATCTTCTTTAAAAGGCACGGAAAAAAAAGTTTGTTTCAATTAATTTGCACAAGGGTGTAGGTAAAGCATATTCATCAAGTGACGCCAAGAGAGCACGCGAGGGATATATAACCTCTTAACGGTTTGGATAAAAAATTCACAAAAATAAATAAAATAAGAAAAATAAAGAAAAAATCATCAATTAATTTAAAGGTAGAAATGCCACCATGGTTAGGAGAACCAAAACTAAATTTTTTTCTTCTTTTTTTTTCCCAATGCCATCCTGGGGAATGACTAACGTCATACAGGCATCTGAAGGGCAGATTTGTTGGCCACTCTTTCAAGGGCACCATATTAGGTGGGCCAACGTTGGTCCCACAGTAAGGACTAATAGTACAGAGAAGAAGAAAAGAACATCCATGTCTTGCCCGGGTTTCGAAACCAGAACCTCTTTCTGATGCAAGGGGCAGTTCCCTAACCCCTACACGGGCCGGTCGACACCAACCAAACTAAAATAACTGAACTAAATGTTCCTTGCGAACGATAAATAACAAAACTGAGTTGAAACAGTTAAAACTAGAAAAACGATTCGGCTCAAGAGTGATGCAGTCACATCACAATATTGTTTGGAAGTGAGCCGTGTTTGGAAAATTTTACCTTTGACGCAGAAAAAGACATTCGATGCTTCACGCTGTATTTCATAACCACAAATTATTAAAATGCTATATTTTTCACTTTTTTGATCCAATCAAAATATTGAAAACAGTTTTAAAAATATATTTAATGAAAATTCTGCGTCAAAGGGTTAATGACACCTGAAATAAATTAGACAGTTCATCGGTCTACTGTTAAATATAGTGAATCAATCATTCCTACTGGCATATGAACGTGGTCTTTTTTAGATAAAATCTTCTAAGTATTTTATAATCAAATTGGTAATGGAATGTCTGATTGTTTTAAATGCATTAAATATACCAGTCACCAACAATTCAATTCGGCATATAAATGTGATCTATTTTATAGCAAGTCTCATAATTTCTCATTGCATTGAGAATATAGCAAATATTTTATGCTCCGGTTGGCATGCATTTGTGGACCTCTTAAAGAAAGTTTATAAATCAACCCATACGAATGTGATATTTTTAATAATATAAAATATATATAAAATCTTATATATAAAATTAAATACAAACTTTCGATTGTGAAAATGGCAAATGAATGTGACTTTAAAAAAAAAAAGGTTAATTGATCAGTCACTCCAATAGACAAACGAGTAAGGATTTTATGTGAAGATGGGAAATTAACGGTAAACTAAACTAAAATTACGGTAAAACAACCTGTAGCAGTCTGACCATCCAATTAAACCGCAAAGTTTACGGCAAAGAACACTTTTGACTTTGACGGTTTTTTACCATTTGCAACTAGCATGGTTTCAAAACTGTAGAAAAAAAAAATTTAACTGGACATTGGAGTTAGGCTTTTCTTTAGGTAGGGTAAACCAACCAGTGAAGGAACATTTCATATATATTGATTAAAAATAAGAATTTGAAAGTTTTTCTTTAGATTGATTGATAACAATAGCTTACTACCAAACAATAGGATGTCATCTAGCAATGTTTTGGATTACCTGGTCAAATGGATTTCTCTGGAAAAAATTTTGAATTTGTTATTATCTCTGCAACACCTTGTTTCTTTGAAAAAATTATAAGGTGAGTGTTTGTATTTATATGTTTGAAGTGGAATTAATTGCATGTAATAGTATTGTTTTTCTCACTGTGAAATGGAGAATTCAAAATATAGTTATTGAAGTTACGTTTAATTTTTTTTAAACATCATAGCATAATAAAGTACTGAGATAAGGGAGTGTTTATTCACAGGATCACCAAACGATGAAAAACCAGTGAAGGAACAAGTGTTCCATTACTGGTTTTTTTTTTCTAAGTTAATGAAAATAAAAGATAAACTTTAATTTTCTTGAATCTTTTAGTGATGTTCCGCATCAAAAGTATGTTAAAAATACGAAAAACAACTTCTAACCAGTGAGGGAACAGACATGTTCCTTTACTGGGCATAGATTTCCCAGTGAATGAACTGTATGTGTTAATATGTTGACACTAATTTTCAATTCATGATTGCAAAAAAAAAGTTAACATTTTCCAAGTATTTATATGTTATAATTTCAAGAATAGACTTGCTTTTGAATATTTGTATGGCTTATAAATTCATAAAGAGCATTAAAAAATAATCGAAATTAAGTGTTCCTTTACTGTGTGTTCATTCACTGGTAAGAGCTGTTCCTTCACTTGGTCTTCTTACTCTAGTTAGTTAATCTGTTTGATTCACTTATCGTAAGAGATGAGAAATACTAGACTTTTCTGAGTTAAGCAACTTTATGGGGCTGCCATTTACGCGAGAATGAAAGCATCGTATTTCACTTGTCCAGGGTCACAAACTGGGGAGTGCAAGACACTCGAAATACTTTTTTTAATACTTACTCGAAATAATACGAAAAGGAATTGAGGAAATGTTATGGTGTCAATGTTGAGACTCGAACCCCCATTTTTCGGTTATGAGATTGACAGTTGAACCCTCTGGGTTATAATATGTACCCAGCTGTAAGGAACTTGGTGACTTCATTAGGTAGACCTAGCTGGTGCGATAAATTTTTTTTTTTTTTTAGCCATGTGAATTGAAAGCAGTTAATAAACAGTTTTTCTTACAATTAACAGTTTGAATATCATACTATTTATGGTTATAAGACTGCTATGTTTGAATATGGTAAAATAGCAATTCAATAAATTCCAATTTAACCATTTTTCCGAAAAATTTCTAGCAGTGTAAATGAGAAGTAATTTTACTCGTTTGCGAAACTTATAATCGGAAGCAGTTTTTATCTATTTCGAATAAATGTTTTATATTTTTAAAAACACCAATTAGAATTTCGAAATAACTGAAATTTCGAGAAAAAAATAATCTCTTAAAAAATACATTAATAAAAATAGCACTTTCATCAAGTAGAATTTGAGCTCAATCGTTGCATTTCTGTGGGCTATGTATTTTTTATTACAAGTTTAATGATTAATAATTCTTGTATTAATTATCGAACCATGCTAATTCTACCATACACCCTGTACAATTTTCCATACAGCATTGTAGTTTTAAGTTTCTAACTTTTATGATTTTTGCGGAACAAAGCAAAATGTAAAGTAATCCGAAATTAGTAGTGGCAACTGCTGTAGCTATTTTCACATTTTCGTTTTTTATATAAGGAGGAAATACGACAAATCCTATTGTATTTTGATACTGTTTTTCGAAGACTCTGTAATAATATGAAATGAGGTTTTTTGCAAATAATATGCTATTTTTATAACTGCTGTGAGTTTGTAATTGATACTCATGATTGTTAGGTTAAGTTTAGAATATCTAAAGGCAGCGCTGTCTACGTTTATTTAGAAAATAGCACAAAACATCAATATGGTGAAAAACCACAGTTTTGTGAAAATGAAAAGTGTTTGTTGTCTAATTTTTCAATATTTAAAAACTTACTCCAATGCTGCATTAACTGGGCTCAAAAAAATTTGTAAAAACAGAAAGTAAGGCAGTGATTTTGATAATTTTCCTCTAGGTGGAAAAGTGCCACCAAATTGGCGATTTTTAAAAAAAATTTAATAACTTTTCAAATATTTAAGTTATTTATCAGTTCTAAAGCCGAGATAATTTTTTCAGCGAGATTATATCTATATTTAAAAATTATCGCATTGCCTTAAGTGAAAGGCATTTAAACAATGGCTTTTTTATTTTCTTTGGCGACAGAACTTCGAAAAACAGCGTTAAGGCAATTATAACAAATATAAATATAGCAAGTATTTCACAATCCGCCCGCAGGGTTGTTCAAATAGACTAAATATATTTTGGTATTCCTTAAATTATAAAAAACAGTATAATATTTCCTAGAAAAAATTTGTTAGATTATCTCAATTAAATTTGTACGAAATATATGATGCAAAAAAGTAGTTTGAAAAAAAAAATTTTCATTCAATCTCAAATATTTATTAGCAATTGATTTTGTTAATTAAAGAAATTTCAATGATAAATAACTGCTTCTCTTAGATCTAATTAAATGCAAATTTGAAAAATTATTGTTTGGATGTAAGTTTGAAAGATTTTACCTTTAACGCAATAAAAGATACTATTGTTTCTTTCTGTATTTCTGAACTATAAAGTATTAAAGTGATAAATATAATATTCCTTTTTTTTTACATAAATTAATACAAATAATGGAACAAGTAGTGAAAATATGTTTAACAAAAATTATACGTCAAAGGGTAAATAACAGACCGACCGACAATGTATTTGAAATATATTTTCCAGATAATTATCATATCATCTTACGATAAATATCGAATATACGCTTACCATCAGCAAGAATAATGCCACGATAATTATCAATAATGATAAATGCAGAATACTATAATGTCGTGAACATTGTTGATAATGACAATAATTAAATGTAAGTAATTCGTGAATAATTAAATCTCATTTTCGTAGAAAATATTATTCAAATAAAAATAAAATAGTTAAATTGGGAAACATAGCGATTTATCAGGAAACATAATTTTTTTCTGAACATTATACCGTGATATTAAAATTACGATAACGTCTAGCACTATAGTGCATACCATACATTTGTGTATTGTGATAATGGCTATATGGGATGGAATTATTTATAAAATAAAATTAGGAGATAAACACAAATTTCACTATTACTCAAAAACATTAAAAAACTATATTAGATACATATGTGTTACATAATTATAACCGGTATACAATAATGAAACATCGCGAATTAACCACTAGCCCAAAACATTAAATATCTAGATTAGACACGGATCTGTTGCATAATTATTACCAAAATGCCATTATGAAACATCATGAGTTACACTACAGTGCAAAAATAACAAATATTGATATTAGGCTCATATGTGTTGCATAATTATAACCCATATACAATTATAAAGCATCATGAGTTACACTATAGCACAAAATAACAAATATTTGTTTTTAGACACAGGTGCGTTACATAATTATTACTGAAATACAATTATGAAACATCACGAGTTACACTATAGCGCAAAATAACAAAGATCTATATTAACACAGATGTGATACATTATTATAACCGAAATACAACTATGAAATGTCACGAATTACACTATAGCGCAAAATAACAAATATCTATATAGGTTATAATTATGTAATACAAATGTATTACATAATTATAACCGAAATACAATTAGGAAACATCATGAATTTCATCAGTTAAAATTTTCGCAAGTGACGATTGAGGATAAGGCTTACGAAATATATCATAAAAATATGAAATATTTCACGCCCTGTGCAACTAAAACGTTCTTAATCTATCATTCTTTTTTGCAGATAATTCTCAAACACTTTTCACATTTGTGTACACAGTAATATATACCTCCTCCCCATACAGACTTCCAAAAACAAATGAACATACCTGGCAAAGGGGGGATGAAAACAATCTCTTTCCCTTCAAGCAAACCCCCAACTGTGGAGGGTGTTTCTCGGTTGACCCCGACCCCTCAAGTAAAAGGAAAAAAATAGCACCCCCTCCAAGAGTCATTGGCGAGGTATTTATAACAAAAATAAGAAAAATATGTACGCGACACCTGCTTCGTAAAATTCGCAGAGTATAAGGTATTTGTTATTTTGAACTTACCGCCGTAAATTTAGAAAACGCGGCGAAAAGTAACCAATTTCTGACAATTACGTCTTTTCTGTCTGTATCATTAGGTAGTTAGGCTGTTGCTTCGTTGAAGATTTGGGTTTTGATCAGATTGCGTTTTATGATCGCCAAAGAATCATTGCTTCATCAAACAAAAGAGAAGAGTTCACGACTTTTAGCGGGACTTTGATTGTTTTATCGGTGCTCTGGAGGAATTTAGTGGCATTCCTCGCCAAATTCTCTCTACAGATATATATTTCTTTTTACTTTTTGCATGGTGGATTTGCATTAGCGCCCATTTTAATATGGGACGTCAATTAGGGAATACTTCAAGCATTTTTAAATTATTATATTTCTTGCTCTAAAAAATAAATAAATAAAAAACAGTTTTTAAAAATATTTATGATCATACCTACGTTTCAAAGAAAAATTAAGATTTTGAGATTTATTTAGTTAGATAAATTGTGCATAGCTGCAAGAAAATAGAACGCATGATAAAAAATTGCTAAAAAATAAATAAATAAATACAATAAATAAATAAATAAAAAAAGGAAGAAAAAAGATTTTAAAGAGGAGAAGAAGAAAAAATAAACAGTTATAATACTAATAAAAAGAAAATTTAAAAATTAATTGTAATTTGAAAATATAAAAACGAAAAGATATATTCTCGTTACAATTTGTTTTCTATCATGCGTGTTTATTAATTTCTATTATTTTTTTTAAAATTTTGAGTCGTTGAACAGCCTATCCAATTTTTTTGGTTTACGAATACTAATGTTGACTCAGTGACCTTGCGATTTTGAATCCAATCCAGAAGACAAAGGAACACCTCGATCAAGCATTGGGAGAAATTACTCTTTGTAGAGGACTTTTTTTAATGTGACAAACCAGCATTTGCGTTATATGCATATGAAAACAACTAGAACCTCCCACGGTTAGCATCACAGCAAGGGGACTCTAACCCATGATCGGTCTACCATTAAGGATATTTTACACCCACACTGAGGTCAATGCAAGCCGGGTGCGAAATTCGTATCGACCACCCATCACTGGGATTCGAACCCGCTTCACCTCATATGAAGGCGAACGTTCTTTCCCCTGAATCTGCACTGTTCCCGATTATTTGTTGTTTATTCGCAAATTCAGAAAAGCAAATGGAAAGTAAAAAAGAAAAAGAAAAAGAAAAAAAAAAACGAATACACGAATACTTTAAAAAAAAAATAAGTGTGTGTTGCACAAAGTAATATATTTTAAAACAGAATGTAAATACATAGTATAAATTTGTCTTCCTAAAATACAGCAAAACTACGAAACATTGCGAAACTGCTGCATAAGATTTACAGATTATCAGCTTCAAGCATATGAAGCATAGAAATCTTGAAAATTTTGTAAATTTATTACTACTTATATATTTTTTAAAAAAATAAGTAGAAGAATTAAAAAACGCAGCGCTATATTTTTAAAATGGTATAGAAAAAAATATATTTTTCTTATTTAAAACAGGATTATTATTTTTTTTAACTTCATCTGATTTTGAAAATATACGTTGTATTTTAGAAATTCTACTTTAAAAATATTTTAAAAAATTCCAAAAATATAAATAAAAACTAAAAATTTGCAATTTAAAATCTTTTTAAAAATTTTGAATAAAAAAAATGCTGAAAGAAATGAGCACATAGATATTTTATATTGAAAAAATAATAATAATAATCGTTAGTGTACATAAAAATTTAGTTACAACTGCAGTTAGTAACACCAATTTTTAAAAAATACGTACATTTGTCTGAAAAGTAAATAAATGAAAATTAAAATAAGCCCCCAATCTCTACAAAAAAATTAAAATAACCAAAGCAAGAGGTGAGCTTAAGAAATAACTGAAGAACAACATACCAAAAATAAAGTTTTTAATTGAATAAAAAATTAAAAACAATAAAAGTGCTATTTTATTTCAAGATCTTTGGATGCTTAACAGCTATAATTTGCAAATTAAATAAAAAAAGAGCAGCCAATTGTGTTCGGCCATTTTATTTACAGGAGGGCCCAAAATGGTTGATATAAATTATAGCCTTTCATTAAAGAGCTTTCAAATAAAATTGATGAATAGCTGCATTTCGTCTTCGCTATCGAATAAAAATAATATCCGCAAATTTACACCAATGGTTCAAGTATTTGCTCAAAGCGTAAAGTAATTTGAAATTAACAGTATTCGTGACTTCACTTCATCTCATACATGTGTGTGAAATAACTAGAATCGAATAATAAAAAATAAAAAAATAGAAAACGATTTTGATGCATGAAGCAAACGATCAAGTGCAATTACATAAAAAAAGGCTCCGCACGGTTTTTCCTTTCTTCTAATTCATACACTTTTTTTTATTGTTTTAATTTTATTTCCACTAACATAACTCTTGTGTCAAGTTGGAAGTGGCGAATTAGTGGCTATTCCGAACTAATATTTATCTAGCAAAGTGAAAAAAATACCTCTCGAATTGTATAATGACCTTTCGCTAAATTTCTTAGTCTTAAATAATCGTCCTGGAATATACGCTTTCAGGTGTGATATTTTGAAAAAGATTTATTGCATATGTTTCGACGAATGTGCAATAGATGGCGCTGATAGTGGCAAGCAAGAGCTTAAACAAATACAATTAGGAAAAGGTGGCAACAGATGACCTCCGGTCCATTTATCAAAGGTTTTTATAACGAAGAAACATATCTACTCTTCTTAAACACATCCCAAATCCTTAAGCAAAGAATTTCGCCATTTTGACAGGTTATCGTTTTTCATCGTTGAGCGTAGTGAGTTTGAAGCTAAACCTCTTTTTATTCTCCCTTTTTACTTTGTAAAAGACAGCAAATGACAGCATAGATTACGGTTTTTATTTGTTTAGCTCACGTTTACAGCGCCATCTCCGTCACATCAGCGTGTAAGAAAAAACGTTTGAAAATGCAAATGAATGCTCTGTTTCGAACATCTTTCTTTAAACCATGTCACCCCCCTTCTTCCTCTTAACTTGTAATACAACTCTTTCAAATTTAGTTTAAAAGTAAGAATAGATTTCATAAGTATAAACTGAATAAGTATAAACTAATAAGAATAGTATAACATGATAAAGCGATGTAAAATTGCATTTAAATGTGAACTTTTTCTATTTTTTTAAAGATAAAATCGGACTTATATTTTTCTTCAAATTTCTTCTTAAGTCTGATTTTATCATTTAATTACCCAAAAAAGAAGAAAAAAAACTTTTGCGTGCAACAGAGACAATACTAACACGATGTTAAATTTAAAAGTAAATCTGATAAAAGTTAAAAAGTTGCGAGTCTGTAAAGTTATTTTCTGAATCAACTATTCAGCTATTTAAAGGTTTTTTATTTTTATTTTATCCATATAATCGCCAATGCAAAAAAAAAAAAAAAAAAATCTATCTTTTCTCATTGCATAAGTTCTGCATAGGTCCTATATTCTTTCTCATTTTGTATGAGTTCTACCAAAAACACTTTGTCTTTCTCTTCTACATGAATTTGTCCAAAAACGGCTGTACCTGTCTTGTTTGTATGAGTATTGCAAAAAGTGTTGTATCTTTTACATTTATTTAAGTTCAGCAATATTGTCAAAATGTGTATAGCAATATGTGTGTCCAAAAATTAATACTATTTTTATTTATTTATTCATTTATTATTATTATTTTTTAGCATTTATTTATATTCAGCAATATTGTCAAGCGTTTATTTGTGTCTAAAAATGAAAACGATTTTTATTTAATCTTTAAGGGCACTTTATGTATATTTCTCTTCTATATGAGTTTATCTAAAAGCGCTGTACCAGCCTTGTTTGCAAAAAGTGCTGCATTTTCTGCATTTAAGTTCAGCAATATTGTCAAATGTGCGAAGCAATGTGTGTGCCTAAAAATGAAAGCGATTTTTACTTATTTATTTTTGTTTAAACTTTTATGAGCACTGAATTAGGAATAATTAATTTGTCTATAAAATAAAGAAACAATTTGTTTATAACTAAAAACCTAAAACATGGCATTTAAAAAAAAAAATAATAACCTTAGAATCAAAATTTTTAATGAATTTCATTTCTTCTTTTTTTTTAAATTTATTTCATTTTGCAAGTTTCAGAAGGAGAATTCTGACTGACAGAAATTTGATTTAAAAAAAAGATTTAATTTTTTAGACTTACTGACTGATTGCTTGATAGAAGATTCTCGACTCAAGAGCCAGATGGCCAGTTCATAGATTTTAGTTCTTATACTGGCAAGTTAAGCTTAAACATTACGTTTTATTAAAAAAGCTTACTTTACCCGAAAATTACTTAAAATGACACAATCGCTTCTATTTTGAAGTTATTTGTTTGTAAAAAAAATTATCTACAGATAGTAAACATAAAAGTTGGTTGTTGTAGTTCATTTATGTCACACTAGAGCTGCACAATGGGCTATTCGCGACGGTCTGGGAAACATCCCTGAATATGATCCGAAGACATGCCATCACAATTTTGATCCTCTGCGGAGGGGATGACACCCCCGCTACGGTAGCCTCACGGTAATACAGGTACGCGAAGTCGAGCACTTTACGGTAGAACAGTTTAATTAGGACCCATACCGCACACCCTCGGTCCCTAAGCAGACTGATCCAAGGGGACACCCATCCGCACACTGACCGCAGCCAGTGATGCTTTAATTCGGTGATCTGCTGGGAACCGTGTCTTAACGATCAGTCCACTGCGAGACAGTAAATATAAACAAGTATCAATTGCGAACGTTTTGATGCTTTTCTGATTCAAATACAACAAATATAATGCAAATTATCCCTTTTATATATATTTTTTCTGGCGCTCTAATTACATGCAAAAATATTTTTTTCTATTTTTTAGTTATAAAGAGACAGTTTAATAGAAATCAAACAGAAGTCGTAAAATTCACTAAATCGTTGCAATTATATTTGTACTAAAATATAATATATGGAAAAAAGATAGTTTGGAAAAAAAAGTTTTTCATATTGAAAAGTTTGTCAATAATTAATTTTGAAATTTGAAGAAATCTCAATGGTGAATAGCTATTTCTCTTAGATCCAAATATGTACAAATTTGTAAAGTTATTGTTTGGAAGTGAGCCGTATTTTGAAATTTTTACTTTTAACGCAGAAGAAGACACCGGTGTTTCAGGCTGTATTTCATATCCATAAATTTTTAAAAAGCTAAATATAATATTTTTTCACTTATTTTGACATAAATTAATACAAAATAATGAAAAAAGTATAAAAATTCTGTTTCAAAGGGTTAAGATTACGAGAAAATGCAGAAATAGAAAACTAGAATAAATGGAATTTTAAATCTTATTTCTCAGTGCTAATACTAAATCACTTGAAAATTCCATTAAAAACAACGTTTTAAAATGACAAATAGCAAACATTTATTGAACTAAAACAAATTTCATTTTTAAAAATGTATTCGGTTTTTAATAAGTTTTTACTATTTGTGATTTTTGAAGCGTTGTTTTTAGTGAAATTTAATTTCATCTCGAAGAATTACTCTCATAATTTTTTATCATTATTTCATATCATTATTTTTATTTATGATAAGTTTTCTTCGTTTTTATTATTACTTATTATGGCGTTAGTAAACAATTTATATATTTTTAAGCTCTATGAATAAAATCTACATACTAAGTAATTAAAAAACATCAAGATACTATTTGTTACAGAAAATTTATTAGAAAATTATAGTCGTGTTTAAAAATTCACCCAAGAAGGTATTTTTTTTAATAAAAAACGCAGGTATTAATTCACTAGGAATACTGTATGTAGTTATGTAACTTGTTTTCGTATAGGCTATATATGGAATGAAGTCTCGAGTAAGTGACCCCAGCAGCTTTTGCTGGCTCTTTATTCGAAATTTTAAATTTTTCTCTAAATGTGGTTGAATTTCGTTGAGCTCAGTTTCCATCTTCAAAGGCGTGGTTAATTATTATTTACATAAACCTTAGACATAAAAAATAAGATTACCGTGATTAATCGAATGATCTGGGCGGAGAATTCTGATCACTACTACGGAAAATTACAAGAATGGAGACTAACTTATTGTCTAACACATTTCTCAACAATGAAATCGCGTTCTTCTTTCCTGTAGCTTTCTATTTTTAATAACCCTGAACTGTCAGCTGTCCCGTTGTCTTATTATTTTCGTTGACAATATTTAATTGCACATAGGATTCAAAATTCATTTTTTGGACCTCTTCTAGATAAATAATTTTATAATTGATTGCTTTCGTGACTGTAACGGTGGGATATAATTTCGATCCCTTTCTGACTAGCAACAGTGCTCAAATTTTAAGTATAACATGATACCCTATGACAACGAAATTTTCATCATTCTTGGCTGATACAATGAAAATTCATTGTCCAATCAAATTTCTAAACACTGCAGGCAGTATTTCCAAATTGTCGCCAAAACCATTTTCTGACCACCTGGAGTGCTAAAATGTCAACTGGAGTTTTATCTTTAATAACAATATCTGTTATAATTTTTTCCAGAATGCCACAAAAAACGCTTATGAAATTTTTATCGGTAAATAAAATGTATCATTCATCGAAATTTCGAGCACTTTCCCACTAGCTAGATCACTCAAATTTCAACTGGAACTTTGTGCTTGATGTCAATGCAAGTTACAATTGTTTTCTTAGTATATGTAAGTAATATGCTTAACCTCTTTTAACGCCATTCAAAATATCTAAAAAAAAAATTAACAAATAAATATTCAAAAAAAGAAAAAAAAATGCGTTTCTGAAGTGACCTGAAAGTAAACAAAAGAAATAATTCAGTTTCTGTAAAAACAGGGGGACAAAATAGGACGTATAATTTATAGTTTTTCGACAGTAATAGAAATTTATTTTCATAATGAGCCTTTTATTTTTTGCTTTTACTCTTTAAAAAAAATTAGAAATTTTTTCTCGATTAAAACGTAGTTTCTAAAATTCTTATTTCATTTTATCATTTCTTTGTATCATGTTATATTCACCATTTATAACACTAACAGGTTCCCTATCTATAAAATTAACCTATTCGCTATATATAAAATAAATATATTCAGTAATTTTAAGAATGCATATAATATGCATTATTCAACACTCATTTACATAATTCATTAAAAAAAAGTTCATAATTAATCAAAAAGAATTCAATAAAACCTTATTGCAAATTAATAAATAAGAAAAATTCTTTCAGAAGAGAAATAAAAGCACACTAAGCAATTTATTCTTAACAAATGCGGGACAAAATAAATAAATAAAATAAAAATAAAGGGTGTTAAATTACGCATTTATCAACGCCATAAAAAAGGAGAAGAAATAGTTGTTTGGGTAATATTCGAAACTCAATCAAAATTTTCCTGTCAAGGGTTATTAGACCAATAATAGAATGAAACTTGCCGGCTGTACTAACGAGCTGTCAACAACTCATTGGTTAGTAAAGGTTTCTTCCCCCCTGGGTTCCCTTCCCCCTTTTTCCATCGTAATTTATACAAATAGATGACTTTTAGACAGTAATAATTACACCAAGAATCATTTCTCTCCATTTGTTAAGATAATTGCTTTTTGTGCAAGCTATCGATAACTCATTAAACAACACGTACGGGGAAATATTTTAGAATCGTCTGCGAGAAATTCCAGTTACGGTTGGAGATATTACTCTCATTAATTGTGGAAGACAGTTTCCTTATCGGTATTTAGCAGAATCGGATTTATTTGTGGAATGCGTTGACGCGAGTAGTAGCTCGAAGCGAAAAGAAGTAAAACACTTTAGAACATTTTTGACTCTTATGTTCTTTCTTATACAAAAATAAAGAATTAAAAAAAAACAATTACACTGAATACTTTGTGTCTAATGATCGGATCTTCACGTTCTAGGATTCTATCTTAATGGAACAAGGAGGTGATTTCAGATGTACTAATTATTTAGAGCAAACGATATTTTAAGTTACGAAATTAGATACTCAAACGTACTTTTTTGAATAAACATTCTATTCAACGGAATAGAATGTTTATTCCCCAAAATATAAGGGTTTTCTTTTTTTGTTAATCAATGCTAAGAACTATTATTGAATTTTTTTTAGCTAAAATTTGAAGGCGAAAAAATGGTGTCTTGCGCAAAAGATAAAAGACATATATCATGTTAATGACTGAAAACAACTTTTAGTGGACTGTCAAATCGGATTTTTTTAAGCAATGCTCTTTCGAGAAAATCGAAAAACAGAGTATTTTTTAGATTCCTATAAAAAAAAAATTTTTTTTTATTTTGACCAAAAA
This sequence comes from Parasteatoda tepidariorum, assembly GCF_043381705.1. Taxonomy (NCBI): domain Eukaryota; kingdom Metazoa; phylum Arthropoda; class Arachnida; order Araneae; family Theridiidae; genus Parasteatoda; species Parasteatoda tepidariorum. The sequence goes on from NC_092213.1 coordinate 13,030,255, forward strand.
ATATATCTATAAAATATTTACAAATATTCAAGTGTCAGTATGAATTTATGGAATATGCTAACTTCAAACCAATCACCAAGTATTAACTAAATAGGTTGCATATTAGAAATCCAGAAATCTTGCGAGCAAGAAAAAAAAATTTGTATTGAGAATAACAGATTAAAAAATAAAATTTTAAATAAATAACTTTAAACAAAATACTTCAAACACCAGACGATTCGAATTTTAAAAAATGGGCGTGATATTTTTTGTTTTCAGCGAGTGTGTTTCCGCATTTTTGCTGTAACCTTGGAAGTTTTCATTATTATTATTATTATCTTATACTTGGTGTTAAATTGTTTGGAATAAAACAGTTAAAAAATAATAAAAACAAACAAACATTTTAATATTAGAAATCCTCTCAAGCTTTCAGAAAATGGTAGGTAGATACTTTATTCACTTTGCACTAGATCTGCACAATGGGCTATTTTATTTTATAACCGTCGTTGAACTGCAAACCCAAATTTTTGGGTTTACGACTACTAATGTTCGAATCCGAAGCCTTGTAATTTTGAATCCCACCCAGAAGACTCCTGGATCAAGTATCGGGAGAAATGTGTCTTCGTGGAGGACTGTCTGATGGAACTAACCCGCATTTGCGTTACACGATGAGTAAAGTCACGAAAACCTCCCACGGTTAGCCTGATGGCAAGGGAAATCCAATCCATGATCCGTCTACCACTGATTATATTTTATGTCAGCACTCTGGTTGGTGAAAGCCGGATGTGGAATTCGTGTCGACCAGACAGTGATGCTTGTCTTCAGTGTTTTCTTGGAAGCCGTGTGTTTACGATCAGCCCACTGCGGGACTAACATCCTTATGCAACAGAAACGCTCTTCTTCGATTTGATTTCTTCGAACCCGTTCGAAAGTGACCGGTTTACTTATTCAACTGTAACATTAGATCACTATCGAAGTAAAAGGATTGCCCGAAGAAAGTAATCTTCTGCTGCAGGCCACGTGTGCTGTATTTTTCCTCCGCCAAATGAAAAAATTCATACGCGTTGTTCTTATAGATTACCCCCATTGACTTTAAAATTGTTATCGAAGGTACATGATTTTCCGCAAACGATTTTAGTTTTAGTCAGTGTCATTTTCTTGGCGCGGAAATGCCACTTCTGTTGGCGCCATGAAAAGACGGATAGATGAATTTGGCGTCTATAAAACTAATACAATTATGTGTAAAAACAAATTTACCAATGATGAATGATAAAGCTATTTTAAATAAATAAACAATGATGATAAATAAACAACGATGCTTTTTGCTTAAGTTTGCTTTTAATTTTATGTCATAAAAATTAATTAGCTTTAAAAGATAAGAAGAGGTTTGTTTGCTTGAAATGCTGTTTTTTTTTTTGTTTTTTTTACCCTAAAAGTAAATCATTGATAGCATCGCTTTTAGTGCATTCTGACTGCAACACGAGATTGTATTTTCAAAAAGAGCTTTTATTACAAATATTTTGCCTTTTGATCTACTTATTTGTTTTGTTAAATTTTTTTCCTGTGTCTTACAGAATTCCGTATCTCCCAAAAATTGGTCGTAAATAAAGGTGGTCCTTCCTGGAGGTTTCACTGTACCTTGTAAAAATTGATAAGTAATAAAATATTATTGGCTATTTGTTTTTATCAGTCATAAATAAAAAAAATAGGAATTAAAAGCGACTACTGATGAAGAAAGAATCATAGTTTTGAATTTCAATCCCGAAATTATTTTATAAATGCAAATGGGTGATTCGAAACTTTTGCATCGCTCAATAAAGTTGGACAAAACGAATCATATAAGTGATTCGAATCAGTTCACAAAAATTAAATAATTGATTTAATTGAACTACAATTCGATTGAGAATGATTAAAAAAATAAGTTTAAGAAATTAAAGAAATTTTAAGAGCTAGAAATATGTAATGCCTATTGTGGCATCACACTCCCTGATTTCTCACCACCACTGCTTCGTGATTGGTCAGAAATAATTCTATCGAACTTAGCCTCGAACTCTAGCTATCGTGCTGTCACGTGACGAGAAACGTTTGAATAGATGTTTTCAAAAAACGAGCTCTTAAAAATAGAATTCTTGAATAATTTAAAAATGAGACTTATCATGATATATCAGAGCTTAAATTGCTAAATAGGCTCTTTTTTTTTTCTTAATAAATTTTCATTTATTGACAATTAAAGCATTTTTTGGAAAGTTTTTATATAAGCACTTTTCATCCTTACTAAATTTTCATTTATAATTAAAACATTCTTTGGAAAGTTTTTCAAAGTAAAAACAAATTTATAAAATCAATGTTCCATTATGGAATTTAATATTCTGTTCAATTTTATTCTGAATTTTGTATACAACCCCAGCAAATATCCATATCCCTAAACAAGAAATATTATCCCAGAAAATTGACATGGTTTTGCGCGGGATATAAACCTTAAATTGAAATCGAAATCACCCTTTCGCCGTTAAAGGGTTAAAATCTTCCCCAGACTGAGGAAGAAAGATTTTTAAAAGTCAAAAAAATTTTCTTCTTTATCCTTCACCCGCTTTTTCTTGCCCTTTCACGAGATTATGCGAGGAAGCTGCAAAAGAAATGACATTATTTGGGAGCCATTGAAACTATTACGCTTTTTATGTACTTTTAAAAATTGTATTGGACTTTTTTTTATTTTTCTATTATAAAAGGATTTTGTTTCGAAAAATGAAGAGAAAACAGGTGGGCATATTCTCGTAGAGATTAGTGAAAAGATGTAGATTCTACGAAATTTTCGGATTTTTACGGTCTGCAAAAACATAGTTTTTCGGTTCTGCTACATTAGAGCAAAAAAATATTAAAGCCTCTTGGGAAAAAAAAGCGAATCTGATAAATATTTTATAAAAATATTAAGAGTTTTATTTTCTAAAAAAATAAGCTTGAAGAATAATTTTTTTTAAAAAAAAGTGTTTTATCAAAGCATGTTAATTGCATTTATTCTTTGCTTTATCTAGCAACCACGAAAAAATAAAACCAATTTTAATCGATCTTTACTTTAGTTAATTAACTCTAGCGTTGCTGTTTTTTCTCGCATTAGCAGTGTTTAAGTCTATTTTGCTCTAATTTTTATTTTAATTATTTCTATAAACACGATATTATCTTTTTATGAAGTTTTTTTTTTTAGATTAAATTTAAAGTTAATATTTTGTAACAATCTATGAGATTAAATTTAATAGCAGTTACCGAGATATTTATATGTACATAATTACTCGGCAATATATATTTGGTTTTATTTTGAATTTGTTTGGTTTAGTAATCTAAGTACATTATAATAACTACTTGTTTTAAATATTTTGTAAATTGTAGATGTGTTTTATGCAAACAAATTTCTTCTTCACGGTAATAAAAATTATAAATGCTTCTCGTCAAAATATAAATTTAAGTAAATAAATTAAGAAATCAATAATTAAAACTCATTTCAAGGTGTCTCATTATTATACAATTTATAATAAATCAGTGTACTGTTAGAAATTTCTCGCAACAAATGGTTAAATGAAAATTAAATAAATTGTTGTTTTGCCATATACTAATAAAACAGTCAACCCATAAAGTATGAAACCTTACGAAAATGCGTGTACTAAAAACTTTTTTTCAATAAAACAAAAAAACTTTTTTTTTTTCCTCCAAGCCCTGAGCATATACCTAGGTTATGAAAACCCTTAACCATATAGCCCAGGACTTGGCCACTGGTCCAGCTCCACTCCAGCCTAAATAACATAATATTTAAAAAAAATTTTAAATTTTTAAATTTTTTAAAAAAAAAACAGATTTGACTGAAAGTGTGGAATTTAAGAAAAAATAAGACAAAAAAAATATTATACATGTGAAATGAGAAGTTATTAAAATTCTAATAGATAGTCATTATCCGCTAAGAAGTTCATTACTGTTATTAATCTTTTGTTTAAAGTATTGTTTGTAATAAAAGTTTTCTGCCAAATTTCTAAATTTGTTGGGCTAGGTTGACGACTATGCCAGGAGACAGTGTAGGAACAACTAGTGAGATAATGTTCAGGCGAACCTTGTTGGCCGCAGGTGCAAAGATCAGTATCTTTTATATGCAGGTAATTAAAGAAGGTTGGAAATGGTCCATGACCCGTCAAGAACCAGATGACTTGTTTAAACAAAAATACTGCAGTTTCAAACCTTTTATTAGGCCGGGATAGCCTGGTCGGTAGGACGCTGGGCCCATGTCCGAGAGTTATTGGGTTCGAACCCCGCCGGCTGACTGATGCACGTTAAATCTGTCGAGTCGCAAAAGTTCTCCATGTTCCCATAACAAATCAATACCTCTGGGGGTTCTGAATTGGAGATCGATCGTTCTCTGATTCGGGTTAAAATTACGATCAGTGGATGAATGAATGGGTTCGCTCTATAAGCGGGTGCGACGTATGGTGTGGCAGAAGTCGAATTCTTGGCCATAGATGGCGCCACTGGAAAAAAAGTATTGTCACTTAGGTAAAATGGTCACTTAGGTCCATAATGACGTTTTAGATGACGTCACACTAGCGATGATAGTATCAAATTGCATTGTAAATTAAAATTTACATGTCAAGGTGGATTTTAGCCGAACATACAAGACTTTGCGAAAAGAAACCTTATAATTACCTAGATATAAGATTATTTTCACTAGTTTTATTGAATGATTTCTTTCACCCTTGAAAACCCTAAGTCAAACTCTATTTAAGGTTTTCATATAAAAGGTTGTTTTCTAAGGTTTTGGATTAGGGTAATGTGCGTTGAATGGAGCAGATTGTCGCAGATCTTGTTTTAATCTTAGAAGGTTTATATGTAAGCCGCTTAACAATCCTTTTTAGGTTTACATTAAAAGGTTTTTGTTGAGTGAAAATAAACCTTATTTTACTATCTGGAAAATAACCATAAATAAGATGGTATTCAAATTGTTAACTGTGAAGAAAAACGTTTGGTAACTGCTTTACGGATAAACAACGAGAATTTTACCGCACCAACTATGCCTCCTAATGAAGGTATTTAGTTTTTTGCAACTGTGTAATGATTCTAGCTGATAAGGCTATGTCAGTATCATTAACAACAGAACTGAGGTTTGAGTCTCAGCGTAGACACCACAATAATTTTTCCATTCCTTTTAATACATGAAAAGTTTCCCTTTTGGGGATTGGAGATCTGTCCATTCTACTTGTATGTAAAAAATGCAAAACAATGTTGCATTTTCCTGTTTAAGCCTGTCTAATATGCTTACGTCAATGTTGTCTTCCCTAACTTAGACCAGTCTACGTTACTGATACAGACCAGTCCATTCTTCAGATGTCAGTGTCTCATTTCCTTGTACTGACCAGTCCATTCGACTGATATCAGTGTTCCATTTCCCCGTACAGACTAGCCCATTCGACGGATATCAGTGTTCCATTTCCCCGTACAGACCAGCCCATTCGACTGATATCAGTGTTCCATTTCCTCGTACAGACCAGCCCATTCGACTGATATCAGTGTTCCATTTCCCCGTACTGAACAGTCCATTCCACTGATATCAATATTTCATGACCAGTTCATTGTACTGATCTACTCTACTGATGCCAGTGCTCCATTTCCCCATACAATACATTTTTTTCATTGATTTCTATTGATCATTTTTTGCTGGGCATGACCTAATGAAAAATCTATTTCCCATATAAAGTAAAATTCCTTTTTTACTGTTTCGAAACCATGCTAGTTCTAAATGGTTAAAAAACCGTTTAGTTTTGTATTCATGGTTTTATGACCATACCTATAAATGATTTGAAAACCGTAAAGATTAAAAAAATGTTCCTTAACTTAAACTTTGCCATTAATCGTATGAAAGATGATAGGATGACATTATAAGGATGAAGTATTAAAAGCGATCCAGTTTGAACTGTAAGTTAGAATTTCTGATTCTTAATTAAAACAATAAAAACAAAAATACCGCTCAAATGATGAAATTCTCTTTTATTCACAACTCAAGAAGTATTTATGGGATCACTCTGGTCCCATATCTCAAAACTAAACTCATCAACTTAATTGATAACAAAATTGGAAGTTAAAAAAAAGAATTCTAAAAAAATTATCAAACAGCAGCGATTGCTATAGCAACGCATGCAGTGACGACGCATGCGCATTGTTTGCTATTACTCTTGAACACAGTTGAAAAGTGTGATGACATCCAAGTAAGATGGNTACAGATCAGTCCATTCGACTGATATTAGTGTTCTATTTCCTCGTACAGACCAGTCCATTCGACTGATATCAGTGTTCTATTTCCCCGTACAGATCAGTCCATTCGACTGATATTAGTGTTCTATTTCCTCGTACAGACCAGTCCATACTGATATCAGTGTTCTATTTCCCCGTACAGATCAGTCCATTCGACTGATATCAGTGTTCTATTTCCCGTACAGACCAGTCCATTCGACTGATATCAGTGTTCTATTTCCCCATGCAGACCAGTCCATTCGACTGATATCAGTGTTCTATTTCCCCGTACAGACCAGTCCATTCGACTGATATCAGTGTTCTATTTCCCCATGCAGATCAGTCCATTCGACTGATATCAGTGTTCTATTTCCCCGTACAGACCAGTTCATTCGACTGATATCAGTGTTCTATTTCCCGTACAGATCAGTCCATTCGACTGATATCAGTGTTCTATTTCCCCGTACAGACCTGTCCATTCTACTGATATCAATATTTCATGACCAGTTCATTGTACTGATCTACTCTACTGATGTCAGTGTTCCATTTCCCCGTACAATACATTTTTTTTATTGATTTCTATTGATCATTTTTTAGTGGACATGACCTAACGAAAAGTCTATTTCAAGTAAAATTTCGTTTTTACTGCTTTGAAACCATGCTAGTTGTAAATGGTTAAGAAACCGTATAATTTTGTATTCATGGTTTTATAACCATACCAGCTATAAATGATTTGAAAACCGTAAAGATTAAAAAAATGTTCCTTACCTTAAACTTTGCCATTAATCGGATGAAAGATGATTGGATGACATTATAAGGATGAAGTATTGAAAACGATCCAGTTTGAACTGTAAGTTAGAATTTCTGATTCTTAATTAAAACAATAAAAACAAAAATACCGCTCAAATGATGAAATTCTCTTTTATTCACAACTCAAGAAGTATTTATGGGATCTCTCTGGTCCCATATCTCAAAACTAAACTCATCAACTTAATTGATAACAAAATTGGAAGTTGAAAAAAAAAGAATTCTAAAAAAATTATCAAACAGCAGCGATTGCTATAGCAACGCATGCAGTCACGACGCATGCGCATTGTTTGCTATTACTCTTGAACACAGTTGAAAAGTGTGATGACATCCAAGTAACATGGATGTGATTCTTCCACGGATTCGCGAATATCCGCTTTTTTCCAGATTTTTCCCGCTAATTTCCGCTGAATTTTTTTTTTTCTTTGCACAAGTTAAAATATTTTATGAGGAATTAAAGTCCTCATTCCTCCCTCAAACATTGATTATCGTATTTACCTGATTTAAAAGTTGATCGTTGCGATTCTTAATCAGGCGATTTAAATGTTGTACATTGCGATTCTTACTTACGATATTTAAAAATCCAATATCGCGATTTGTAATTACGCGCTTTTAAAACCCTATGTAGCGATTCGTATTCACGCCAGCTTAAAATCCAATGTCGTGATTCGTTTTTGCGGTTGTAATATCAAACATCGATTTTCCTATTTATGCGTGCTTCAAAAATTAGACAGTGGGATTCGTATTCGAGTTATTTAAAAATTACGCATCGTAATTCGTATTTACGTGATCTAAAAATTACGCATCATGATCTGTATTTTCGAATCTTTTAAATTCGATATAGAGTTTCATATTCACGTGATTTAAAAGACTCATTTCGGGATTCATATTCTCTTAATTTAAAATCATGCATGTGATTCATATTTATATATTCATGCAATTTTAAAATTAATCATCGGGATTTATAATCACATGGTTTACAAGTTTAAAAATTGCACATTTTGTCAAATTTTTGTGTGTGTATATATATATATATAT
>NC_092213.1:13039471-13058691 GCF_043381705.1 Parasteatoda tepidariorum
TATACTGACTTTTACAACATAAACTAAAAATATTGTGTTTCAACTTAACAATACTACCTTAATTTATACTTTAGAATTGCCTCGGAGAAATTTGAATTGTTAGAAATGACTTAAACAAAAATTTTTATTTTAACTGACAAATACTCTATTATAATTTTAACTTTTTCTATGACTATGCTCATTCTCTTACTCTTTTCCTTCTTTTTTATACATTTTATATTTCTGTGATAAAATAAAAAACTTATAGTTGTTCTGCTTCTGAACACTGATGAAAACACAAAATGATGGGCTTCATCAACAATCAAAAATATATACATTTATTTTACAAATTCCATATTATTAGGGTGGCGCCCTTTAGAGAATTAAAAATGCAAAATTATCTTCATCGAAGCCGATGCCTTACATCCGGCGTTCAGTGGCAGGCTACTATTTCATATTGTTTTACAACACAAGGCTTTAGCCCTCTGGTGGGAAAGACTTTGAAACAAAACTTGCAACAGTTACTTTTCTCAACAACTGAAATTTAGAATAGTGTGATTAAGAAAAATATGTGAACTGTTTACAATTTCAAATTATAATGAAATGTACAGGTTTAGAATTTTCTACAGCGAAAAGTTTTCGGAACTTCCGTATTCAAAAAGGTATACAAAAGCTAGACGTTAAGAACGTATCCAATGAGCGAGCATTGGATTGGGAAGCAATCCGAAATGAACTGCGAAAGCAGTTCGGGGGGTTGGTGAGCGTAAGCGAGCAGGGGGCGAAGTCTCCTAGTATTGTAAATGAATATTTAATGAGGAAACAAAAACTTCAAGGTTACTACTGCCCTTAATCACTGCCCAATCGGCTGAAGATTTAATATGTTGTAGTTTAAAACATTTTGATGACAAGTTCTCATCGACACAAAATCCAATAAATTGATAGTTTTTGAGATACGAAGCCTCACACCATAAGGAGTAATTCTCTAATTCCGTCAAGACATTAGCATTAACCAATTGATATTGAAAAAAAAGTTAATAATAATCGTTAAAATAAGTATTAAAAGTTAGAATAAGTAAAGAAAAAGCTAGTAGCGAGTCAGAACATCCAACGCTAAATGTGTAGCTAGCATTACTCTCAAGCCATTGCTGCGCCCTACAAGTACCTTTCACCACAGTGAGGGTTGCCTATATCCATATTGTTTGAACCTCCTGTTTTTAGACTTCGTGTCAATGAAAACTTTTGCTCAAAATACTTTGAACTACAACATATTAAATTTTCAGCCAATTAGGCTGGGAATTAATTTCCATAAGATTTGTGCAGGGTCCTTTGTAAGAAATTAGTGAAATTATAAAGAAATTAGTGGGGGAAATGAACGGATGAGGCCGTAAAACTCGCATTAGTTTCGCATTTGTTACGTTTTAGATCAGCATTTCCTTATCTTTTGACTCGAACGAAAACCATCAGGTAATATGTAAGTTATAGGAAATCCCATCTCCTATGTACTAAAATGTTTGATTCATAAATGGAAGAAAAATATATAATTTTAGCTATTTCTTTCTATAAAGTAAGAATGTAGAACAATGTGCCGAAATAAAAAGGAATATCTGAAGTGACAACTTTTGGATCTAAAGATCGAATTTTTCACGAGCTTAAGGCTCAATCTTCCACAGTGTTGGTGTTACCAGCTTATAGTGGTGATGTGGTTTGTGTGTGTTGTCGATCCCAAGAGTTTAGCCGGTGGTAGCTTACCTACTGGCAGGGTCACCCAACCTGGACAGGTAGGAGAGGAGGAACGAGGTAAACAAGATCATCCTGGTTGGGCTTAGGGCTATCATCCCCACGCTGTAAAAAAGACCTACTGTTACGAAACCTTCAGAAATACAGCAAAACCAGACCGATAAATAGGTGACGACTCGGAAACGAATAAGGTGTATGAAAATTGGAACATGGAAAATCAAAAATTGGAAGATAAAGGCCAAGGACAGGAAAAAGTGGAATTGTGTGGTAAATTAGGCAAGGTCTTTCATGGACTGTAAAGCAAAGGAGTAAGTAAGACTCAATCTTAATGGTTCGAGGGTCTTACTTAAAATATTACAATTGTAACCCTGCTTGTGTTAATATTAGTCAAGAAGGTGTCCCCTCGTCGGAAACTTCCCTAAATTGAAACAATAGGAAGAAACCTTAAAGTATAATAATCCTTATAGTTGAAAAAGTAAACATAAAGGTTTGTTGCTTAATACCAACAATACCTGCATCGCCAGGTTTCTCGCTGAGTTGGCAGTTCTTTTCTTAGTAACCATTGGTCAGATTACCACTGCTTGTCATCACATTGACGCCAATCAGACAATGCCAAGTACCTGCTGACTTTGTTCACTTTTACCATCTTATTTTATTTTATGACCGTCGTTGAACAGCCGACCCAATTTTGGGTTTACAACTACTAATGTTCAACTTCGTAGCCTTGAAAATTTTGAACCCAATCTAGAAGACAAGGACACTTCTGGATCAAGTATTGGAAGAAATTTTCCTTCGTGGAAGACTTTTTGTTGATACTGACCCGCATTTGCGTTACATGGAGAGGAAAACTACGAAAATCTCCCCCGGTTAGCCAGAAGGTAAGAGAACTCTAACACATGATACGTCTGCCACTGATGATATTTTGCTCCTGCACTATGGCCGGTGCGAACTGGGTGCGGAATTCGTATCGACCAGCCATTACTGTGATTCGAACCCATTTCATCTTATTGGAAAAAGGTAGCCTATCCCTTGAGCCTCAACGTCTCCTTTTACTCTCAATTCTCACTGAACAAAGTATAAATACCCTGCGTGTGTAGAACTTAAGCACGATACAAACCCCTTTGCAAAACAATACAAGCAATTCACCAAATGTTTTTCATTTGTTTATTTTTAAGGTATGTTGTTTGACACTTAGCACTTCAATGGCAGGAGGGGAGGGGGATCATTTGGATATTGTGAGTTGATGAGGCTTATGTTTAACCCAAAATGCAGTAATTCGCACTAAATTATCTGCTCAGATAACAATCACAATGAGACTTTTTTTTTTCCTAAGATGACTAACGATTAAAAATTGTCGATTTTATCTTTAGAAATTATTTTACATACATCGTTAAAAATTTGTAAGTACTTTATAGTGTAAAAGGGTTTATAAAAGTTTAGATTATTAAAAAAAAAATCAGATAATACTGGATTAAACTGCCATCGACAAAATAAATTCGAAAACAACTTGTTATGTTATCTCAAAAACTCATATTACGGGACCCTTATAAATTAGGGAAAGATGTAGAAAACCACATAATTTCAACCGTATGCATAAATTTACATAAATATTTTTTATGTGTAAGTATTTTTCAACAAAACGTCTTTATCTACTAGATAATTTTTTTTTTCAGCTGGAGAGCTTTTGAGCCAATACCGTAACATAAAATGTATATTTATTATATTCAAACATAAAAGTAATTCGTAACAAAATAAATCTTAAATTATTATAAGCATAATAATGAAACTACATTAGTTAGATTGCTTTTAATATTATCGGCTGTAAATTTTTAAAAAAAAAACAATATAAAATCAGCATTTTCTCGAATTCAGCACTAAGTTCTGATAAAAAAAAATTATCAGAGTAAAATAATTTGAACATTCCGAGAGTATGATTGCTTCTTTCCCGTGTAATGTGTAAGAAAATATTACAAGACGTTAATTACGGTGTATTATGGAGCACAAAGGGTAAATTTTCGATTTAAAAAGTGGTGATCGGGTGTCGTTTAACAAATAAATTTTAATTTCGTCATTTTTTAAATTAAGCTGCCAAGTGGCTGCTGGTGGTTTATTTTGCTCCATAACATGCATTATTTATAAAGAAGGCCGGGATAGCCTGGTTGGTAGGGCACTAGCCCCTTGTCCTAGGGGTCGTGGGTTCGATCCCCGCCTGCCGAAGACTCTCTGTGTAGTAAACGGTGACTGATGCACGTTAAATCTGTCGAGTCGCAAAGTCCTCCATGTTCCCATTACAAATCAAAACCTCTGGGGGTACTGATCCAGGAGTTTCCTTGTCTTCTGGATTGGTTCAAAAATACGAGGCCACGGAGTTGAACATGAGTAGTCAAAAAACCAAAATTGGTTCGGTTGTTGAACTGTCATAAAATAATATATTAGAAAATAAGTAAACCCCATTCCATCTTTATTTTTTCAACATAGCTGCAGCGCATCTAACTTTCTGTTCCTGGTTTGAATCATTACTTTCATCCGTTTTCATTTCCACGAAAATGAGATGAAAAACGAAACCGCAGCGCCATTACAGCCCTTGGACAACATGAAGAAAAATAAATAAAAAAAAGTAGTTGCTTGCATTACTAGCCAATAAAGGGAGAAAACTGAAAGAACAAAAGAAGAAACAAAAAAGTAAAGAAACCATTGCAAATTTGGGTAGGCTGGTACCCCATGACACGGTCCGATTAATCAACGTCTACTTATGGCCGAGAAGGTGTCCACTGGTGTGTATTGCACAGACGCAAGCATCGGTGGCTCGTTTATCAAAATGGCTCCATGATGTATCCCTTTTAGCAGCGAAACGTGAGGAAGTTGCGGGATTAAAAAGCCCTTCTTTAAAGACAAATGGATTTTTTTACAGACAGCAGGGGAGCAGTGAAATACTTGCAGGTAGAAAGGGAGTGCTAGAAGAAGAACCTGCGAAAAGAACAAGGTGGAATGGTCACGGGGCGTCAGGAATCGAATGAAAGCATCGTTCCAAATTTGCTAAACAGCAAGTAAGGAATCCGGCTTTTAATAAGTACATACAAAAAGCAGGGTTTAGTAAGTGATGACATTGATAAGTCGATTTTAATGATGATAAAATTAATATTGACAAAAGAAATTTTAGTCATTTGTTTAGGATAACGCCAGCCTTAGAACAGATATTTTTTTACTAACTTCACACAGAATAAAATTTATTTATAATTTACGTTCATAATCTTAGAAATCTAGAGAACGTTGACGCGGTTGTCCCAAAATTATTTCCTTGTTATTTTCTTATCAATGGTAGTAACTGTTTCATCCTTATTTTTTAACCAATAACTAACAACAAAACGCAGTTGCCCCAAAATTGTTTCCTCGTTATTTTCTGATAAGTGGTAGGAACTGTTTCATCTTTATTTTTGAACCAATAACTAACAACAAAAGGCAGTTGTCCCAAAATTGTTTCCTCGTTATTTTCTGATAAGAGGCAGGAACTATTTTATCTTTATTTTTGAACCAATAACTAACAACAAAAGGCAGTTTTCCCAAAATTGTTTCCTCGTTATTTTATGATAAGTGGCAGAGGATCTATTTCATCTTTATTTCTAAACCAATAGCTAACAACAAAACGCAGTTGCCCCAAAATTGCTTCCTCGTTATTTTCTGACAAGTGGCAGGAACTGTTTCATCTTTATTTTCCAACCAGTAACTAACAACAAAACGCCGTTGCCCCAAAATTGTTTCCTCGTTATTTTCTGACAAGTGGCAGGAACTGTTTCATATTTATTTTCGAACCAATAACCAACAACAAAACGCAATTTCCTCAAAATTGTTTCCTCTTTATTTTCTGATAAGTGGCAGGAATTGTTTCATCTTTATTTTCCAACCAGTAACTAACAACAAAACGCAGTTGCCCCAAAATTGTTTCCTCGTTACTTTCTGACAAGTGGCAGGAACTGTTTCATCCTTATTTTCCAACCGATAGCTAACAACAAAACGCAGTTTGTTATTATTCTTTTCTCGTTATTTTCTGTTCTGTGGTAGTAGCTGTTTAATCCCTATTTTCTAACTAATAGCCAATGACAAAATGTAGTTGTTAATATATTATGTTTACCACATATACGTCAAAATGATTTTAGTTACAAAGATTAATTATATTTTTAATAAAGTCTAAGTATTTTATACAATCTACTCTCTTTAATACGACCCTCCATTAGAATTTTTGATCCCTCAAAATGACCTGTACATAAAATGTCGTTTGCTAAATGTTAAGAGACTCAATTATATTTTAACATCATTCGAAAGTCCACTAAAGTGTTCATTGCAATATAATGACCAAATAATTGTAATTACCAATCTGGAAACAACATGAAAAAATAGTTTGATTCAAAAATGTTACCTTTAGAAAAAGTGAGGCGCCGACCTGACTGTGTCGGGGTCAGGGAATGGCCTTGCTTCAGAAGGTTTCTGGATTCGAATCTCGGGCAAGGTATGGATGTTGTAGCATTCTCTGTACTATCTGTCCTTACTGTTGGAGCAACGCTGGCCCACCTAATAGGGTGCGCCTGAAAGAGTGGCCAACAAATCTGCCCTGTAAGTGCCTGAATTGACGAAATGTTAACACGGGTGAGCATTAGAAACTAAAAAAGTGAGGCTTTTTGCTATATTATCCCAAGCCCTTCAATTGTATCCGGGTGTAATGTAAGATTGAAATATAGCTTGTAACAATATATTCTAGACATTTTGATGTCCTATTTTATTTTAAGGACTCAAAATTTTTCCGAAGGTGCGCATTAAGTTATATGATCCTTACCTAGCTTTCAATATATAAATATTAAACCCCACTTGGACGTAATTTGCTCCGAATATTTCGTCTTTTTTTAATGCATTAACGAACAATTTTAATCCAACAAAAAAAATTAAGGAGGGAGAGAAATATATAAATCATCCTGAAAGTTATTATTAATGCAAATATTAATTTTAAAAAAATAACTTATAACTCAAAATTCTCAACTGGTTTTGCTCATTAAAGTTTGTAACAAAATATTCTAGATATTTTGATATCATATTGAGATTTAAGGATTCAAAGGCATTTTAGGTTCAGCTTTAAGTCCTGGTCAGACAAATTTTTTCTGTAGAAGGTAAAACTGTACTTGAATGTTACTGTGCAACCGAGAAATTAACGTCAGTGACGATAAAAAAAAATACAAAATTCAAAATTGAGATTTCTTTTTATTTGGCATTTTTGTATATTAAGCTACGTATTGAAAAAAAAAATCCAGATTTTATATATTAGCTTTTATAAATTCTATTTTAGCGTTAATAGCATTAGCAAGCGAAAGAAAATAGTTGCCAATCGTAAAAGTAATCGCTAAGGCAATCATTATTTTAAAAAAGTACATCACAATTCTAAATTCACAATTTGTTATTATTTTTAAAGTCTTTTTGCAAAATATGATACCGTGGTATCATATCGTATTCATATCATGGTATCATATAGTATTCATATCATGGTATCATATCGTATTCATATCATGGTATCATATCGTATTCAATGGATCAGAAGCTTTCCGAACTGCAAATGCTTGATTTATGATCATAATTTAGTTTTTAATATCAAAAGATAAAACCCTATTTGAATGTTTTTTGTTATTCCGTATAATTGGACTTTTCTGAATGGAACAATAGGAAAAATTTAATCTAACCATAACGTATATAGGAAACAATAAATGTTTAAATTAGAGCTATAAATGAATGACAATAAATGTTTAAATTAAAGCAATAAATGAATGACAAAAAATGTTTAAATTAAAGCAATCATAATAAAAAAATTAATAATAAAAATTCCAAATTATTTTAAAATCTATTAAAATTGTAACAGAATGTTTCAGTCATTTTGGCATCAAAGGGACTATAAGGGTGAGAAATTTTTTCAGACGACAAACATTTGGTCCTATAATCAAAAGCTAATTTTTAATATAGAAGGATAAAACCATACTTGAATTTTTTTAACAAACAAGTTTTATTGAACAATATAGAAAATAGTTAAGTTCAAAAATAATTAAAATGAACATATATTCACTACCAAGAGGATATATCCTGTCCAGGTGATTAAGAACAGAAATGCACAATAAATTTTTTAAAAAAAGAGAGAGAAATTATATTTACCAATATATTTTATCCTTTCTGAATACAACAAAATAAAAAGTTTAAGCAAACCATGAAAAGTGAAATGTCTATAATGGTTTAAAAAGCATAAATTACTATTTAATAATCCTAATTAACTAAATCATAAATGTTTAGATATGAATGAAAGAAAAAGTAATGCATTTTAGAATAAATTTGAAATCACGTTTATCTTTTCTCCCATCACTATTTAGTACTACAATTGTTTTCATAAAAAATACATTATTGGGGAGTTTAAAACTTACCTCCGAGGTTTTAAACAATAGGAAATTAAAATAATTGTATTTGAACCAAAGGAAAATTAAATATCAGGTAATATTTAAATTTCTATACTATACCTACAACTCACAAATAAATAATCTCCCCAAACCAAAATAAAGATTATTCTTCAACCTTAACAAATTACTGCAGACGATTTTACATTTTGATAATAACGATCACATTGATTTACAATCGCGTAAACATACACCTCATTATAGATACACGCAGGATTGCATTAATGGTCGAATTGTATTAAGTTCTAAGCACCATTTTCAAAAAAGCATTTGTTCCTCGAGCTATCAAATGAATAATTGGGAATTGTTTTCCTTTCTCCAAATCATGCATCTGTTCTAAAACAAATGGTGATGTTTTTGCTTAGATGCTTGTATTGGAGCTAGAAGCATCTTGCAAACGATTTTATCGATAAAATCGTTTGGAGATGAAACGTAATGATAGACTTTACTTGCACTGAAGGATGAAGGAATATACGTCAAAAAAAAACAAAAGACTAATTTGTCATGTTCTTTTATTTAATTTCCAAAAGGTAATTTATAAAGTACCATTTAGTTTTGCAGAAATTTGTAGAAATGATTTTAAAGCCGGGCGGTCGTTTTTTATTTTATAAAAATATCCCTTTTCATTTTTTATGCAGTCTTATGTCTTTTAATCTTGATTTTTATAATTAATGCAAGCTGAGATAAGTAAAACATTGAAAATAAAGGGAATTTCCTTAAATAATTGCTTTAAATTATTTGTTTAAAAAGCATAAACAAGACAATAATTGACTTGCGCATGAACTTTATTTATTATTATTGTTATTAAATAGCAATAATTAATAATAATAACAAAAATAGCTATAAAAAATCTTTTAATAGCTATTGCGTAATTTATTATGCCACCTTATCACTAACAAAATTTTAGTTTAATTTAAACAAATATATGAACATTAATTAATAATAAAGAACATTTAGTAAATTTATTTTAGCTATTTACTTATTGCTATTTAGCTATTACGAAAAGTTACAAAAAATATGCTTTATTTTTTTTTTCCTTTTTAAAATGATAAAATAACACAACACTTAAAGAATTTTGTAAATAGAAACCAAAAATCTGAAAACAAATATTAATAAATGTATTAATTTATTTTTGTTATCAGTTGGAAAAAATCTGTATTGTCCATTTACGTTTATGAAAAAAAAAGCTTAAAAATGTAAAGTAATCAAATACCTAATAATTTTATAGTATGATTTTTTGAAATAAATATTCAGAGACAGTATGGATAAAAATAAATTATTCAGTTAGAATTTGTTAACTTCATAAGTTTACGCAGAAAAAAAAATTAGTAATTTCTGACAATTACTTGTATGAGACTGATTATATAAATAAAAAAACTATCTGTTTAATTAATTTGGTTTTCATATAATCAAACATTTACATCTTCTATCAAAGTATTTGCTTTTGTGAATTTCAAATTTTAGTTAATGATATGTTTAATAGATAAATTTATCAAAATTCAAGAAATATTCAACAAATATTCAAGAAATGTTCTACAAATATACGAGAAATACAGAAATATTCCATAAAACAAATAACATTCAAAACACATTCGAATTGAAATTTGAAAATATAAAGAAAAATAATAAAAATGCATGCTTAACTTTTATTCACAATTTTAATTTTTTAAAATAGAGGAAAAATTTAAAAACAAGTAATTAAAAATTAGTTAAATGTTAATTAATTATAAAATAATTAATTATTAATATGCGTCTTCTGAACTTAGGCAAAAAAGTGACGCTACATTCAAATACCTAGCTAATAAAGCTGAAATAATCAATAGTAAAAAAATCAATTATGAAATCTATAGAAATAAAGCAGAATGTTTATGTGTAAGTGTTAATGAACTACAATTTACAAATCCGTAATTCTGAACCAATCTGCACCAAATTTGATGTACATGCGTTCAAAGACACATTAGGCCTAACATTAGGCCTAATTGTCTATACTTATAGTGAACCAGTGAAATTAACGTTAATAATCTCGTGACGTATGGTGATATTTACTGAATCAGTACTTTAAAAGATATATGAAACCACGTCTTTCTTATATTGATTCTTGCGCTTTTAAATCTTTGGTAATTTAAATAATGAAAACTCTACGATAACAAATGGCAAATCTAATAGTGGTGTAAATGGTAAATCTAATAGCATGAAGACTGACCAGAATATACTACAAATTTAAATAATTAAATAAAGGTTATGTATTAGGTACCATGAATGCGTGATATGGTGATTTTAGAATACTTAGAGTACTTTGGGTGTCGGTAAAAAAAATTAAAAAAAAAAAAAGAACGACTATTGCATTATCTTTATTAGGCACCTATATTTTCAACACCCTCCTATAACGGAATTATCAGATATTATTTAATACCGCATTTTATTAATGATCAATCATCACTAGCATCAATCATAGTTTGGCGATTTTTTACGTCCTTCAAAATAAGTACCGATATTAGTTCGCCAAAAACGATTCAAGAGATATTAGTGTCGATTCTAATTATTTTTTAGAATTACAATTATATAACATTGGCAATTGGTATAAATTGAAGTGAAAAAATTAGTTTTGTATTGAAAATCTATGTTGTTGCTGACGTATGCCTGTTCAGACAGAAGGGATGCGATTGTTCTTGTTTTCCAGTGGTGCCATCTATGACCAAGAATTCGACTTCTCGCACACCATACGTCACACCCGTTTATAGAGCGAACCCATTCATTCATCCACAGATCATAATTTTGACCTGAATCAGAGAACGATCGATCCAGTACCCCCAGAGGTTTTGATTTGTTATGGGAACATGGAGGACTTTNGCCAATTGATGTTTTCAAAGGGTTACTAAGTTTACTTATAAAAGGTACCACAATAGTAACCTTTAGACCTTTGGTACTGTAGAAATAAATATTTTACAGCACTTTGAAAGACGTAGGTATCTAAGAAAATTGCTGATTATGTCAATTTTTGATCATTAGGAGTTGTCCACAAGCAAATAACATTATGATAAATGATATTTAAAATAGTTAATACTTGTTTTGATAAGATGATTTTCTAAAAGTATGCTTTGCTTAATCTAATTACGTAAAGTCACCGATTAGGGCGACAAGTTATAAAATAAAAAGGAAATAAGAATTGTTTTAGCTTAATTAATTGTTGGCAAATGTCCTTTAGTCTCATCATGATTTCCTAGCGATAATCGATAACCAGATTTATTGTTCTTTTTTTTTTTTTAAATTTTTTCACCTTATGTAAAGAATGGGCCTTCAGCTGGTAGTCAAATAAAAAATTCATAAACAACAATAATAAAACATTGACATAAAATTTTAAAAGCAAAACAAAAGTTAAAAATATGCTTATAATTAATTCATAATTTTAATTTATTTAATTGAATAAAGAATTAATGAAAAATTTTAATTAAAGAAATTGAGTAACTTCTCTGGCTATAACTCATACACGTCTTCTGAATATATGAAAAAAAGAAAGTTTATTCAAACTATCTAGTTAATTGAGTTGGTTTTGATGTAATCCATCATTTACGTCTTCGATTAGTTTAAGTATTTGTTTTTCCATGTAAGAATAATATCTCATTTACGTCCTTGTTCAAGCAATGGAAAAAATAATTTTTTTTTTTAAATATCAGAGCTTATTTCATATAAATCAACATGATGTATTGGAAAAATTATTTCACCGTCTTTCAAACTTGTAAGATAAACTCAATTAATTTAAATTCATACTTGTCAAACGCGTTTTTTTATATATTTTTTTTCCAAAGATACGCTCAAGATAGTTTGAGACGTTTTTATGATTAATGAGTTTGTTACAAGTTTGAAGCAACCAAAATGCTTTTAAATTATTGTTGTTGTTGCTTTATCCATTTTCAATTTGACAACGCGTGTAGAAACACTTCAATTTCAAATTTTGAAAAGATGAAGATTAACAAGACAAAGTATAAAAGGTAAAGGCCTCAATCACTCATTCTTTACTCGCTCAATTATCTCTAATTCTTCCAGCTAAAAAGCTATGATTTAGATAATGCGATCTTTATGCGATAAATAGAACAAGTAAACAAGTGTCATTTCGTTATTTTATAATTATCTTGACAGTAAGGAATAATTAACCTAATTTACAGTCATGCTAAAAAACACGTTTTCCCTCAAATTTGAATCATGTGTTCTTTATGGAATAATAAGAACAACTACAAAAGATTCAATTCGATATTTGGTTATTATTGGGGCAATTAGTGTAATTGAGAGCAATAGGAACAAAAGCATATTTTTAAAGAACCTCAGTTTTGGATCATGTATTCTTTATGGGATAGTGAGAAAAACTACGAAAAAAGCATCTAGATGTTTTGTAATTATCTGGGTAATTAGTCTAATATATAATAATGCTAAAAAATAACAAATTCTTACCAAGCTTGAAGTTCCAAATTAATAATAATAAAAACTACGAAAGAAGCATCTAGATGTTTTGTAATTATCTGGGTAATTAGTCTAATATATAATAATGCTAAAAAATAACAAATTCTTACCAAGCTTGAAGTTCCAAATTAATAATAATAAAAACTACGAAAGTGGCATCTAGATGTTTTGTAATTATCTGGGTAATTAGTCTAACATATAATAATTCTAAATAACAAGTTCTTACCAAGCTTGAAGTTTAAAATTAATAATCAGAAAAACTACGTAAGATGCATCTAGATGCTTTGTAGTTATGTGGGTAATTAATCTAATATATAATAATGCTAAATAACTAGTTCTTAACTGGCTTGAAGTTCCAAATTAGTAATCAGAAAAACTACAAAAGATACATCTGGATGCTTTGTAGTTATGTGGGTAATTAGTCTAATATATAATACTAATGCTAAATAATAAGTTCTTAACAGGCTTGAAGTTCCAAATTAGTAATCAGAAAAACTACAAAAGATACATCTAGATGCTTTGTAGTTATGTGGGTAATTAGTCTAATATATAATAATGCTAAATAACAAGTTTCTACCAAACTTGAAGTTCCAAATTAATAATAAGAAAAGCTGCAAAAGATGCATCTACATGTTTTATAATTATCTGAGTAATCAGTCTAATATACAGCAATGCAGAACAAAAAGTTCTTACCAAGCGAGAAGTGCGAAATTTGGATTACGTGTTCTTTACGAAATAAATAGAAAAACTAAATTTAGCAAATTTTAAAAATGCGACTTCCTTAAAATTCGATTTCTCATTAACTACAAGGCAGATTTCGCTCAAATTTTATATTTTGAAATGTAAAGTTACATATTTTAAAATGACGTAAAATTAATGAATACCTTATGATTTTGACTATTATTTGATAAAATAATAAATATTTATTGAAATTTGTTTTTCGCATGGAATTATCTTTGAGTAAACGAATTTTATAATTGTGTGCAAAATTTTCTCGATTTGCTTAATAGGTTCCCGAGATAAAACGAAATACACAAAAAGTGAAATTAGCGTTTAAGGGGTCCAAACTTTTGATCGCTCTCCTGACCAAACAATGAGGACCATATTTAACAGATTGAGACTATCCCCTATATTTTAGGGGTCAGAAATCTGAATTCGTTGGAAAAAAAATTTAAGTTCATTCAGAGAAAGTACGTTTTTGTGCCTGACTTTGTAACCTAAAATATCGTATGCACCAATTTATTGGCATATTTGAGGTAACCTTCTTGAACCTCTAAGACTGAGTTATAAAACGTGAAGATCTGATCTTTAGATCAAAAGTTATTTAGGTTGGTCCTTTTTTGGCTCACAGCATATCATCAGTTCGATCAATACTTTCGGAAAAATTGGATTAATTTTGAATGAAAATTCCGATTATTCGAACCATAAGAACCTTGCTAGAACCTTAAACGTTAATTTAAACCATATTTCTTGAAACCATTCTACAAGAATTGATTTTTACAATGATAACTAATTTTAATTTTTTTGATATACATATTACAATATTATAGTTCGAAATGCTTCAGCATTTTTCTAGCAATGATACCATACGCGAAATACCTAAAAAAAATTTCAACTCAAACAAAAATTGATTTTAATTTTTTTATTTTAAATTTTATTTTAATCTAATTTTTATTTTAATATAATTTTTATTTTAATATAATTTTTGCTTGAAAGTAATTTTTATTTTTATAAATTTACTTTCTTAAATTTTTTATTTTAAGAATTCCTTCAAATTTTCAAAATAAACTATACATCATATTATTATGAATGATAAAACAGCCATGAAACTTAAAATGTAATAATTGTTGTAGGATGTATTATTTTTATGCTGTTTCATTAAAAATAAAAAATCCCTCTTAAAAATGTAAAAGGCGTCAAATTTTGCTTAAAATGTCTTAAGAAAGTTCTTATTTAAATGATATATGGCAGAATAAATTATCTTTAATTACGCAGTTAATAAATTGTAAGGATTTTAATTCTGATAAAATCATTAAAATCTGACAAAATTATTTTAAGAATAATTGTTGACATATCTAATTTTTATGAAAAATTAATTTCGTAATTAGGTATCAGGATCTACACAAAATAATAAGAAATAAAAAAAAAAATTTATGTATTTCGACATTTTGTGTTTCCTTTTGAATATGATATTCGACGCTTAATTTTATCCTGTGTTATAGAATTAAAATAGTTAAATAACACTTTAAGAATAATATCGATTCTTCATTTCGTACATTTTCTTATACCAAACATTAAACATTATTTCGAGTTCAAATTTATTATACGGTGATAAGGTGATATTCGGTCCAAATTTTTTATCAGTGATATCTATGTCACTGATAGAATCCTTTATTTTACAGCTTGAAGAATGATGCAAAAAAATTATCAAATCTAATAGAAATGTGGATTTTAAAACAATAAAATCAATACGATTCCAGCAATAAATCATGTACAGTGAGCGAAGAAATAATCGGACCACTCTGAATAACTTTTGATCTAATGATCGGATCTTGACGTTCTAGGACTCAATTATTACGGTTTAAGAGTGTGACATCAAATGTGCCATATATCGAGAATTTTAAAGAGTCGTACTTTTAAAATGTGACTTTTTTTCAAGAACTATTCGACCAATTTCTCTAAAATTTTGCATTTTGACATGTAAAATTACCTTCTTCAAAATGATGTAAATAACTGTATATCTTACTACTCTAATTTTTTCGATTATTATTAAATAAAATAATAATAAATATTTACTTAAAGTTCTTTTTGCTTCGAATTATCTTTGCATAAGCAAATTTTATAATATTGTGCAAAAATTTTCCAATCCGCTTAAAAATTTCTCGAGATATGACGAAATACGGAAAAAAAGTAAGTTTAACATTAAGGAGTTTAAACTCCTGACTAAACGATTCAAACCATTCTTCCCCTATTACGGGTACCCTTAATATCCGAATTCGTTGATTATCCGAAAATCCTGAAAATCCGAATTCGTTGAATAAAATGTATGTTTATTCAGAAAAAGTACATTTTTGTATCTGGTTTAGAGTTTTAAACTATTGTTAGCTCAAACTAATTAACATATTTGAAGCCATCCCTCAAATTATAAGATTGAGTTACAGAAAAGTGAAGATCCTATCACTAGAACAAAGGGTATTCAAAATAATCGGGGTTTTTTTCCACACATTTTACCTAAATAGATCTCTTTTAGCTTTTTAACCAATTTCTCCTAATTTTACACTCAAACTTAATGTCAATAAATTTTAAAACATCAAAAAATTAGCAAAATTGTGTCTAAACTACCAATACCTTAAGTTATTATTTTAAAAACGTGAAGAATTGCTGAACACTCGCCAAATTAAAGAAACGAATGAGAGAAGAGCAAACGATAATTCTTGCCATTTATTTTCCCTCTCTATTTGAGGAATGTAAGATAGAAACAAAATAGGAAGAAAAATGATAAAAGCTTTACTTGATTAATTAGCAAAGTTTATCTTAAACTGAGAAGACGGCATGTTTCCTTTATAACATAGTCTATCGTACTAAGATTGGTCGTTGCTTCCTTAATAAAGAACATTTGTCACTTTAGTGGATATAGAGTTAGAAAACGATTTTTTTTACTTGCTGTCTTTAAACCGTGAAGGCATGTACTTCTGCTATTCTAATGGAACAAAAAGAAGTTGTGAAATATAACGTCAATTTGTTATCTGCCACCTTTTTTTCTCATTAGTAGAATTGAAAGAGTTAGTTTGCTGCGAGCTTGTACGAGGTAACAGAGCCCATTAATGTTGGCGTTACATTCAGTTTAAAAGCAATCCTAAATGTGGTTTAGTTGAAACGTAATTATAAAACTATTTACGTTCATTTTAGTTTGCTTAGTCATTTTAGAAATATATTGTGTTTTAATTTTTCTTGGACAATATTTGTTATAACCTAACTTTAGAATGGAAACGCGCTGCATATTTAAGCTTTAACATAAAAGGTATTTTAAGAAGCTCTCTCGCCGAGGAAAATAAAAAATAATAATAATTTAATAAATAATAATAAATTAAAGATTTAAAAAACACATATTTCCCGTTTTAAAATTAAAAAAAAAATTATTTTACTATTTTGCTGAAAAGAATTGTCTGTTGTTTAAAACTGGTAAAATATTAACGGGTATAAATGATATGACAAACTTCTAGGGAAGTTAGGGCAGATCATCAGAATTAAAACTGCATCGAAACTCCTGGCCGAAAATGCCTCCAGCGGCATATGGGCACATGTACTTGTGGTCTAATTTTTACCCATTGGTAAAATGGGGATTTGATGGCGTGCGCACCTTATTTGGACTTCAACACACTTTTCAACTGCGTTCAAGAATAATAGTAAGCAGTGCGCATGCGTCATCACTGCATGCGTTGCTATGGCAACCGCTGCTGTTTGATAATTGTTTCGCTGCTTTTTGATAATTTAATTAAGAATCAGAAATTCCATCCAATAGTTTAAACTGGAAAAAAAAATTAGACAACAACCCTTTTGTCAATGGTCAACCTGTGATAGGTTTTCGGCGATCGCAATTTTTAAGAAATTTTTTAATATTTAAAAACTTACTCCAATGCTGCATTAAAATTTGCGAAAACTGAGAATAAAGCAGCGGTTTTGACAATTTTCATCTAGGTGTAGAAATGTCTCCTAATTGGCAATTTTTAGAAAAATTTAATAACTCTTAAATTACTTAATTTATTTGTCCGTTCTAAAGTCCAAATAATTCATCACAGGAAGATTAATTGTATAGTTCAAAATAATCACTTAATAGTAAGGCGATTAAACTGCTGCTTTTTTTATTTTCCTTGGCGACAGAGCTTCAAAAGACCATGTTAATCAAGATGTCCTAGATGGCCAAGGAAGAGGTCTCTTTTAAACATTAGGAAGATTAGTTTAATTTTTTGCTTATTGCATTTTTATACGATGCGATCGCAGAATCGACATGCAAGGTTGCCACATTCCAGAAATTTTTTTTTAAAGCTTTGAAAATATAAAATACTTCAACTCATTCTGTCGACCAAAAATGTTTGTAAATTGAACATTTGTATTACAACTTAATAACTTAAAATTGACGTGAAATTAAAGACTATAAAATTTAGAATAACTTCATAAAAAATCTGCCACCATTTTCTTATAACCGTAGTTGAACTGACGACCCAATTTATGAGCTCACGACTACTCCTGCTAATGATACCACGGCTAATGATAAACTCCGTAGCCTTGTAATTTTGAACCTAATCCAAAAGACAAGGGAACTCATGGATCAAGCATTAGGAGAAATTTGCTTTTCTGGTGGACTTTTTGATGGAACTATCCCGCATTTGCGACACAGGGAGAGGAAAACCACGGGAAATCTGACGGCAAGGGGACTCTAACCCATGACCCGTCTAACACAGAGGATATTTTACGTCAACACTGTGGTCGGTGCAAGCCGGATGCGGAATTCTTATTGACCAACCATCGCTGCGATTCGAACCCGGTTCGAATCCACCCATTGGAGGGCAAGCGCTCTATCCCTTCGGCCACCACTACTCTTCCTTTTCAGTCGTTAAATTTGAGTTGAAAACTGAAAAGGCGCGTTTATGTATTGAAAAAGAATTATATTGAAATAGCTATTTTTCTATTAAAATACTAAAGAAGTGATTTTTTTTCTAGCAACACATTTGTTACTAAGCAAATGGACTTTAAAGTCCTCTATAAATTAAAAATGCTCGTGACTTTTCTTGCATTTTAATTGTAATTTACAATCCAGTATTTATTTTCTTGAGAATTTGATAATGTTACTTTTGATACAAGTTCTACGATTCTTTTTTTTTATTATTAACTTTTCATTATTACAACGGAGGAAAAATAATATCATCATTCAATCAGTTTGTCGTCATCTGCGTCTTGTAAGGGAGGCCAGTTCCCAGTACAGTGTTAAAAGTACATTAAATACCACAGCACTGTGTTTCTTTTATTTTTTTTATTTTTATGAAAAAAACACCTTTTTAAGTGAAATAAAAAGATCATTAATTACCTCCGCACCGTGATTTACAGTGGAACAGATGAAAATAAAGAGTATTTTTATTGCCACATAATTGTGTTTTATATTGGAATAGTCATGTTAAATGTAAAAAGTTCTTTACCACAGCACCGTCTTTTATAGAGGACAAGACCCACTAAATATAAAAAGTATTTAAATCACCACAAAACTTCTATATATATATTTCTCTTACGCGGCGACAAAAAAAAAAGCCTCATTACAACTCCCCGAATGGCAACGCTGGAAAATCGACTAATGATTGTCGCTAAAAATGTCACATACCAAATTTAGTTGAGGTGGCTCAACATATAGCGCTTTTAAAAACGGAAACTGAAATAACAATTCAGCTGCTGCAATCTCATACTATTAAGCTAGGCAGAAGTGAGTAGTCTTTGTCGATAGATCTCTATTTTAGTATTTTGTCGAAAGCGCTTTTTTTCACGAATTTATATATTACGAATTTATTTGACGATTTTTGATTT
>NC_092213.1:13061727-13204346 GCF_043381705.1 Parasteatoda tepidariorum
TATAAATTCGTGAAAAAAAGCGCTTTCGACAAAATACTAAAATAGAGATCTATCGACAAAGACTACTCACTTCTGCCTAGCTTAATAGTATGAGATTGCCGCAGCTGATGCTCTCTGGTTATTTCCGTTTTTGAAAGAGCTATATGTTGAGCCACTTCAGCTAGATTTGGCATGTGACATTTTTAGCGGCAATCAATGGTCGATTTTCAAGCGTTGCCATTCGGGGAGTTGTAATGAGGCTTTTTTTTGTCGCCGTGTAAGAGAAATAGTAGCGTAAACAAAAGAAAGCAAACGCTGCCACCGGCGGAAAAGAAATACAGCCAAAATTTGGGAGCCACGTAGCAGAATTATATATGTTAGATGATTATCGAAGCGAAATAAGTGATTGACTGAATTTGAAAAACAATCAATTGTACTTGGAAAAAAAAATTATACGTTGGAAAACAAAATGAGTGGCACAGAAAAAAAAAAGAAAATTAGTTTTGATCATTAACGATGCATGACAATAGGGTAATGTCCTTATATCAATATTAAATAATGGCATAATTATATAACGTCATAATTCAAATAAGAAACAGTTTTTATCTCTATCGAATTCTTGAATTAAGATTTTATGTTTGTAAAAAATTTGTACATAAACGTTGAAAAGGTACAGCTGGTAAATTCCAATCTCTCTTCCCCTCTCTTATTTTTTTTAATTTTATTTTTGATTTATTTATTTGTAATTTCCTACTTCAACTCAAGTGCGAGCATTAAAAACTAAGGACTCATTCGAGTTAAAAAAAATTCTGAAGAAAAGCGATTAAAATTGCTATAACTTTTGAATTAAATTGGATTTTAAAAGTAAAAAAAAAAAAAAAAAACTCATGTTAAGTTTATTAATAAAAATGGGTCGTTCAGTAGGTCAGATTCTTCCTCTTTAATAACATTCCAGCTGACACTACAGAGAGGTAAGTTGAGTATTTTTTACTTTAAGTATAACAGGTAATAATGCTCCAACTGATTATTAAATGTTAATTTTTTTCCATCATACTCCCTCTACATTTGTCTTATAGTTTTGTCTTATAGTTTGTCTTATAGGTCTAATAATTTTTGAAAAACAAANATTGTGCAGCTCTAGTGCTACGTAAATTAATAACAACAACATTTGTCTTATAGTTTTGTCTTATAGTTTGTCTTACAGGTCTAATAATTTTTGAAAAACAAAACAAAGTCTAAAGTAGTACTCCCGAAACAGCGATTTGTTTTTAAACTTTCGCACTCTGAGCACTTTAAAATGCTATCAAAATTAATACAAGCACTAATTTATTTAAAATATATTATGTGAGCCGTGGTGGCTCAGGGGATAGAGCGCTCACCTCCCAATGAGTTGACCCTGGTTCGAATCCCAGCAATAGCTGTTCGATCCAAATTCCGCACCCAGCTCGCACAGATCATAGTGCTGACGTAAAATATCCTCAGTGATAGATAGATCATGGCTTAGAGTCCCTTTCTTGCTAGGCTAATCGTGGGAGGTTTTCGCGGCTTTCCTCTCCATATAACGGAAATGTGGGTTAGTTCCATCAGAAAGCAATCCACGAAGGCAAATTTCCCTCAATACTTGATCCAGGAGTTCCTCTGTCTTTTGGATTGTGTTCAAAATTACAAGACTACGGAGTTGAACATCAGCTGTAGCAAACCCAAAAAATTGGGTCGACTTTTCAACGACGATTATAAAATAAATGTATATTAAATAAAATACCTATGATCCGTCTACCAGTACTCCGAGTTTTTTTTTTTTAATTTGAAATATATTATGCAAACCCGTGCTGGCTCTGGGGTTTGAACGCTCCCCTCTCAATGAGTTGACCCGGGTTCGAATCCCAGCTATTGCTGTCCGATACGAATTCTGCACCCAACTCGCACAGACCACAGCGCTGACGAAAAATGTCCTTCGTGGTATGGTAAAAGGATCATGGGTTAGAGTCCCCTTGCTGCTATACTAACCGAGAGTGGTTTTCGTGATTTTGCTCGCATTGTGTCGCAAATGCCGGTTAATTCCATAGAAAAGTTCTCCACGAAGGCAAATTTCACCCAATGCTTGATACAGAAGTTCCATTGTCTTTTATACTGGGTTCAATATTACAAGGCTACTGAGTTGAACATTGGTAATTGAAAACTCAAAATAGGGTCGACTGTTCAACGACAATTATAAAATAAAATAAAATGTATTATGCATTATTACTAAATATCAACTAATTATTGTAAAATATTGTGGAAATAAAATATTATGATACAAAAACTTTAAAGTAGTGACTTTTTGAGTTTTCTCAGAAGTGACAACGGAGTGCTAAGAGGTAACTATCGAGAGATATTTACGAACGCGAATATTGTGTGAAATTAAGTTAATTTGTCGGCTTGAGCTAGAATGAGATTTTTCTTATTTTTAATACCAAAAAGTTCTTAGTAATGTTAATAATTTTTCTACAAAAATTTAAATGAAATTTTTCTAATTTTAGATTTTCGTTTAATTAATATTTTTAGTACAAATTATTTAAACATATTTTTCTTGGGAAAATTCTTTTAAAAAAAATTTATTTCCTAAATTCTAACACATGTACGAAAATTTTATTTAATTTTTTATTAACGCAAATTTTTGCCAAAAATTAAAACAAATTATTGCACAAATTATTGCTAGCTTTATCTCCTACTATTAGTCAAAGCTTTAGATTTGACAAATATTAAACTTGAATGTAAGCAAAACATAACCTTTTCTTAGCACTTCATTCATATTTAATAACATATAATTTTAAGGCGTTAACCAAAAATATAAATTTAAATCTGATTTTTACCCAAGTCACATACTACTAATTTGCACTATGAACAAGCCCAACTATTTAGCGCTCTACGGGGTTCTAAAAAGTAATTCACATAAATCAAAAAAGGAACATTTTAAAGAAAATAACTTATAAATGTTTATTTTGTAAATTATTTCTATTTATTACATTCTATAAATCATCTAAATGATGTTTAACAGTTTATACAAAGTTCACAGCTTAAAAACGAACAAGAATGGCGATTATAAAATTTGCAAAAGAAGCCTGTCTTTAATGTTCTAAAAGGCGAAACTTCACTGTTCGTTCGTTTACGACCTTTCCTCTTCAAAGCCATTATTTTTCTGTCCAGACCGTTGCCACTTCAACTCTGTAAAGAATGTCATAAATATTCGTCTGCAAGAATCAAAATAAATATTAATTTTATCATTAAATGGTTCATCTTGAGAAGCTGCCCACGCAAAGTAGTCGGATGTTTAGTTTTTTTCCCCTTTTTTCTTTCGTACTTTTTGTTTAATTTGTTCTTAAATATGTTTTTATTTGTTTTTTTGTGAGCTTGTTCTGGCGTAGGGTGTGGACAAGCATAAGATGGGTGTGAGTTTGATTATGCATTTCCGGTTTCTTAAAGATTATAAATAATACTTATGTTGGTAAATATACGAGTGATGTAATTTAATTTATTAGGCACTGTTATTTTTCATTGTGGTTATAATTTTTAAGGATTCTGTTTTGTTTCAAATATTTCTTGATTAGTTTCGAGTATGCTGCTTCAGTGACTTGCAGCTAATTATATATATGAAAAGGCTTAAGGGCAATGCAATAATATTCTACTTATTTCAAATATTCAAATAAGGCCGAATTAAACTGTTGCCGTTTATATTTAGGCTCGTCCATTTCCTGAATTTGAGTTGACAGAACATCTCAACTCTGTGATTCCAGAAAGCGTTAGTTATTTAAAAAAACAAAGGAATCGTTTATAACACGTTGAAATACAACATAAATAAATATGTTATAATGGGTTACCAGCAAGTGACGTGGTATGGGTGTCTCGATTGGGATTGGTAGTTGAAACGTGGTATTTATTTACGTTAACAACTGTTTTTTCTATTCTATTTCGAATAAGCCAGGCCCATCATGTACCAATTCTCTTAAGTGATACATTCTATAATCTTTCACAAAGCGTTCTCTTAAGTTACTGATCTAGTTCAGCCTTGGTTCAGGAGAGTATTATTGGATAAAAGCACAAAATAGGCGCTGATAGATTTTGCGTACTGTATGGTTACTTATAGTGGAAATTCCAGGAACTTGTGAAGTTTCTATGTAAAAGAAATACTAAGAAAGATAAAAGAAATACAAAAAAAGTTCATCCTGTAAGAAAAAATAGTTTTTCGAATTTTTGCCATAAAAAGTAACAAGTAGATTTTTTTCTTTTTGAAAAAAAAATTTTTTCTATGGGCCAATTCCTATTTTTTTTCCTCCAAAGATCGCAGTTTTCACGTTTTATTTCACGGAAAAATTTCATGCTAATGTTTTTTGATTATTAACAAAAATTTATTTTTAGCTGCATTGAAAATACTTTGATGTTTTATTTAAAGAAAAATTCTTCTTGCTAGCGGTTTCTTTTGGCAACTTTTACACAAAGTATCAAAGTTCAAGGACATTCAAAGAGAGCGAAATGGAGAAATGTTCTATAGAAGTCTATGGCCCAACCCGGGTTGTCGAGCCGATGATGGTGGCGAAAGTTCAAGATAGCAGGGATGTTTTTTTCTGGTACTGCTTTTATATTCCATTAAATCTAAATTTTGTTGTATATATATATTTCCTATAATTTTTTAGATTAATTCAAAGAGAGCTTGCATCAAAAGTTCAATGCCAAGAAGTTTTACCAATAAAATAGTTATAAATCTATTACTTTTTTTAAAAAAAATAATAAGTTATTAATAAATTATTGAATGAAGTTAAGTAGTTGCTAAAATAATTAATTTCAACCTGGTATGCATTGCTAGTTTTGAAAAAATATTCCTTAAAGATGATACATTTTAATCAAAATAGGAGTTTAGATGTTTAAAAGTTACTTTTTTAAGAATTCGACTTTACTTCAGCTATTTTTAATATCATTAATTCATGTAAAAATTAATAGCACAGGAGCTGGAATGAATTTTAAAAATATAAAACAAGAAGGATTGAATTAATAGCACAGTAGCTGAAGTAAAAATTTAAAGTAGGGAGCACATTGTAAAAAGGGGTTTCTTAAAATTAAGCAAAAATTCGCAGCCACTAAACAAATAACAGTCGAATTTAAAAACTCAATGTATTTATTCAAAATATACTCTCCTTTGAGCAAAATGCATAGTATAAAAGATGATGTGGAGGGATTCACGTGTAATCAATCTAATGTATACGACATGCGTTACGAGTTTTGCAAATGCTTTTCTTATGTGCCAGTATACGAGTTGAGTAAAGATTTCGCTGATGTTTCAGTCTATGAGAGAATTGTTACGAGTTTTGTAATAACTTTTCTAATGCTTCAGTGTATAAGGTACGTTAAAAATATCTCGTAAGCTCAAAGGCTTTTCTAATGTTTCAGTCTATGAGATACGTTAAGAGCATCTGGTAAGCTCGAACTCTTAGATCAAGTATTGGAAGAAATTTGCCTTCAGGGAGGATTTTTTGATGAAACTTACCCGCATTTGCGTTGCATGGAGAAGAAGACCACGAAAACGACCCACGATTAGTCCGACGGTAAGAGTATTCTAACCCATGATCTGTCTACCACTGAAGATATTTTATGCCTCATTGTGGTCGGCGGGAACCGGGTGCGAAATTCGTATAGACTGGCCATTGCTGGGATTCGAACCCGATTTACTTCAATGGAAGGCGAAGGCTCTATCCCCTGAGCCACCACGGATCTATGGTTTTTTTGCCACTTTTTTTTTTTAAATTGAAAACAAACAAATAAAATAAGGCGATTTCAGCGTCTTTCAAAAGCATTGCTTGCACCATATCTCCCCCTCCCCATGTCAGAAAAGTAAGAAAATCACAAGCCTCCTTTCCCCTGTAGGTGCTTACGTAATCTTCAGACGACCCTAAAGAGAAAAGCAACAATAATGCTTGTGAGGCCCCTGAAATCTTACAAGATATTGGCTCCGTTTCATTTTAGATTGAGCCTATCAGTTGTTTGTTTTTGTAAGAAGTTAAATTTTCTAAGTAAATGTTTTGATCCGCGATGACTCAGGGGATAAAGCGTTCGCCTTCCAAAGTGGCGAACCGGGTTCGATTCCCAGAAGATACGAATTCCGCATCCGGCGTGTACAGACCTCAGAGGTAGACTGATTATGGATTAGAGTCCCCTTGCCGTTAGGCTATCTGTGGAAGGTATTCGGGGGTTTCTTCTCCATGTAATGCAAATGTGGGTTAGTTCCATTATAAAGTCCTCAGCGAAGGTAAATTTCACCCATTACTTGATCCAGGAGTTCCCTTGTCTTCTGGATTAGGTTCAAAATTACAAGGCTACGGAGTTGAACATTAGTAGTCGTAAACCCATAAAATTGGGTCGGCTGTTCAACGACGGTTATGAAATAAAATGAAAGTAAATGTTTTGTCAGCAAATAAAAAAGAAAAAAAAGAAGCAAATCACAAGCCTTCTCACCTTATAAGTACCTCTTACTTAATCTTTAAATGGCCCTAAATAGGAAGAAAAAAAACTTTTGTGAGGCCTCAAAATCGTACAAGATACTGGTTCCATTTTATTTTAGTTTTGTGTCTTTGTCAGAAGTTAATTCTTTTAGTTAAAAGTTCTTCAGCAAAAACCTCCCTCCTGTAGGTGCTTACGTAATCTTTGAATGATCCATAAATAGAAAAAATAACTATAACGTTTGCAGGGTCTCTCACTTGATATTGGCCCTATTTAATTTTAGATCGAACCCATCAGCCGTATGTTTTTATAAGAAGTTAATTCTTCTAACTAAAAGTTTCTCCTTTAGAAGATTATAATTCATTGTAACAGAAAAAGAATTAACTTAATGTCGTCTGCTTCTCGTCAGAGGCTTCTATAAAATTTACGTGTCCTCTATTCCCTTGATAAACGCGTCACACGATCTTTTTCTCACACCCGTAAAGCGTCACACCCACTTTCAGCTGCGTCCTCGCTATAAATTCCAATATAAACGGGAGTTTTAAAATTTATCCGAACACTTCACTAAACTGTGATACGAAACATACGCGTCACTTCATTTGGCGCAATCGCTTCATTTTCAACTCATTTTCTCGCCACATTTTTTTTTTTTCTTTTTTTGGTCCCCACAATTTATGACATCGCACATCTTGGAAAGTTAATTCATTAAATCATTTTAAGAGGCGCATTTGTTAGGTTAAATTCAAAGCTATGATTGTTGGTGGATAGGTGCTAAGACAACTAGAAAAAAAAATATTAAGGGCATAAAAGTTGAATTTTTATGCTTTTGGAGTTCCCCAATTTTTTTTTAAGGTATCATGAGGTCATTTAAAAAGGCATTTCGTTAGAACCTGTTTCATTTTTTTCTGTCGTCTTTTCACTTTTACGACTAAACTTCGTCGTTTTACTGCTGGCAATTTAAAGCGCCTTTTTTTTACGACGCAAATCGCATGACTTAATCAACTTAAGCGGATGTGTGGATGCTACACCGTTAAGATTCAGTTTTTTGTTAAGTGCAAGCGCTAATTTATAGAGTACATTAAGTTTAACGGGATATTGAAAATAGGCTGTGGTCGAAATTAAATAGAGTCACTGTCTTTATTGTAGCAGACAGAGTTACAAAGAGCAAGGCCAGTGAAAATGCTGAGTTAATACCAAATAAATAGGTCATTAAATGTTTTGATGTGAAATTTAACGGAATGTTTGCTATAATGAATGCTAGATGCAATTAGAATTAGACATTTGAAGGACAAGTTTATTTCTCTTTTTTAATTTAAAAAAAGAAAAAGAAGAAAAAAAATTTTCTCTCAGCTCAATTGATTAATTCTTATATAAAATCTCAGAAAAATCTTTTAAATTTTGAATTATAATATCAGTACCTATAACCACAAAATGGTGCTAATTTGCCGCAGTCTTAGTAAGGTAAAAAATTGATCAACGTTTCCGCGCAAGTTGAACCATAATATTGTGAAAACAAGTTCTAGTGAAATTAAGTTTAAGTTAAGTGCCGTGTAAAGTAATTAAGTTAAATCCCATGTAATCGAGATAAGAAAATCTGGTTCAACTTAGATACATTAAACTTCAGAAAATTTAAACGAAATCATGGTAACGAATCAATCAAATTTAACTGCATGTTAGTATGCTAAATGCAAATAGAATTAGACATTTAAGGTCAAATTCTTTTTT
Organism: Parasteatoda tepidariorum; assembly: GCF_043381705.1. NCBI lineage: Eukaryota > Metazoa > Arthropoda > Arachnida > Araneae > Theridiidae > Parasteatoda > Parasteatoda tepidariorum. The sequence continues at coordinate 13,069,900 of NC_092213.1, forward strand.
TATTATTATTATTATTTAAAAAAGAGCGGGAAATTAACTTTTTTTTCTACCCACACAATTTATTAAAACCTTATATAAAATCTCAGAAAAAATCTCCTAAGCATTGAATCATCCTTCTCGCTCCCGTAACAATGACGGGGTGAGGTTTCGCCCTCTATTTCTCGCTCCCGTGATATTCCCGGGCTGGAGTGTTCAGTAGTAATGCGCCAATAAGAATAAAACTAATTCATTTATTTTGACCGGAAAACATTTTATTTCTCATTTTACACACCAGATGGCAGTACCAGGATGTTTTTAAGGTCATTGTAGATGGTTAGTTTATTTTAAACTAGATGTCAGCACTAATCAAATACGTGTATAATATACGTGTATAAAAAATAGACACTTTTATGACCGATTTCTTGAAAATTAACCGTTCGTTAAGGGGATACACTATCTAGCCAAAAGAATCCAGGTAACCAGTTGTTATGATGGTAGAAGCATAATGGTGTGGGGGTGTTTCTCGTGGTTTGGCCTGTGTCCGTTAGTTCCTGTGGCTGGACACGTGAACTCTGAGATGTATGTGAACATTCTGGACAATTCTGCACTCCCAACTCCATAGCAATATTTCGAGGAAGGCCCATTTCTCTTCCAGCAGGATAAATGCTCCATTCACGCATCGAGGCTTGAACAAACGTGGTGTTTGACAAAATGGGTGTTCAAAAATTGGACTGGCCTTCTCAGAGAACCTATCTAAATCCTCTTTAAAACAACTTTGGGACGAATTAGAGGGCAGATTACGTAGCCAGCCAAACCAACCATCCTCACTGCAAGCACTGTGATGGAAGCCTGGAAGTCAATTCCTATGGTCACCTATCAAAAACTTATGGATAGTCTTCCAAGACGTGTGCAGTCTGTCATCGATTCAAAAAGGGGACCAACATCGTATTAACGTGTACCTCAAGACACTCTAAGTCCAGACCACTGGGTGTCCATATACTTTTAACCAGATAGTGTATTAGTACCTTTAACTACAAAGTGGTGCTAATTTGCTGTAGCCTTAATAAGGCATTAAATTGAATTATGCTTCCATCTAAGTTGAACCATAAAGTTGAGCGACTAAGCTCAAGTTAACTGTTGTGTAATCTAGTTAAGTTCAAATCAAGTCTTGTGTAATCTAGCTAAGTTAAGTGACGCGGATTCAAGTTAAGAACAAGGTAAGTGTTGCGTAATCCAATTACGTGTCGTGCAATCTAGTTAAGTTCAAGTTATGTGTTGTGTAATCTAGTTAAGTTCAAGTTAAGTGCTATGTAATCTAGCTTAGTTAAGAGGCATGTAAATAAATTAAGAAAATCTGGTTCAACTAAGATAAAGTTCACAGAAAATTTAAACGAAATCATGGCTCAACAAATGCCAAAATTATTAATAATGTTTGTGAAAACCCAATACTAACCGGCTTATAAGACAAGTTAAAATTTCTGTTAAAATTTAAATAGCCAAAGTTTGTCCTATAACTTTCGGTTTTTAAAATGATCTAAAATCTCCTGCGTTTAATTGATCTTCTAGGAGAAGATCAATTAAACGCAGGAGAAATACAACATTTACACTTATTTGAAAGTCTTTATTTTTATTTATCAGGTGTCTATCAATTTATTTCTGTTTAACTCCCCCGAGGTTTTGTATTCTTCTAGGAAACGTTATGACGGAATTTATGACTCATCGTTTTCCCTCTTTTTTAATTGTCAAACTTAGTATGTAACGCCATTTGCTTTTTTTTTAATACGTTATGTCCTTGGCACAGTAAAGTTGACTGTAATGTTGAGTGGCACAGTAAAGTTGACTTGAGTTCTGGTGCCATTAAATTTTGTATTCAATCCAATCTTTCATGTTATTTCGTTATTTATATTTTAATCAGTACCTTTACATTTAACTTCAGGCCTTGGGCCATTAAATGTTGAATTCAATCCAGTACTCTCTATTCAATACTTTTACCTCTTAATCCATATCTTGTGCCGGTGCATTTTGCATTGAATTCTGTGAGAAAGGGTTTCTGAAAATTGAGTGTAAATATGACAAAATTATTCTTAAGCAAATTATATTCAAATTTAAAAATCCCATGTATTCAAAATTGAAACAGCACTCATTGTTGACCAAAAAAGAAGTGGAGGGAGAAATGTGAGACGAAAATGTTTACTGCCTGACTGCAGGATTCGAACCCATGACCTGGTTCGTAGTGGGCCGCTCTAGTCAACATAGTTGAACATCCCAGTCTAGAGATAGCTTGGAAGCTATGCATAGTCACCGCCGCAATAACATACTATGACATACTTATTTCTAATTTAAATGGTACAAAGGGTTTCAATGTGGAAAATATTCTCCCCATAGCTTAACCAGAAGATCAGTAATTTTAATTCCATTTTTTGCTCATTTTGTTATAACCTAAAAACTTTTAGGCGAATGTAGTGGAATGTACGTCATGTTATATCATTGTGGTGTGGACTATACAAAGCTTCGTAACTCTCACTGGTCCAGGATGCACTGCTATGATGGATAAAATATCTTACTTTGAACTCGGAGGTCCTCGGTTCGTATCCTGCCAGAAGCCAACAAACATCTCTCGCTAATTCATAACTTAAATCGCATATAAACTGAAATACTAGAAGAGTATAACTCGTAACGTATCTCGTGAAATGGGACACCAAAAAAGAATTAGCTTGACTCGTAACATATCTCGTAGACGGGCNACCGTCGCTTTTCCTTATTGTAAAGTTCGCATTAGCATACATTTATAAGAGTGGAGAAAAGTATCTATAGCCATTATGGCGAACTAATAAAGTTTGAAAATATCCTATCTGTAACTCCGAACTGCTCGACCGTAGCGCTTCAAAACCGGCGCCAATCGATTCCTCGTGGCCAAAAACCCCAGACCCCCAAGTTTACCGGAGTTTATTAATTCTGGGGCGATTTTCGACTTGGCAACCATTCCTCGTATTATAGTATAAGATTTATGATTTATTAAGTACATTTACATTTAACTTCAGGTCTTGGGTCATTAAATGTTGCATTCAATCCAGTACTCTCTATTCAATACTTTTACCTCTTATTCCATATCTTGTGTCGGTGCATTTTGCATTGAATTCTGTGAGAAAGGGTTTCTAAAAATTAAGTATAAATATGACAAAATTATTCCTAAGCAAATTATATTCAAATTTAAAAATCCCATGTATTCAAAATTGAAACAGCACTCATTGTTGACCAAAAAAAGAAGTGGAGGGAGAAATGTGAGACGAAAATGTTTACTGCCTGACTGCAGGATTCGAGCCCTGGACCTCCGGATTCGTAGTGGGCCGTTCTAGCCAACATAGTTGAACATCCCAGTCTAGAGATAGCTAGGAAGCTTTACATAGTGACCGCAACAATAACACACCATTATTTCTAATTTAAATGATACAAAGGGTTTCAATGTGAAAAATATGGTCCTAATAGCTTAACCAGAAGATTAGTAATTCATTTTTCGCTTATTTTGTTACAGCCTAAAAACTTTTAAGCGAATGTAACGGAATGTACGCCATGATTGTGGTGTGGACTATACGAAGCTTTCTAACTCTCTCTGGTCCAGGATGCACTGCTATGATGGATGGAAGATCCTACTTCGAGCTCGGAGGTCCTCGGTTCGAATCCTGCCAGCAGCCAACAAACATCTCTCGCTAATTCATAACTTAAGTCTAATTCATAACTAAAATCTCTGAACTGAAATATTAGAAAAGTCTCTGCATAACTCGTAACGTATCTCGTGAAATGGGTCATCAAAAAAGAATCGGCGTAACTCGTAACATATCTCGTAGACGGAAACGTTAGAAATGCTATTGCGTAACTCGTAAGTTTTCCCATTCAAACGTTCAAAGTTTTAAGTTACGAGTTGGTAAGTTCTTTCATTCAAATAGTCGAAGAGCATTAGCATTATTTGAAACATCTTTGGCAAACTGAAATATTAGAGAAGTTGTTGCATAACTCTTAAGTTTTCTTAAAGACTGAAACATCAGAAAAGCCTTAGCATAACTCATACAATTAAGCAACTGTTTACTAGGGAAATAAAAAAAGTAAAACTAGTTCTCAAACACTTATTGTAAATAACGCAACTGAACTCTGTAATTATGTATCAAAGTTGTTGTTGAAAGCAATTGAAACCTCTTATAAATCTCCATCAAAGCAAAGAATGAAAAAACTAACGAAAAAACTCTCTAAACCTGCAGGTCATAAGTTAGACCTTGAATATAGTTTCTTTTTTTTAAAAAAAAACTGTACAATCGTAACTTAAAACTGCATAATCGTATTCAGGGACATCAGAAAAGTCCTTGTATAAATCGTAACATATCTCGTAGACTGAAGCTGTCGCATAACTGGTAAATTTTGCGACATCTTTTCATAGACATTCGAAGATCGTTATGACTCGAAACATTGTTGGCAAATTGAAATATTAGAAAAGTTATTACATAATTCGTAACATATCCCGTAGACTGAAGCATCAAAATAGTCTTTGCATAACTCGCAACAAATCTCATAGACTGAAATATTAAAAAAGCTAATGCATATCTCGTAAGTTTTCTCATTGACTGAAACATCCAAAGAGAGTTGGCATTACTCGAAGCATCTTTGGCAAAATATTAGAAAAGCTATCGCAAGACTCGTAAGCTTTATTATGGACTGATACATCAGAAAAAACTTCACATAACTCATAAATCTCGTAGACTGAAATATCAGAAAAGTCTTTGCATAACCCATACAATTAAGTAACTTTTTGATATGGAAACAATATATAAAACTAGTAACCAAACACTTGTTGCAAATAACGCAACTGAATTCAGCAATTAAGCACCAAATTTGCTGTTGTAAGCGGTAAATCTCCATCAAAAGAGAGACAAAATAACGAATGAACTCTCTAAACCTGCAGGTCATAAGTTTGTCCTTGAATATACTCTCTTTACAAAACTATATAATCGTGTACAGAGACACAAAACTGTATAATCGTAACATAAAACTGTATAATCGTATTCAGGGACATCAGAAAAGTCGTCGTATAACTCGTAACGTATCTCATAGACTGGAACATAAGAAAAGCTATCACATAACTGGTCACAGTTTTCTCATAGACTTACGCATTCGAAGAGCGTTATAATTCAAGACATCTTTAGCAAACTGAAATATTAGAAAAGTTATTGCATAACTCATAATATATCCCGTAGACAGAAACATCAGAATAGTCTTTGCATAACTCGTAATATATCTCGTAGACTGAAACATTAGAAATAATATTGCTTAACTCGTAAATTTTCTCATGGACAAAAACATTCAATAGTATCACTCGAAGCACCTTTGGCAAACTGAAATATTAGAAATTCCTTTACATAACTCGTAAATCTCGTAGACTGATATATCAGAAAAGCTTTTGCATAACTCATGCAATTAAGCAACTTTTTATTAGGGAGATAAAGAAAATGAAACTAGTAACCAAACACTTATTGTAAATAACGCAACTGAACTCAGCAATTACGCACCAAAGTTGCTGTTGTAAGCACGTGAAACCTATAATAAATCTCCATCAAAACAAAGAAAGACAAAATAACGAATGAACACTAGAGGCCATAAGTTATATAGTCTCTTTACAAAACAGTTTTGCCATTTCACGCTGCTAAAGATAGATAATAAACCCACGATTTCCCATTCAGCGTTGAAAAGAGACTGTCAGCAGTAACCATGCATTAGCGGCACGAACAACTCGAATCAATTGCATTTGGACATGGGAGGCTTTGTAAAGCGGCTAATTTAGGCTCTTAAATCTCAATTATGCAATTACAGCCCTTGCAACCAATGTTGCACCGTTTTGTTAAAGACACGCCTTTATAGCAAAAGAAGGTAGAAATAGTTCCACACCTTCATATCATCTCTCACATTCCGGACAGGTATTTATAGGTTTGTGTTTCCATATTTATCACCGTTAATCAATGACCCTTTTTGAACTACAAAAGTTTATTTCGTTTATAAAGTTTTTCTTTTGCCTTGCGTTGATAAGGAAAGTGAAATTATTTTAAATATTTGAAAAAATTTTGATTGCAAAGTATGAATGAGCTTTGTTATTGTAAAAGAAAATTTAATATGGCTGAAGAAAATATTTTTGAAAGCGTGTCAAAATTTTGTTTCTGTTGTGTGATTGATTATCTAACTTAAATTTATTGTCTAGAGTTTGTATCTATCTTTTACTAATGATAAATCTATCATTTACAGAGATTTATCATTTACAAATGATAAATAGTTAAATTAAGGAGAAAAGGAATTATTTTCTAATTTTGTTTTAATTATTAATTGATTTAAACTTTTTTTTTTTTTGATGCTGCCTTAGGAGATAAATAATTATGATAAAATAAAAAATTTAGAAAAAAGTAATAACTTTAATTTTCAATGGAACTAAATATAAAATTTAAAGCTTTTTATTTATTTATTTATTTATTTATTTATTTATTTTTTTGACACACCTAAAACAAAAAACGTAGGACGCATCGTTTTTAGGTGGTGACAGAAGTTCAGGACAAAAGAAATATGCCTAATATTTTTCAAAATTATCTATGATGAAAGATTACTTTATCTATTTTAATCCACTGCAAAAACATGCTTTTTAAAAAATTTATTTCATTTTATTATTTCCTTCTTTTTAGTTTTGTGCCGAAGTTTGTTTATCTTGAAAAAAATGGTCGAAAACTCGAATAGCGATAAAGCTGAGATAAATCTTGACTGTAACGATTATAAAACAATTGCAATTTAAACTACCATTAAGGTCTAGTGCTGCAACTGAAATTTGAGCACTTTAGCTAGTCAGAAAGTCATCGAAACGTCTACTGACAATAAATTTTATTTGGAGCTGTCAGGATACGTTTGGAACTTGTATTGTCAAACGGCCCTGAGCTTCAGTAAGAAATTGCGCTGCCAAGTTAAATGAAAATTGGACGATATTTTTATCATTATTTTTTTTTTATATTATAACCGTCGTTAAACAGCAGACCCAATTTTTGGCGTTTACAACTACTAACTTTCGACTCTGTAGCCTTGTAATTTTGGACAAAATTCAGAATACAAGGAAACTCCTGGATCAAGTATTGGGAGAAATTTGCCTTTGTGGAGAACTTTTTTGATGAAACTAACCCGCATTCGCTTTACAGGAGAGAAAAACCACAAAACCTCATATGGTTTGCCTAACGGCAAGGGGACTCTAACCCATGATCCTTCTACCACTGAGGATATTTGAGGTCAGTACTGTGGTCGGTGCAAGCCTGATGCGGAATTCGTATCGACCAACCATCGCTGGGATTCGAACGCTTTATCCCTTGAGCCATCATGGCACTCGAAATTTCGATTGTAAAATTTTACCTCCTACGCACAAAAACGAGTTAATAAAAACGCAGTTCTAATCAAAATAAATGTTTGTTTTTTTTCCTAAATTGCACGTAGCGCAATTGATGTTATGTAATGACTCGTTTAGTAAAAAGTGTTAGTATTTAAATTTCAGAATATAAAGAACGAATAAAGGGGAAAAAAGGGTAGAAAGAAACGAAAAGCAAGGAGGAAATTTAGCATTTCAAAATGAAAAAAAAAAACAAGCTAATTTAAAAAGCAATATAGTTTCCATCTTAAGTTAATACACAAATAGAGTGCAATTTTTCGCTTATATTTATCGTTCATTTGAGTTTTATTAAAAAAAAAAACTTAAATTAAAAATTCATTTTTCTTTTAATTTGGAACTAATTTCGTAGAATAATTATGACACTTAGAAAGAACACATCGTAGAATAAAAAAGAAAAAGAAAAACAAACAGCTCTAATTTTTAACAACTTCTAAAAATTAGCAGCAAAGTAACCAATTAATTATTTTATATCCCACAATTAGCAACGTTTTGTGTACTTTCGCCAAATCCACATCCAAAACTGAAAGTAGAAAATCGCCAAATCCATTAATAAACTAAGAAAAGAAATCTTATTTTAAATTAGGCAGAGCATTTGAGAGAAATAATATTTTCAACGATTCTCACGGGATGGAACATTAGTTGATTGTTCATACGAAACAACATAATTAGCGCCAAGAACAAAAGCAATAATCCCCGAGTTTTAATAGCTGTTCGATTTCATTGCCAAGTCATTAAAGAAGAGGAAACATTTACTAGGCGCAAAAAAATAGTTCCTTCTCCGAACGCTTATGCAGTCCAATTACTCCGCCGCGGAGAAAGAAAGAAAGAAAAAAATCATATAAATATACACGTAAACAAGCATCTCGACAATGCAATCGTATTAGTATTTTGGCGAGAAAGCAATGATGGTTTCATGAGGCGCAAATTTATGTCATCAGCGAGTTTTAGATTGCAAAGTTCTATGAATACGTTTAAAAAGGAAGCGTAGAATATATAAAGCGATAAAAAATATTACGAGTAGCATTTGGGTTTGGGTTTTGTGGTTTTACTGCTTGTTTATTTTTTGGATTTTGTTCGAAAATACTCCTTGTGGAAATGAAATCTAATATCAGGACTCCGAAATGGCGCGTCGTCCCATTCCATTATCCGGCCCATAAAACAAGGACCCTGTTACTGAGACCCTTGGGACTACCAGGGCAGGAGTACTACATTTGGCATAGTATCGCCAATACTTTAAAAAAATTCTTCTCATGTATGTTTTATTTAACTCTCCATAATAAATGTTATTGTTCAAATCTATGTTGTTCGAAATAAAATTTTATTATTTTCAAATTAAAATTTATCTTTGCAGTGTTATTTTTTTAAATTTAATGTCATTTGGAAATACGAAGGAAAAAAAATTGCAACATGAGAATATGTAATTAAGTAACTAAGTAACTAACTAAGCAACTAACTAACTAACTGTAAAAGTAACTAAGCACATATATTTACTTATTCCGTAGTATTAAATATTTTGTTACATTTCTTTTTAATTATTGTTTTTATTTTATACAATTTTCAGCAGATACGATGCTGAATGTATTAGTCAGTTCTGGAATCTCTTTTCTTATTGCATAATTTAGACCAATGACGCTTAGATATTACATAATCTCGACAATTGATACTTAGATATTACATATTCTAGACCAATGATACTTAGATATTACATATTTTGAACCAATGATACTTAGATATAGCATATTCTAGACAAATGATACTCAGATACTATAGACAAATGATACTTAGATATTACATATTGTTTACAATTGATACTTAAATATTACATATTCTAGACCAATGATACTTAGATATTACATACTGTAGACCAATGATACTTAGATATTACGTACTGTAGACAAATAATACGTAGATATTACTTATTGTAGACAAATGATACTTAGATATTGCATGTTCTAGTCCGATGATGGAACTAAATTCTAGATATGCTTCATGCAAAATTTTAATATTATTAATAATGTGTAAGTTTAAATTTGTGAGGAATTACACATCTGTAACTAATCATGTTATGTCTGTTAGCAAATAAGGTATCACAAAAGACATTTTAAAGGTAGAAAAATTTAGGAAACTAAATTTTTCTAAAAAAGAGTTTAAATTTTAAGAGATTGGAATAAAATGACAATAGAATAAGTTTAATTATGTAATTGAATGAATAACTTTATACTACAAATTTTGGCAACAGACATGACTCAGTAATAAAAATAAAATTACAGTTCATGAGGGTGTTGAGCTTGAATAAAAATTCCTGGGATTTTATTTCTTTATTGGTTAGTCTCTAGAAACTAAATTAATTATAAATTTGTAATTAATTTTAACCATTTTGGTTGAAAGCATAGCTGAATATTTAAGCTATATTATTGATTTTGCATAATATTATTGCATTTTATCAGAACTTTGATTGAAAAATGTAAAAATATCAAAAAAATTCTGATTTTTAACAAACAAAAAACCTGCTTTTTTTTTCCTTTAATATTTTTTCGAGAAAGCAAAACATGATGTTTACCAATCCTGCTAATAATGTTCCTTAAAGAAAAAAATAATTAAAATCTCTCATATCTAAAATATATCAAATGGCATTGAATTACGCACACGACATAGTTACTCGAATCCGATATTAATTGTTAAAAATAAATAAATAAATAATAAAATCTAATGCCTGATGTCACTAAAATTCAGAAATATCAAAGTTCTGAAATCAAGATAGATGGTCCGGAAATATTTATATTTCACAAAAATAAATAAATATTTTTCCAATTTTACTTATTTACATTGATTTTTAATTGCATTGTATTTTCATAATCCATATTAAATGTATTAACCCACCGGTTATTGTATGCGATAGTTATCGTTTCTCCTCGCTATATCATTGCATTCGATATTTAACTATATCGATTTCTTATTGATTTTATCATTATTGATTATCATTACTAATTCGATATTTATTGTTGCCGACTATCAGACATTCCATATTTATCACAAAACAATGTATCGTAAAAATAATCTTAAAATATCGTTATCACGATACTTAAAAGCATCGATATTTCCCAATATATTAATATGTAGCTCAATAAATTTAATCATCATAATTTAATCATAAATTTCTAGGAATATCAAAGATCTAATTATTTGCGAGTAAACTAATCTTAAACATGTTATTGGCACAACTTTGAAAAACATAATATGGTAATAAATGACAAACTGCTGATGGCAGATATGCTGTTGATAGATGACAAACGAGTGTTGAAACAACATAACTTTCTGGTCATCATAATAAATTGGTAAAAAGTAGTAATGAAAGCATAAAAATTTAATTATAACAACAACAAAAATTTAAACTTTTTCAAAAATTATTAAAATATAACCTCATTAAAATCGATTACGATTTTTAATGTACAAGATTTTGCTTATTCAGATGTTTTTGTCTCCTTGTAATAAAGGGGGAACGACTGAATAAAATTTTCAAATAATGAAGAAGAAAAAAATATTGCATTTTTTGACAGTAAATCCTTTTGAAATTATTGTATCAAAATATTGATTTGGTTTTCGCCAAAATGTGTAAGTTACAGCATAATAACAGCATATGTAAGTTACAGCAAAATATGTCGGCGAGGGACGCAGGATACGTTTTGATATATAAACAAGTGAACGTGTGCGCTAAATTGATTGATGGATTTTCTTACTCTTATTAAAACATTTTAGTGGGTTGCTGTGGCTCAGAGGATAAACGCTCGCCTCGTGTTCGAATCTCACCCATGACTGGTCGATTCGAGTTCCACGCCAGGCCCACACCGACGACGGTGCTGACTTAAAATATCCTCAATAGTGGACTGATCATGGGTTAAGGGATCATGGGTTCGAGTCCCCTTGCCGTCAGGCTAACCGAGGGAGATTTTCATAGTTTTCCTCTCCATGTACCGCAAATACGGGTTAGTTCCATCATAAAGTCCTCCACGAAAGTAAATTTCTCCCAATATTTGATACAGGAGCTTCCTTGTCTTCTGGATTGGGTTCAAAATTACAAGGCTACGGAGTTGAACATAGGTAGACGTGAACTCAAAATTGGTGGAAGCTGTTCAACGACGGTTATGAAATGATTTTTTATTTTTTAAGTAAAATAATGTTTTTAGTAAATTAAATTACGTAAAAAAAAATTATGATGCTTTAAATATAAGTATTTGAAATTGCAACGTATTTAGCTGTAATAATTTTGAATGAAGGTTTCAAAGGATTGGCAGCCTTAAGTCGATTAGAAAAAAATTTAGGCCCAGCGGCCAAAGAATATGCTCATAATTAAGAGAAAAATTTCTAAGAACATACTCTAAATAACATATGAAACTTCACATGATGGTAGAAAGACAAGAAAAAGGGCTTGACTAGCATTTAAGGCAACTGAAAATGATGGATGCCCTATAGTTAGTTGTAAAATTTTATATATTATATGGATTATTGATCACAAGACTTCGACATTTTCTCGGAACTGTATTTTGCTTACTTGCTGTATCGTTAACTAGATCAATTATCAACAGATTCGCTTGAAATTTTGATACTATGTTCAAAATAAATATAGTTTTCGTTGCACGTAGGAATTTTTTAATTGGGTTGACTTGTTTCGAGTAAATCCATGAAAATGTAACTTAAGATCATTTTATGAAATTTTTTCAAAGCACCATTTTATGAGAAAAAAATTTTTTTTTAAATATTCTACATGCAATGAAAACTAAATACATGTTAGTTTTAAAAAAAATCAAAATGGAATCAAAAAAGTACAGCAAGTTATGCTTATGAGTACAGCAAATACAATTCACGACAAAAGCAAATTGCTATAATTTTTTAAAAAATTGAATTTTTGAAACAAAAATCTGTATTAGGTTCTTAAGGTATCCGACTTGTATAGACAACTTTTTTAAAATATCAAAATAAAATTTTAAATAAAAAATTAGTTTGTTTATTTTATTATGTGCAAAAATAATAATAATAAAAAAATTATTGTATTAAAAATTATTGTTATTGACCCATTCGTAATAATAAAAAAATTATTGTTATTATTGTTATTTTTTAATGGCCATTTTGAAGTAAAACTAAAGCATTTTTATTCACATGCGATAATTACCGTAAAAAGAAAATTGTATCACCTAAAGCAAATTTTTTTTTTTAGGATTTTATTTAGGAAGCTATCAACTATGTGTTGAACTATAATCTTAAAAACAAGTGCATATACTACTGAGTTAGGAATCAAAGTATTTAAAAAAGACGATTTTTTTTTTTTTTAATTTTCGACTTTATCTTTGCGAAAAAACATGCGTAAAAAAGGAAATTATACTTTTTTTCTCTTAATCTGCAGTTAACAACATGTGCGCTATAATCATAAACATTCATGAAAAATTGTAGACAAATATTTTAAAAACAATCGTATTTAAGGTCGGATAAAATGCAAAAAAAAATCTGATTTTGAGATTAAGGTCGATTAAGATGATTTTCTGATTAAAATCTTCAAATCATTAGTCTATCATTAGTGACTTGTAAAATATCATTAGTCACTTAGTAAAATAATTGCATAACTTTGCATATAATTGTAGTAAAAACAAAAGTAAAGTACTTTTAGAAAGATAAGAGTACAGGGATTCTAAATTTATAATAAACACAATTTCGAAAGTTTTGCCACAAATCATGTTTTTACACAATCAAATACCTGAAATAAAAATGGCCTTTTCAGCAAGTTAAAATTTTTTCTTTTATTATTGTATTTCTATGGACCGTAGGTAATACTGTTCTCTTGGTATTTTTCCTTTCAAATTTAACTGTTAATAATTCACGAACTGATTATCGAAAGTTAATTTTTTTTATCTCTTTTCTTGGCAATTTTTCCACATACCTTCGTAATTTCAAGTTTCTAATTCTTATAGTTTTTGCTCAGTCAAACAAAATGCATCAATATGTCAGTTTCATGACTTGGAGTTTTTGGAACTCGCATCAAGATATTCTAGCGATACCGTTCGAAGACAGGCAAACAAGTTTAATCGTTTTTATTCTTGAAAAAATGGAGTTTTTTTTTTTCCTTTGTTTTTTTTTCTTAGTTCAACACAAACGAATCAGTGTTGAACTAAAATGTTTTGAGAACAAAATTTTCATTTTAAAATAAAATATTTTTGAATGGTGAGCCAACATTACTTTTTATTGCTACTTTTTCATCAAAATCAAAATTCATATTAAATGTATATTTCGAAATTGAGAATTTAAGTGTTTCATTTTGAGCCAAACGATCAAACCAGATTCAGTGAAAATGTTTTCCAAATTTTTAAAAATGGAAAATTGTACTTTATTGTTCTTTAAGATTTTAACTTATTTTTATTTTAGTTTCTTTTCTGTTCGAAATATTTAAAATGTCGATAAAAAAAAATTATCATTAAATAAAGAATAAGGACGTCACGTGGAAATTATGAACTGTGACCCATTCGTAAAGTCTACTGTCAAAAAAATTTTTAAAATAGAGAACAAAAATAACTTATTTACCGCTTATCCGTGGTAAAACCGTAAATAAATATCTTTATTATCAAATATTGCAGTATAAGATAATGCCATACATTTATTTTAATATATAAAAATGGAAAAATACTTTAAATTTTAAAACTTTAATTTTGAATAATTATCAAAATCAGAAACATAATAATAAAAGAGGGTCATATTAAATAAGTAGTTCAAAAAAATTGAAAACCAGATCATGTGATTTTTCTCTCCAATGAGAATGCTCGAAAGATTTAGTCTATAATTGTCTTTTTATAGTGTATTGAGAGGTGTTACATTTTTGCTTACTATTTTCATCCATGGAGAATAAAATAAAATAGCAAATAAAACAAAATCATTTCTCATTTACGTAATTCAATAAAGTTTTCTTAAAACTATAATTAGCAAGACTTCATTATAAAGTACCTATGATAAATTTTAGTCGTAACCGCGTTAATTGGACCTTAAAATAATTGGATATTAAATTAAAACTTTAATCCAAATGCAAATCTCAAATAATTTAATTGCAGCTCTTAAAATGCAGAAAATACGACAATAAAATTGGAAATAAAATTATATGTCTTTGAAAATTCTATTTAATTGGCTCACTTTAAGATAATATTATTCAAATCGGGTTAAAAAGAACTCGATTAAGTTTATTAAAACGGTAATGAAAGTTTGGCGATTTTTTCTCAATGTGTTTGGCTCCAAATTTGGCACCGATGCCATCGAAATGGAAAGAGATGCTTCCCTGAGCTGCAACCCTAGTATTTGAAGCATTTGTACTTTATTTGAGCGCTAGTTCGTGCAGGAAAAAGAACTACTAAGGTAGAAAAACGGCGCAAAAAATTTTTGGCACGCTCGTATTTTGTGGAAACGAAAGGTTGTAAACACCTATCACGGAGACTTGCAGTTTTTATCCGTCGGAAAAGGAGATCAGTTGGTGGGGGAAGGTGTGCTGAAAATGTGGGGAGGGAAGAATAAAACGTTTTTCAACAAAAACCTTCGTAGATTGTTGGGGGTAGTTCTATGTTTTATGATTCTCGAGAGAAATCTGTCGGTTGGCGCTGCTTTTGGCTCTAATGGAAGATAGAAGACGCGTAAAGAATAGAATATTTTCCAACTCAATTTGAATTAAAGTAGACTCAGACTGTAGAAGTCACGTGATAAGTTACTACAAACAGAAAGAATGCTTTGAAATCTGAAACCGTTTTTTTGAAATGATCTAAAAACATTGCGTCGCTGTGTGCATTAATAGTTGATATGACAGTTTACGAAAATATATAAAATTGCTAACTTAAAAATAAATACTAGTAAGAAAGGAAGTAAAATTAATTCTAACAAGCGTTCGTAATTTTTGTTTTCTGTTTCTGTAATTGTAAAAACATAAATATTTGATGATCTGCATTATTTTAGAAAGAATTTAAGTGTAAAAATAAAATATATCTTTTATTCACATCTTCAATTATAGAAAGATTCAAAGGGAATGAAATGCTGTAAAGTTTCTTAGTTAAAATTTAATGCAAATTTAAAGTTAACTTTACTCTTATTGTAAAGTAAACTATACAATAAATGAATAAATAAAATTTAAGAAAATGCGTAAACCGTACTTTAAATTTCAGCAAGAATTGAAGAAAATGAATAAAAAAAAATCTCATTTTTATCATCAGTTATAGAATCATTTAAAGGGGACAAAACACTAACGTTTCTTGTCTTCAATTTCAGAGTTAGATTTAAAGAGTTAAAACAAAATCACTAGTAACTCTCCAAAATTTAAACCCAGCAAGAATTGAAGTCTAAAAATAAACAAATAAAACATAGTTAGCAATCTTATCAACAATTACTGAAAGAATTAGAGGAGACAAAACGATATTAGATTTTTGTTTTCAATTTCAGAGTAAGATTTAGAGCAGAATCACTTAACAACGCTCCAAATTTAAACCCTGCAAGAATTGAAAAGATTCAAAATGAAATCGCTTGAGAATCATTTTAACCAAACAAGAACTGTCTTGAGTCTGAAAATAAATAAAATGTGTGTATTTCTTGCTTAATAGTCGATTACGGAGAGAATTAATGGACAAAACACTAATTACATTTATTTTGCAATTAAGAATCAAATGGTCAAAACAGAAAAAGCTTTTGAATCTTGCATTTAAAACCAGTTAGAATATTTGAAGTGGGAAAATAAACAAATAAAATATTACGTGTTGTTATACTGTTATTGTCAATTACGCAGAGGATATTATAGGGAACCATTATAAATCTTGCCTTGATTTCAAAATCATAGCAAAATTGATATATTTTATTTTGATTTTGATTAACAATGAGCATTTACGAAAAATAAAACTTATAAAATGATATCAGAAGTTTAAAGTGAAAAAAATATTAAAATAAAAAAATTTTGAAAAATTTAATAAAGAACAGTTTTTTATGGTTTTGCATGAAAGAGTAAGAAATAAAATATTCAGGGTAACTTAAGAGAATCAAGTTGATATAGCCTCAGTTAATTTTCCAGACAATATGCTCATTTTGTATACATTTTATTTTAAATAACTTTCTTAGAAATTTTTTAAAAAAACAGATAAGAAGTCGGCAATTTTTTTTCCATTTTTTTAAATCAACTCTTATTAGGATACCGGTGAATTATAATAATTATTCAATTATACAATTAATTATAATTGTTCAAAAATCAACGACGACTTTTTATTTGTTTCCTTGGCTAAATTTTTAAAAAAATCTTGCAACTCGCTTGAAGATTAAATATTTATGAAAAGAACATAATAATTCGAAAATTAAATGAGACAAAATCAATTTGATTCTTGCAAGTTGCCCTTTTATTTCTAAGTTTTTCGAGCTAAACCATATTATTTTTTTAAAAAAATTCTAGGATTAATCAAGTCCTTAAAGAAAATTTCTCTTAATTTTTTTCCAATGTTTTCACAATATTATAAATTTGATACTGACAGTAAAACTCGATTTCAAATCAGATGTTTTTACATTGCATATAATTACAGAGAAAAATTAATATACATCTGCATATCTAAACTATTCTTAACGGAGTAGATAAATAGAAAACGTAGATCAAAATTAAAGATTGAGGTTTATCAGTATTAAAATAGCTATCAAATTATCAGCTAAATTAATAATATTAAAGTTACATTTAAAAAAAAGGTGACATGGTAAAAAATAATACTTTCTTGGAATTTGATATTCATTTTATTTGAATATAGATCGAATCGTAGTCAGGCTCTAGGAAAAGTTCGGAGTCGGTATTTTATTCGAACATTTTAACTATCAACAAATAGACCATATAATAGACCATAGACAAGAAATAGACAATACTTTTTTTAGACATAAATAGCTAATTTCAAACATCGTCCCTTTCCTCATATTAATTCCATATACACTGGTTATCATAAATTAAGGAAAATTCACAAAAATCGCGATAACTCAAGAAATTACACATGGAATTTTATGAAACTTACCCACAATATACAAAAGGTATTAAACAACATAAAAAGAAATTATCAGACATTAATAGTAGTATAGAAATTAGCACATGTATAAAATAAACAAATTGGAAGTATCGGTTTGCAATAGAAAAAGTACCTTTAATATGGAATATGATTGCCTCTAGAAGCAATACAGCACAAACAGCGATGTGTGATGCTTTCAATTATGCGGTCTATCAGTTCAATAGGAAGTGAGAGCCATTGCTCTTGTAAAGCAGTTGCAAGCGTGGCAAGGGTCTGAGGGGGCGGATTGATGGCAGATACACGCCTCCCTAGAGCATCCCAAACGTGCTCGATAGGATTCAAGTCCGGGGATCGAGCTGGCCACTCCATGCGAGTAATTGTTTCCTGTTGAAGATAATCATCAACAATGCGAGCTCTGTGTGGTCTTGCATTATCGTCCTGTAACAGGAAGCAATCACCAATTGCCCCGGCATATGGGCGCACATAAGCATCAAGGATGTTGTCTCGATAAACCTGAGCATTCACGGTTCCCCTTGGAAAGACATGGAGGTATGTGCGCCCTCCTAAGGATATGCCTCCCCAAACACAGACACTGCCTCTTCCGTATGCATCTCTTTCACGGATGTTTGATGGATGATAACGGGTCCCAGGTTCTCTCCATATCAAATAACGTCTACTGTCACTTTCTAGACTAAACCTGGACTCATCCGTAAAGAGAACAGGCCTCCATTGATCTGACGTCCAGTGGACATGTTGTCGGGCCCACTGCAAACGGTCTCTCCTATGGCGTGATGTGAGCGGCACGCAAATGGCTGGTCGTCTCGCATACAGACCACCTTCGTGGAGCCTTCTGCGCACAGTTGACGTTGACACCAACCTTCCGGTGGCTGCAGCAAGAGAGGATCTAAGATGTGTCGGAGTAGCGGTTCTATTCCTGCGTGCACTTAATGTCAAATATCGGTCATCGGCACTGGTCGTAACAGTTGGCCGTCCTTGACTGAACCTCCTAGATGCCGAATCTGTGGTTTGAAATTGCCTCCAAAGTCTATGAACCACAGATGGACTCACATTTAGCCATCTGGCCACTTCTGATTGACTCTGCCCTGCCTCTAGTCTCCCGATGGCTCTCCATCGTAGTTCTTCAGGCAAATGATGCCTAGAGGTCATTATTACGAATTGGCTATCTCAGATTTTCAATGTCGCAATCACAGTAAAATTTGTGTGCTTTCTCTCAAACTTGGACTTTTATGCTCCAGGCAGATGACGTAAGCCGAGTGCAGCGCCACTAATTTGCATATTGCAATTTTACTCAGCTACTCTTAGTGGACAACATATGCAAATTTTGCACGGTTTGGCTTACTTTTGAAAGAGTTATCGCTATTTTTGTGATTTTTCCTTAATTTATGATAACCAGTGTATTAAGAAGATTACATTTGAATTTCCATTAAAAAAGGAATAATTATGACGAAGAATAATTAATAAAAAAGAAATAACAAGATTAAATAAGAAAGAAAGAAAAAAAAAACAGTTGGTTAGAGATGAAAATGACTATATTAATGGCTTAAGAACTGATATCTGCTCAATTTCGTGAAATTTGACCTTTTTCTTAGTTTGGGAAAGCTGATCAAGTCAAATGCAAAAAATCGGAATGATAAAATAACACTGGGACAATTTAAAAATGCGTGGGTGATATTTATCTAAAGACGGCAAACCTTCCTTAATGTACACTCAGGTAATATAGAATATTAGTATTAGGTTGTTTTATGCTTATTTTTTAACTTCATTTTCGATAAAAAAAAAATTTAAAAATTACACATAAAGGGTGGTCAGTGCGTAACACCCTATTTAGACAAATAATTAAAGGGCTGTCCACAAGTGATGTCACACTTGTGTTGGGAGGGGTTTCGTGAAATTGTTAAAATGTGCGACAAAGAGGTGGGAGAGCACAAAAAAATGTGTGACATTACACTATTTAGTTAAAACAAAAATATACAAAGTTGGACAATTAAACGTTCTTACATTATTTAGTTCTATTTTTTTCCCTTCGTTTTCGTCTAAGTAAGAAACAAACATAATCATTATTATTGTTTTAGTCGCAAATATCATTAAAATATGTAGTTAAAGTTTAAAAGTAAAACTTGAAATATTATCTATGACGAGGTGCTTTTAACTGAACTGTATGCATTGCATACATATATGCTTATGTAGCGTGGCGTGTGATAAGAAGGTTGGGTCATGTAGTGAAGTGAAAACACTTTGCGACAAAGAGGAGGAAAGAGGGCGCATTAGGGAAATTATTAGGGGAGGGGGGAACTGTGCCATTACTTCTAAACCGACCAAAAGAATTTCGCCAAAAAATTTTGAATTATAAATATCCTTAACAGAGTTTTTCGAAACTTTTTCACAGAGTATGTAAGAAAAAAAAAGTCTTAGTTTAAGAGCATAACACTTGAAATAAAGCAATTATTTTAAACTATATATGCCATCTTCCCGTTAAGAATTATATTAACTTAACGCAAAAAAAAAAAAATAACTAAAGTAGTTTTAAAGTTATTAAACGGTTTTAAAAATCACCAATTTGGCTAGAATTTTCTTCTCAGAGGAAAATTATCAGAAACATTGAATAGTTCTCAATTTTAGCAAATTTTTATGAGCCCATATAATGTTCCATTGAAGTTATTTTTTAAACATTGAAAATTCAGAACACAGAGGCTTTTCTTTTCCACAAAACCGTGGTTTTCTTCATATGTGTCTTTTTGAGAATCAACTGGCTAAAGATACACAGTAAAAAATTCCAGATCAAATTATGATATAAATGTCCCGGAACTTTGCATCATCTGTAAAATACATTTTACAGCAAAATACTTTTTTACCGTAAAGTATTGTACCATAATTCTTGTAGTAATATTTATTTAAGTAATGCTGCTGTTGTTGTTTTCTTGTTCAAGTAGTCAGAGGAAACAAATAGTGCTGAAGGCGTCCAAAACAGCCCTGGCCATGTCAAAAACCCTTGGCGAATAGTGTGGTTTGGGTCTATGTTGTAGAGTTTAGCCAGTGTAGAAGGACAATTAAAAATATGACCTGGAGAAGGTTGGATTTCATGATAGTGAGGGCAATTATTGTAACTCCATTGGCCATCCGGGGTTATTTTTACTTCCTTAAAGTGTTCTGTGCGTTGTATGGCCCTCTACACTTCTACTTCTACACTGTAGTTGAAATTTCAACGGATTTATTTAATTAGAGTCGTTCAATGATTTTCCGGTAATTATTACTGTAAAAACTACGGCACATCAGATTTTTTTTGTTCTGTAACATGTTTCGGTATAAATGGATTTCATAGTAAAAAGTACCGGCAGCTTGAGAGCAGGTACTTTTTACCGTAATTTGATCTTTACACCGTAACTTTTTACCATAATTTGATTTTTGCAGTTTAAACTAAACTTAACATAACAGTCATGAATAGCACTTGCAAACACACAACAATTATGAAAATAACATTTTATTCTTAAAAAAAGCGTTATTTCATGCAATAAAATTAATAATTAATAAATCATTTCTCTAAATAAAATAAACATAATGAAGTTTATATCTTGTTCAACCTAACAAATAACCATTTACAAAACAAACAAAACAAGGAAATACATTTTTAGAAAGTCAAGAAAATTAACTCTTTAAAACAATTCAAGTAATTAACTTAGATATTTTATTTATTGTTCCAAATTTATTAATGAGTCAAATAATAAATTAATTTCAGTCATTACTCAATACAATATACTTCGCTGCAACCCAAAAGCTAAACTGCTTCTAACACACACCAATACGTTTAATCAGGGGGAGGGAGGCGACGTAACAAATGTTTATAAGCTTCTATTGCAGAGCTACGCCCTTTCTGGTAAACGTTTGGGGGGTAATAAATGTAAAGCAACGTAGCTACTTAAAAGGGATAGCTTGGCGTCCCCGTTTCCCTCAGGGCACATAATTAATCGAGATGATTGGACACGCTTTCTCAGCCAATTACTGCGAATTAACCTCCGAAAGCCATAGGAGGCTGTTGTATCCCCAAAGGGAAGGATGCTCTTGATGCGTTGCTATGGTAACCACATCACACATGCTCCTGAGATTAGAGAAAGCGAATGGTTTGGAATGGATAAGGTCTATTGGATGTTCTTAAAAGCGAATCGAACTAATTACCCAAGTCATACATGGAAATGTATAATTAAGATAGTTTTGGTAAAAGTAATGATCTTTCGGTAAAATGGTTAAAGATTTATCGCTGAGGCGCTGATTTTAGTCCTTATTGCAATGGGTTATAAATCAGATGCACTAAATGCTGGATTTAAAGAGCATGAAGTTAGTAATCGATTTAAAATATGTTTTTTAGTCAGAATTTATATCTTTCTTAACATCTTTAAACATGATTTTCTTGAATTTTATTTTTAAGTTTCAAAAACTTGTGACGAATAATTTGTTTGTTTTTTTTATTTTACTTGTGACGAATATTTGTTTTTTTATAGTACTGTAACATTATATTCAAAGTTTTTTAATTCGAAATAACATTTAAAGCTTTATTTGCATTCATTTAAAAGAAAATTACAAAAGTTGTGAGAAATAAAATTCAAAATAATCGTATTCTTGTTATTTCAAATCAAGCTTAAAAATAGAATAAACGCAAAAGTTACTTTTATATTGAAATATTGAAACAAATTGAAAAAAAAAAGATTGAAAAATAACTGAAATTTTTTTTAATAAATTTTCACCTAATACTGACGAAAATTTAATCGATGTGCAGACTAAAAATAGCATTATAATTAGACTATTTTTATATCACTAGTAACAAATTATGACGATTTTTAATGAATTATAAAAATAGGCTTAGGGCTAATTTTTTATCAGAACTGGTAAAAAAAAAATCTGCTCTAAATTCCACAACACTTAAATATAACAGAGGAGTAGGATTCATTCAAGATTTTATTAAATCATTCCTTGCAAGATTTTATTAAAAATAAGACGAATTTAAATATGCAGAAAACTCTAATTAAGTAAAGATTAGATTGAAATTTTACAACTATAAGAAATACTGAAAATGTTGCTAAAGCTCGTGCTTTACATTTTGTGTTTTCAATAAGTTTACTTTTCAGTTTTTTCTTTCTTTTGGAACTATACAAATACAGAAATAGAGCAATCATTCACTTGCTTATTTGACGAGATTTAACAAAATATTGCGTTATTTAACAAATTTGTATTTGTGTAAGATAAACTACAGATAAAACTAATTTCATAAAACAGCTAAAAAATATTTATGTCGAATATCTTGATAATCAAGATCCAGAAACAAAAACAAAAAAATCTTATAAAACAATTCAAACAATTTGAAAACGAGTGGATTTTGACGCAGAAAAATAATATAACTAACATTATATACAGTAGTCGGGGGAAAAATTACATGTTTAAATGTAATTAATGCTTAAAAATAATCTTTGAAAATCTAGATAATCTGTAATAGTACTCACACTACTGCATTGATATATTTTGCCTTGGCTATATTAATACAATAACAGAAAGCACTCTTTTTTTGCGGATATAATCGTGAGAGCTGATGACGGGATTATGTCTTTTAATTATTTTATTTTCGACTTTCCTCTTTTAATTCTTTTTTTGAATTATAAGGCGTAGGAGCATGAAATTACGAAGGAGCGTTGGAAAGTGTACAGATAGTAGGAAAGAATAAAAAATGAGGAAAAAAACTGACAGTTACTGAAAAATTTGTAATTCGAAAATTATTAAATATTAAACTTAAAGTTCAAGAAATATTAAATGTTAAACCTGTAATTTTTTTTTTTCTAAAACTCGATGAAGTGCTGCTTTGCAGCATGTAGGAATTCAACAAAAGAGTTGAGGTACTGAAAGAACCACTAAACATAAGTTCGTTTTTTTACGAAATTCCAATTTGTGTGAAATTTATTACAATATTAAGTGCTATTTCCAAATTTTGTTCTCATTTTTATGATGGCATTTTATTCATTGTCTTAGAAATTCCTTTTATCTCTTTTAAAGTTTTAATTTCATCTGCGCACTCTTAAATTAATATCGATAGTAACAAATAAAAACAAAGAGGGATCGCATATTGCCTGTTTATAACGTTTAATATTGATGTATAAATTTTTAAAAACATAAATAGATTAAGAAATCAAGAGTGCAAGAAAAAAAAAACTTTCTTATTTAAATTGATAAAATTACATAAAGTTATATCTAGCGAGCAAAATTGATTCTTCGTTATTAGTTCTTATTGTGCCATACATTCTGTTTTCCTAAGTTTATTCCTTTCTTTATTTTTCAATAAATACTTTGCAATTACTTTCTATGTTATCATACACTTGTTAATACATCGATTAATATATCAACAAAATGCGGTTACATAAAATTAGATTACTATATTATTTATTGAAAAGGATCTTAGCTTTTTTGAAAAATATCAATTTTAAATAAAAACAATAATTAATGAAAATCAATCAAGAGGGTTGGTGGGTGGAATGAGCAGGGGTCAGAGCTTGCAATGATAAAAAAAATAAGAAATAAATAAAAAATTTAAAAAATTTTTAATTGATGCCGTTAATTGTTGAAGTACTTCATACTTATTTCGCAATGTTTTTCTTACTCGAAACTAAAATTTTAAGGACACAACTGGCAAAAGAAAAAACTAATATATAAAAACATTTTACATAATTCCACTTTTTGAAACCATGTTTAAATAATGTATGTCTTATATACAAACAAATTTTTAAAAAAAAAAAATAATAAATAAAATGCTGTAAATGCAGAAATTGGGCGGGGTCTAGCAAAACGTTTTGTGACATTGAAAAATGACTCGCCTTCAGAATAAAGCGTTAAAAGTGACAATTTTACGTTGAGCGATAGATTTCCGCTTTTGGTCTCTCCCACCCTCCCTACTCATTCCCATGTTTAATGTTTTTATTATTTTTTATTTTTTGAGGGGTGACGGGGAAAGTTTAGAGCTTGGCCTGTAAAACTGGAGTTAAAACATAAAATATTGCTGAACCACAAAAAAGAAAAAAAGATACAATTTAGGTACGGAAAAAAGATCCAAAGAGTGGGGATTGTGAATCAGAGCAGCAAAGCAGCCATTGGGTATTTCATAATTGTTTTTAAGTCATTTCCATAAAATTAAATTATTAGAATTTAAACAAAAAAAAAAATTTATAAAAATACATTGAAAAAGACTAACGATTTCCTATTTTTTCAGGGAAAAAAAGGGAGGGAATGTAATAAAAAAGCAGAACGTTAAGCAAAAAGACAATACAGAAAATTAGATCAAAGCAAACTTCATATGATTTACTATCTAAAGAAATATTGGAGATTTAATAACGAAGCAGACCCCAACATAACAAAACGAAACGAGAAACAATAAGCATAAAATACATTTAAAACGATTTTCTATCTACGAAAATAACAAAAATAATTATAAGGAAGTAAAACGCCACGTAAAGGCACAACAAAATATGAACTCAGACCTAATATTATATCATTTTCTCCGAGGAAAAAAAGGCGAGAAAATCTTAAAACGGAGAAAAAGTATTAAAAGAAAACAAATTTTAAGCTACTTTTTATCGCAAAGAGGAAAAAACATCGTAAAATAAAATGAAGTATTTTTGCATGGAAACTCGACAAAAAACTATCTTAAACAAAATGCCATGCGAACCTTTATCTATAAGAAATATTAGACATTGTAATAACATAGTAGAGCAAAGATATAACAAAATAATTTGTCGAAAAAAATTATTAATAAATAAAAAAATAAAAAGAAACGAACTTCAAACGATCTCAAAAAAAGAGGATAAACAGTAATAGCGAAGTACCCACATGCAAGTCACTACTAAAAATAAGTTTAGTAACGAACTAGATCCCAACATAACTAAAATATGAAACATAAAATCGGTTCGAATTAAATTTATCATCATATTTTTATCATTCAATTTATCATCAATTTAGCGTCTACCTAAAGAAAGACATAAAATCGTTATAATGAAGTAGAACATTGAGCATAAGGACGCGACTTGAATTAAATCTAAAATGGTTTGAAGAACGATTAGAAATTTCAACGATTTCAACGAGAAAATCAAACGATTTTCTATTTGAAGAAAGGAGAATAATCATGACAACGAAATACAACTCAACATAACACTATAAAAGAATCGGCTCAAATCAAATTTAAAACGATTTTCTATCTAACGGAAGAGAAATCGCAATAACGAAATCGAACACCTAGCACTATAAGAATAACAAAAAAAATTGCCTGAGTTAAGTTTCAAGCGATTTTCTATTTAAAGAAAAATTAGAAGTTCTAAAAACGATGTTGAACACAACGTATTAAGATGCGCTAAAATTAAATTATTAAAAATTATAATGCAATGAGGTTTGTAGAATTTAAAATTTCAATCAATTCTCTATCGCAGACGGAAAAAAAAAAAAAAAAAAAAAAAAAANCTGAGTTAAGTTTCAAGCGATTTTCTATTTAAAGAAAAATTAGAAATTCTAATAGCGATGTTGAACACAACGTATTTAGATATGCAAAAATTAAATTATTAAAAATTATAATTCAATGAGGTTCCTAGAATTTAAAATTTCAATCAATTAATTCTCTATAGCAGACAAAAAAAAAACAAAAAAACAAATA
The DNA here is from genome assembly GCF_043381705.1 of Parasteatoda tepidariorum. Classification (NCBI taxonomy): domain Eukaryota; kingdom Metazoa; phylum Arthropoda; class Arachnida; order Araneae; family Theridiidae; genus Parasteatoda; species Parasteatoda tepidariorum. The sequence goes on from NC_092213.1 coordinate 13,096,058, forward strand.
AAATGCGAAATAAATCATTATAGTTTGATGTTTTTTTCCAGAAATTAAAAATGATACCGCAATATATTTGATTCCATTCTGTTTGTCCATTACACGAAGAAGAAAAATTAAAAGAAACCGAGGAATTTACGAGATGCATAGCTTATATATTCTTTGGCTGAATGCTTGAACGAACAAAATGTAAGGGAGGAAGGTTTTGGTTTTTATTCCAACCACCGGAAACACAAAACGTAGGCAACGATATGAAGGAATACTTAGCACAGAAAATATAGTGCTATACGTCTTTTGTGCTATTTCTATTCAGCCGAATTTAGTCGACCATTTTTCTGTATCCGATGTCAAAGAATGAGTTTAGGTTCTTCCTAATGTTGCTCGACAGTTGGCAGGAAAAAAAAGAGAGAGAGAGAGAAATTATGGTATTTCCCCTCCTGTTATGAAGTTTTTTTTTCTTTTTCTTTTTTCGCACTTGAGGGATAAAACAAAATTCTAATCATTTAGAACAGGGGTTTCCAACTTACATGAGGCTGAGGGCCACAATTAAAAACACAAATCAAATGGCGGGCCGCAACTTTGTCAAAATTTTATGTAAGACTCTTTTATGTTTGAAGGAACATTAAATATTACTGTCAGTCTTTTACCAAGTTGTACAAAACAAAAGTATTGAAATACAAACTAAAATAAGAAGTAGATTTTTAAAAATATTTAATTGTTATTAATAGTATTCTTAAAAATATTAAATAGATAATAAAAATTCGGGCTACAATAACTTTAATGTGCACCTATGTATTAAACAATTAATGTGCCACAGATATCTATTTATTAAGATATAAAACTTTAAAAAGGTTGGTATTAAAACTTACATAGTAGCACACAAAATGTTCAATGAGAAAATTGAGGTTTGTCTGCTGCAACCACCAGAAAATAGATATTTACATTTTAAATTTACAAATGTGTGTGTAAATATTTTCGTCCAAAATTAGTGGTTTCAGAAAGTTAAATCGGAGAATTTCTTCGAGAAAATTTCTGATACACACATGCTAAATTATATTCACAAAATACAAAAAAATGAAATAAAAAAAAGCAACACACACGATTATTTTTGTATTTGAATAAATATTTTTCTGGGTGCAAAACCTGAGAAATAAATATTTTTGCACCGTTGGTATGTTAAATTTCACAGAAACGAAAAAATTAGGTTTTTATTAACGAGAAAAGTATTTTAAACCCATACTGATTTTTTACGAAAATTGTTCGCAAAAAAATGACAACTAATATATTTTAGTTCGCGGACCACAAATAAAAGCTTCGCTGGCCGGATGCGGCCCCCGGGGCGCCAGTTGGAAACCACTGATTTAGAACATGTACTGTTTGTTGGCAAATGTTAAACAAAGGAAACTTTTAATATTTATGTGATAGCAAAAAAATGTAAGTGAAATATTAAATTTTTTTTTTAGTTGGAGTTAAATGTACTCAAAGTTGAACAGTTATGCTTATGATATTGATAGCAGAATTATTATATCGTACCAAGTTTTATTAAGACTCTTTGCAAAAGTTAAACGGATAGTAAAATTCTAAGCATTTAGAAAATTGAACTGTTGGCAAATATTGAACAAAGGAAACTTTTAATTACAGAAAAGTATCAATCTATGATAAATGCGCCGTGGTATCTCAGTTGATAAAACACTTGCCCCCCAAGCAGGTGAACCGGGTTTGAATCCCATCGATGGCTGATCGATACGAATTCCGCCCACAGCTCTCACCGACCACAGTGCAGACGTAAAATATCCTCAGTGATAGACGGATCATGGGTTTAAGAGTCCCCTTGCCGTCAGACAAAACGTGGAATGTTTCGTGTTTTTCCAATCTATGTAACGCAAAGGTGGGTTAGTTTAATAAAAAAGTCCTCCACGAAGACAAATTTCTAACAATACTGGATCCAGGAGTTTTCTTGTCTTCTGGATGGAGTTCAAAATTACAAGGCCACGAAATTGAACATTGGTAATCGTAAACTCAAAATTGGGTCGGCTGTACAACGACGGTAGTAAATCTATGATAAAAGAAATCTTAATTTCTGAAATATTAAAGTTTTATTTTTTTTAATTCGAATTAAATACGTTTTCAGTTGTACAAATTATGTTTATGGAATTAATAACAGAATTATCCAAAATTTCAATTTTTCTCTCTTAAAAATTTATGATGATTTTTTTCTAAGCATTTAAAACTGTTGATGATTGTAAAAAGAAAGATTTTGGCATAGATAAAAAAGAAAATTGTGCTATTGAAAGAAAAAGTGCAATTAAAAGGAAAAAACTTTTGGAATTGTTACACACTTTCTAAATCGCATATGGGATTAATATTGTATATGCGATTAAGAAAGGGTCAATTTTTAAAAAAATGAAATGTTAATCTGCGAAAAATTAGAACTTTATTAGCTAGAATATTTTTAATAAGAGTTAAATTTATTCAAAATTGGACAATTGTTTACAATTATTTCTATAAAATTGATAAGAAAAATATTGTAGTTACCATCCTGTCTTAATATTTCTTCATTCTGTTTGTGAATTTAGAGAAGAGAAAAAATCCAAAGTATTCTGGACTGACGATAAATATTAAAGAAAGTTTTCTAAACAGAAGCGATAAAGACGTGTCAGTTTTGAACAAAAGGAAATCTTAATCTGGGAAACATTAAAAATTTATTAGTATGAAAGTTTTTCTTTTTAATCAGAGTTAAATAATTTGAAATTGAACATTAATTTGTGAAATAGATACTAAAAATATTTTCTTTTTTCTTCTGTAATAATTATTAATTTAATTTCGTAGTGTTAGATATTTTAGGAGAAAACAAAATCCTAAATTTTGAGAACTGTTGATAAATATTGAGCAAAGTTTTGGATGTCGATATAATAAAGTAAATGTAATTCTTAACAAAATGATTTTAATCTGTAATTTGTAACTTCATTCCTCTGAAAGTTTTTTCTTTTATTTAGATTTAAATTACTTAAAATGAAGTAAGAATTACTTTTATGAAATTGATTGGAAAAATATTGTACTTTCCTATCAAGGAATAAATTTCTCGTTTTGAATTTTTTTTGTTATTTCGATTTGATATATTTTAGGGGGAAAACAAACTATTAAGCACTTAGAATAACATTGATCAGAAAAAGTTTTTGAAATAGATACGGTAAAAAAAAAATTATCCATTTTCAAGAATTTAAATCGTAATTTGTATAATATTTTAACTTTATTATTTAGAAATATTTTTTTTAATCGGAGTTAAATTTATTTAAAGTAAAATACTTGTCTATAAGAAATGGATAATAAGTCAATGCACTTCATGTCTGAATTTATTACTATTATTATTATTATTACTACTACTATTGCTGCTGCTACTACTACTACTATATTATTATTATCATTCTTTGAGGTGGAAAACTTAATCTTTAGCCATCAGAATTGTTTAGAAACAATGATTTAAGTTTTTTTTTACAGATATGTTAATGAAAGCATCACGTTTTAAGAAATGCTATATAATGCATATCATTTTAAAATTTAGAAGTAATCGCAATCTTACTTCCTCCTTGTAATGTAGTTTCTAAGCATAGTTGGTTTTTTTTTTATTTCGTGAAGCTATTTTTGGTATAATATCTAGACGCCAAAGATATCAAACGAAAAGGGAAAAAAAAGCGAACACATTCAGTTCCAAATCGTCACATTTCGAATATTCAACAATAAAAAGACAGCTGTGACTTACAAACTACCTTATAATGTCCGTTTTATAACTCGCCACAAAATGGACACCGTGACAAACTTTTCCATTCTTTACAAAAAGGCATATTATGACTCTGTTATTTCCCATTTGAACAACTAAATCCGTGTAATGTTCAAAAGGGTTCAAAAAGAGTCTTTTTCTGAACCACGTTTAAAGTTGAAGAGCATAAAGAACTTCCCAACCACCAAAACGAAGTTGACAAGAGGAATCCGCTGACCGTGACGTGTTTTACGGACTTGATGGACAAACCTTTATCGTCTGTCAAGTTTTTAACAACTTCTGCACTTTTGTCCACTCTTTTTTTTATTTGAGAAGTGTGGGAACATATAGAACTCTTAACTTTTCATCAATTGGAATGGTGAAGACTAGCTGCTACTATATACTATGTTGTGCTGGGAAAATTGTTATTAGAAAATTTATGCCCCAAACTTGCTAACTATTAATAATTTTTTGGCTGTTATAATCGATTTGTAAAAATATTTATTTATTTATTTTATTGTTCTAGGAGTATATTTAGAAATGTAGTCCTTTTTTTTTCTTTTTTTTTTACGATTAAAAGAATGAACTTTGTTGAAGTATTCGTCGTGATATATAATATGTACGCAAGTATATGTGCATGTATATTGAAACTTAGATTTTAAAAAAAAATCCTTAAGTATTTCTGATCTTTTCTTTTTTTATTTATATGTTCATCTACCTATTATTTGACGATTGAGATTGATGTTTAAAAATATTTGCAGTCCACTTTTTTTTTTAACCTTTGGCAAAAGTTGGCTGAAATAAATTTTTAGTTTATTCTTTCATTTACTTAATATTGGAAGATTGAAATTGAGGTTTAGAAATAACCGTAGTCTTTTTATTTCTTTTTTCGGTTGAACTGAATTTTCCTAAATGATTAATAGATTTTTTTTCTTTCTTTTTTTTAAATGAATTATTCGTCGAGGCTTTTTTTTTTCCTACTGTCGAAAGGATTTTTTTGAGAAGTGTTTAGTGATTTAATTTTATCTATTTAATCATTTATCTATTATTGATAGATTGAAAAATAATTCTAAAAGAATTCATAGTCTTTTCCCTCCCCCTCTCTCTCTATTTTTTTTATTTTATTTATTTTTTTATTTTTTGGTTGAAATGAATTTAGAGTATTCGTAGTAAATTTTTTTTTGACAATTTAAAAGATTATCATTTTTTTTTAAATAATCGTGGAGGTTTTTTATTCCGATGGTTGTTATGAATTTTTTTATTATTATTTGCTAGTTTTAAAGTAAACACGATGTTTAATTCATGCAATGTTTTGTTTTTGGAAAGANAAAAAAAAAAAAAAAAAAAAAAAAAAAAAAAAAAAAAAAAACAGAATTTGGAAAAACCAGTTTGTATTAGTTAGTGTTAACTTTGATTTTTTGAAGTTCATCCCCATAAAGAAGTCTTACCTTCTTCATGAAACGCAGTTCACAGCAACCCCAAAATAATCAAGTAATCACTCACAATTTTCTCATTTTTGTGTCAGACTTTGTTTATAACACTATTTGATTAGCTTGACTAAGAATCCGCAATGCTGTCATTTTCTGCGGGATTAAATTACGCGTTCACTTTGACTATTCACATTAATCATAAGAAACTAAGTTCTTATGATTAATGTGCATTAATGTGTATCTCGCATTTAATTTTTAGTTTCAAACAAAAGCTAAGTTTTGAAGTAAAAATGTAATTTTTAACTAATTTTTACTACAATACCAAAATTTAAATTAAATAAATAAAAGTTAAATATGCCTTATAAACAAAAAATACTTGCATGAAGAATGTCTGATAATATTAAAACATATAGCAGAATTTAAATTTTTTTATGTGTTGAAAACATATAGAAATAAAATAAATATTTATTTTTCGTTAGATTTTTTTATTGAAAAATTAAATTTTTGAATAAATATCCATCTATACTAATGCATTTACATTAATTTCCTGGATAACTATAAAGTTATATTATACTTTATTTAATTAAAAAAATACAAAAGTGAAACTATGACAAGCGTATATTGTTTTCGCATGCGTCTTAATATGATGAGATTGTTAAAATACGTTTGGTTTGTAATGCATTACAAAAATACATAAAATACATTCAGTTAAAATACATTAGTTTCTGACTTTTTCTTCTATTTTAATTATAAACTGAAACACATCCTAGTTATTCAATCATGTATGTGGGTTGTTTCTTAATCATATTCTCTAATTTAGCATAAAATTATTCATATCCAATTCGTAACAACCTTTTTTTCTTTCTTTAATTTCCTTTAAAACGATTTAATCACATTTGATAGTAAATTCAAAATTCGGGCCTGAAAAAACTTAAAATAAATATCAAAAAAATTAGTTTATTTCTAACAGAACTACGAGATATAAATTGAAATTTTTAAAACTTATTTACTTAATTCTCAATCACTTAAAACGTGCGCACAATATGATAAAAACATCCTCGTTTCTTTTCTATTTCAAAACTTGAAAAAAATATATATTATAGTACTTCAGGGTGGTCCATCTCTTATAATCTTTTTTAAAAAAAAATTTCGCGGTTATATTGATTTTGCAAAAAGAGGATAGGCTTAACTTAGCCGGTGAAAGAGTGGATATTCACGTGTAAAGACATTCCTACTGTGAAGAGTTCCGGCTTATAGCTCGATAATTCCCTGAGTCCTATTTAAAAGTATTCAGCCACTAATAGATTTGTAAAGTATCAACAAGGCGATGAAAAGCTTTCTAAAACGACGTGGACAAAAGAAAAACAGTTTAAAGCACTTCAAAAATTATTCTATCTGTGGTAGGTAGTGCTTTGTAGAGAATGTTGAATGTAGGAGCTGAGGAATTAAAAAGCTGAATGCTTTATAATGTAATGGCATGTATAAATGTACATTCAAATCATACTACTCGCTTTCAAAATCCAAAATCGTTGGGGGAAAAGTTGTTTATTGAAAAGAACCACGTTTTTGTGTCCAATTTCGTAATTTCAAATATCGTGCTACACTCATCAATTATTTGGTATCTGCACAAAACAGTCTATTTAAAGGCTCTTCGCCCATTGAATTTTAGATTAAAATAAATTTTTAATTTTCGATTTTTTGGTCTCAATAAACTCTTGTTGATAAACGATTTATTGGTCGGTAATTGCACGATAATAGACTATTATATGGAAATTGGTGCTGTGAAAGATATATTATTTCATGGAAATTAAGCTTTTGTCGTCTGATTTTTCTAACTCCAAACATCGTTTATACAAAGCAATTGACATAATTAGAAGCCTCTTTGTACGCCATCTTGGATTTTAGTTTTAATTTTCCTCTCTTTTTCTTTCTTTTCTTTGTTTTTTGCTTTTTGTTTTGTTTTTTTGTCTTAACAAATTTTAGTTGATAAACTATTACTCGACAGTAACTCGATGACAGATTATTATAGGTAAATCTGAGGGAAGGAATATTGTAATTGCAATAGTAATGCTTGCATTTTGTAACTCTAAATATCGTCTGCACAAATTGGCATATTTGGAAGCCGCCTCGTTCGCTATCTTCGATCTTAAGTTGTATTCTTAATTATTGTTTTCTAATTTTTTTTTTGAACAAACCTTTGTTTGTTGGTAGACTATAGTTTGCCAGCTAAAAAATTTAAAAAAATGAAAGCGTTGTTTTAAATTAGAAGAAATAGCACTTTATAACTTTTAAAACTTCCATTAGTTTTTTTCAAACTAGTTAAGCATAAAATGTAGCGATCAATAATTTTGAATAGGGAATTTAACACGGTTTTAGTTTTTTTAAATTTGTTTTATTATTATTTAAACAAATGGAAACCGATATAGAATATACTGAAAAATTAACTTAATGAAAAGGCACAAAGATATTTGTCAAAAATCTAATAACAAACAAACGTGTAATATACTAGCTTCTTTTCAATAAATATTGATTTCAGAATTCTATTGAATTAATCTTGAAAGAAAAAATTAATTGAGAATCTAATATACCGAACAACTAATAGTTTAATAAATCAAATAATTTCAATAAATTAAATAGCAATAATATGTTAGGCAATTATGATTGAAAGAATTCTTCATAGTTCTTTTTTTTTTTTTTTTTTTTTTTTTTTTTTTTTAAAGCTGTTTGCATAAAGGTTTTTTTTTTTTTAGAATATAGTTGCAATTTCAAATTATGCCCTAATGATGTTTTCCTCGCTTTTTTTCTATAAATAATAACTATTTATTGTCGAGGTTTTTTATTTTTATGACCTCGTGATTGATTTGGTGTCAAAAGTAGCAAATAAAAAAAGAAAGATTAGATATAAATCGTAACATTTCTGTAACAATTTTTTAAAAATATAAAAAACTCAATTCAGTAGAGATTAAAAGCCTTCCTATTTGAACTGTTATAATCATAGAAATCCCGTTAACAAGTAAAATTACTTCTCATTTTTTTCTTATTGAATCGCAAGTTCAGTATTCCTAACTTCAAATATTTTTATTCTCAAGTAAAGTTGATTATTTTTTTTTAAATCCAGACATTCCTTCATTTAATTATGATTAACATATTAACGAAAAGAGCTTGCATAAAATTATATTAAATACGTATTTTATGAATAAAATTACTTTTTTTTTAATCAATTCTTCAGAAAAAATTAGCAATGTTCAAAAGGAAGCAACTAACTGGGGTTGGCGAGCGGAGCGAGTAAAAGTGGAGCCTACTAGTTATAAGAATAATTCTTATAGAACATTAGGTTCAACAACCGCCTCTGGCTATGTGAAATATTTTGCTATACGAACTCATTTAAAAATCAGGCTAAAGAAAAAGTCTTTTGAAAACGATTATCTATATACTTTTCCATAAATACTCGGAAAAAAGCATTTGTCCTGTAAATCGAAAAATGATAAATGGCCGTTATTAAAACCCGGAAAGCTTTAATAAAAATACAGCGTAACGACTATCTTTTACCGTCCGGGTTTCACATAATAGTTTATTTTATCCACTCTTCCTCTCCCCCTTTCTCAGTGATTCGATGATATCATTTCCTGAGGGGAGAAAAACTGTCCCACCCCCTCAATTTCTATCGTTTTTCCTTTTGGTATATACTTTTTTTTTGTTATTAGATTTTTTGTGTCATGGCTTTAGCTTGCAAGTAGTTTCCTTACACAGGAAGCCATGATTGGCCAGGAAGAAAAGAGAATAGAAATAAGATCACTTTGTGATTGGATGGCGGAATCGAATGTTGGGGGATTCGGATGGAGCGGTTTTCGATCCCATGTCTCCACTGGGATGAAAGCAGAGGATGGAGAGCATGAATGAAGATGGGTGACTGTATTTGGCGACTTCGCGCCAATTGGAGAATTTTAAACAATAAATTTAAGATACCATAATTTATTACAGTTCAGAATTGCGATATTTATAGCGCGATTTTGAGATTTTTGAATGTACTTTACTTATCTGAAACAAATACATATTGTTTAATTGAAATTTAAATCAATTTGGAAAAAATAGCGAAGAAAAGTTAATTTCAAAATATATGCGAGATTAATTTTTGGTTTAGATTGATTTTTGGTTAATAAATAAGTATAATAATAAAACTAACTATAGTAGCTTATCGTAACTATAGTAGTAAAATAATAGAACTAAACACTTCAGAAAAATTCATCTTTTTTTGTTTGTTTATTTATTTGTCTATTTGTTTGTTTATTTTGTATTTTTCAATATATTTGATTATGCATATATTTATTTACTTATTTATTTATTTATCATTTAATTATTTAATTAATAAATTTACTTATTTATTTATTGGTAGAAAAATATATTCCAAGATATTCGACATTTATTTCGTTCTTTCCCTTATTAAAAAAAATTAAAACGTTAAAAAAATTACGAAATTTAGCAAACTTAAGTCAGCCAAATGATATTCGACAGAAAATGTTAGTATAAAGAAGGGATGACATGATTTTAATTAGGATTAAAATTGCGATACAAATAACTTTATTTATTTTTTTTAAATTCATTGATTTGAATCAACTGAATTTTTTAAAGCATCAATTTTATATAATTTAATGTATAAATACATTTTAAAGATTGGTGATTATTAAGTATAATTTCATTGATAATGAAGGTTTTATCGAAGGAAAAATTAAAAGGGTATTTTACTTGATGTTTGAAATAGACTGATAGATTAAATAAAATATTTTTTAAAAAATGCAGACAAAAGTGGAGTCGAACTTTTATTAATTTGTCATTTCCCATAAGCTTCATGTCAAATAATTTGATCGTTAACAAACATATTTCAATTATACCCGCTCAATTATGCCCGTATTACATCCTATTTGGCTATAAATACTTTTACAAAATTTTAAATATGTAGTTATAACATATAAATAATGAAATTTAACTACAGTATGGGAGAGCGCGAGCTTTAATAAAAGTTATTATGACTTTATTCATTATTTATTTTTTATTTTTATTCATTATTCATTATTTATTTTATTCATTATTCATTTATTTTTATTCATTATTTCATTATTTATTTTTGTTGGAATAAATATTTTAGCTGTATTTTTACATAATAAACAAAAATAAACCATTGCCACAACAGCCCATTATGAACTAAAGAAGAACAGTCATGAAGGTTAAGACCCTACAATTTTGTGACGAACTGTATGATTGGGACATTGTGTTTAGCATTGCGCACAGGCCACCTTCTCATTCTAGACAAGCTGACAGATAGTCCCTCTGACAGAATGGTAACCATCAAGATTTTGAATAACATCAAGTATTCTTAATATATTCTCTCAGAGCTTCGATTGATAAATGTAAAGAAAATAAAACATTTCTTTACATCTTTCCACCAGTATTAATATATTAGATGCTCAAAGTTTTGGTTAGACTCCAGCAGACATAGTACATAGACATAGGACATCATTGGACTCTAATATCCGCTTAGAATTTCAAGCTACAATAAATTATGTAATTTCTTAGATCTTTTTACGTTGGAAATTGTTTTTCAAAAATTTCAAGTTTAGTTTTAAATAAAGAGAATAAAATAATAGAATTTAAATTGGAGAATTTTTAATGAAAAGAAAACAGTTTGTTTTGAACTGATTGTATGCATTTTCATGAACATCCACATATCTATAACGTATTTTTGGGGCCGTTTAAATGTTATGTAAGCAGTGCATATACATTACGTTTAATTATTGAACTCTAATCCCAGCTTGGAGTTTTAAGCTACAATAAATTAAGTAATTTTTCATATCTTTTTACATTGGAAATTGTTTTACAGAAATTTCAAGCTTAATTTTTTTCTTCTTAAATTGTTTCTTGTGAAAAGATTGTATGCTTTTTTGTGAACAAATACACATCTATATCGTATTTAAGGGGTCGTTCAAATATTACGTATACAACTAAAGTGGGGGAGAAATTTGTGACTTGCTTTCCTTCGCTGACAAGGGAAGAGAAGTGGTATAAGCAATGTACTGTAAAACATTAAAATCCCTTAATTCTTACATTTAAAAAAAAATGAAAATAAAAATAAAGCAAAAAAAAATTTGGAAAAAAAAATTATGCGTGGAAAATTTCAAATTTGAAAGGAAAGTAAAATTAGGGGAAAGAAAAACCGGCAAAATATTCTCTAATGAGTTCCAAATTTGTTTTAAATAAATTCAAACTTGCATCTTCTTTTATGCTAAGTTATATTTCATATTTGAATTTGGGCTCGATATTCATAAAAATATATAACTCAGTATATAGTATTCGGAAGTTAAAGTAAAAATTTAAAAAAAAAAAAAAAAAAAAAAAAAAAAAATAGGGCGGAGTGAATGAAAGCAAAGTTACTAAGTTATACTTTTTCTTTGAATTTCACATTGATATTCATAAAAATATATTACATCAGTGATGAAAATTAAAGCTAAATGCAAAAGTTTCTGTGAATAGTTTCTTTCCTAAGCATCGAAGAATTCAAAAATGCCAAAAACATGTTTATGTAATATTTATACGGATATTTACACTGGTTTTAATGAAAACAGCTATAATATTTCAAAGCTAGAATATATAAAGTAACAGCTATAATATATAAAGTAATTAAAAAAATTAAAATAAATTAACGGAGCTCCCTGATAAACTTATGTTCTAGAGCTCAGGTACTCAGGTGCTAATACTCAATCTTAATGGTTTAAAGGGGGTGACCTCAAATATGCTAATTAATAAGTGCAGACGATATTATAAGTAACAAAATCAGACACAAAAATGTGCTTTCTCCAAATAAAAAATGCCCTTTTTTAGACGGATTTGGATTTCTGACACTAAAAATAGGGTGGGGGGCAGAGGCAACCTGGAAAATATTGTACCAATACATTGGTCAGTAAAGCGATTGAAAGTTTGGTCTCCTTATTGTTAATTACCTCAAGAACTTTTTAAGCAAAATAAAAAAGAAAATTGCTCATAATTATGAATTTAATTTATCCCTATTTTAACCCTATTAAGCTAATTCCAATAAAATACTAATTATTCATTATTTTTTATTATTTTATTTAATAACAATCAAAAAAAATTTATTTTGGAATTATTCAGTAAGAAAATTTTTTAATCATTTCGAATCATTGTGAATTTAAATGTCAAAATACAAAATTCAAACGAAATTGGTTGAATTGTTCTTGATAGATCAAAATTTAATTTATGACTTTTTAAAAATTTAATTTCGAAATTTGATCAAAAATTATTTAGGGTGTTCTTTTTAATTTTTTTTGCACTGTACATAATTTGTTATTTCAAAATTTATTCTCCCAATCTAATTAAATCTTATTTAATGTTTTTTCCTTTTTTTATTCTTCCATTCAAATATTTGGCGATCTTTGGCGACCTATCGAATCCAGCCAAGCACTCATTGAGAACATTACATTAGCCTTCGTCTCTCCATCAACGATCCTAAGCCTAGTTAATGGAGAAACAGCTAGAAACTCAATTTACCTACAATATTGGTTGATGATCACCGCTGCGTTTATAGTTTATTGCGTGTAATGATGAATTACACGTAATGACGTTGCCCAAAGAATTGAGGGAAAAGGAGGCGTTTTTGTATTATTACCCTTTTACCCCCCTATACTACCCCTGACATTTGAGAGAACGGAATTGTAATGCCATAAATATAAATAGGCACTTTAATTCGATGGAATAAATAAATTGGATGGATTAAATAATTCGATGGATCGAATAAATAATTCGATGGATTAAAAAAGAAAAATCTTTAGTTTATTCTCATTTAATTTTATTTTTCTAATTTTTTGGAATATTTTACATTTTATGCCGACATTTTAAATTCAAGGTGGCAACTCTCTAAAAATTTTAAAGACGACATTATATTTTCAATTTAAATTTAGCTTTCGAAATGTACACAATGTACAAGCTGCAATTGCTGAATGTTTTTTTTTTTTTTTTTTTTTTTTTTTTTTTTATTTTTTTTTTTTTTTTTTTTTTTTTTTTTTTTTTTTGAAAATACATATTGCTTTAAAGCAAAAATAACTAAATAATAACAAATGAAATACAATATGACAAGAATTTGTTTTTTTTTTTTAAAAAAATAATAAAATAACTAATCCCAAGAAACTGAAGAGATAAGATATTACTTAGAAAGCTTCTTTGACTTCAATAAGCAGATTAAAATAAAAGCCGACATGTTTAAGCACGGAAAAGTTAAAATAGACGCCTAATCTCATGATTTGCCAGGTGTGAATGAGAAGAAACAAAAGTTAAATGAAATATAAAACATTTTTATATTATTTGAAACATACACATTTTATATTTCAAATCACTTTTGTTACTTCACATCTTGAGAATGGGCGCTTAATTTTGAGCTCTTTAAGCATGTCGGCTTTTATTTTCATCTGTATATTTTTGAAGCCAGTGAAGTTATTTAATCAAGTAATTCAGTTATACAATTTCGGTACTTGATTAAAATAAAATATATAAAAACGCTTCTTTTCTCATTTTCAGTTTAAAAACTTTTGTATTTAAATAAAATAAAATATGTCAGAATCACTTCTTTCTCTATTTCCAATAGTAAAATTTTTGTATTTGATTTAAATCTAATACATCGAAAGATATTCTTTTTACTATTTTCAATTTTCGAATTTTTATATTTAATTGAAAAGAAAATATTAATGCACGAATTTTCGACTTTTAGATTCGATTTTGTATTTGTATGGAAAAGAATAGATATTTAATCAATTTTTCACTTTTTCTGTTTTGAAAATTTTGTATTTGAATGAAACCAAACTTTTTCTTATTTTCAGTTTCAAAATGTTTTAATTTAAATAAAAAAGTTCCAATTTTAAATATAACAAGCTTTATTTCTTATTTTAAATTTTCTAAACTTCTGTATTTGAATAGAATAAAATATACTTAGTCTTCTTGTTCTGTTTAAAAATTTATTGCATTTGAATTCAATGAAATGCATTATGACACTTCTTTTCCAATTTTTATGTTCAAAAAGTTTTTATTTTAATAAAATGAAATAGATCATGTCTTTTCTTTTACTTTCTGTAGTTTTAAGACATTTTCGTAATTGAATAAAATGACATATATTATGACACTTATTTTCAATTTTAAAATTTTTGTAATTGAATAAAATGACATATTATGAAACTTATTTTCAGTTTGAAATTTTTTGTAATTGAATAAAATGACATATATTATGACACTTATTTTCAATTTTAAAATTTTTGTAATTGAATAAAATGACATATATTATGAAACTTATTTTCAGTTTGAAATTTTTTGTAATTGAATAAAATGATTTAAATGAATGATATTATGACACTTAGTTTCAATTTTAAAATTTTCGTAATTGAATAAAATGACATATATTATGACACTTATTTTCAATTTTAAAATTTTTGTAATTGATTAAAAAGGCATTGATTATGACAATTATTTTCAAATTTTATGTAATAGAAAAAAAGAGCATATATTATGACACTTAAATTCAACTTTAAAATTTTTGCAGTTGAAAGAAATAAAATGTATCAAATATTCTATCCTTCTCTTAATATCTATCAAATATTCTTTTATTTTTAATTTAAGTTTAATTTAAATGTCTGTAGCTCTGTGCTACACGAGGTAAAATAAAATTTAAAAGCACTTGTACAGACTTGTCAAATTCCGAAGCAAAAAATATGAAAGTTAAATTTTATTATTGACACTAAAATTCCCCCTGACNATTTTTTTTTTTTTTTTGTTGATAAATTTTACATAATTTTTTTTAAATGCATATTGCTTTAAAACAAAAATAACTAAATAATAATAAATGAAATACAATATGATAAGAATTTTTTTTTTTTAATTTAATAAGATAAATAATCCCAAGAAACTGAAGAGATAAAATATTACTTAGAAAGCTTCTTTGACTTTAATATGCAGATTAAAATAAAAGCCGACATGTTTAAGCACGCAAAAATTAAAATAGACGCTTAATCTCATGACTTGTCATGAATGAAAAGAAATAAAAGTGATATGAAATATAAAACACTTTTATATTATTTGAAACATACACATTTTATATTTCAAATCACTTTTGTTACTTCACATCTTGAGAATGGGCGCTTAATTTCGAGCTCTTGAAACATGTCGGCTTTTATTTTCATCTGTATATTTTTGAAGAAAGTGAAGTTTTTTAATCAAATAATTCAGTTATACAATTTCGGTATTTGAATAAAATAAAATATATGAAAACGCTTCGTTTCTCATTTTTAGTATAAAAACTTTTGTATTTAAATAAAATAAAATATGTCAGAATCGCTTCTTTCTCTATTTCCAATTGTAAAATTTTTGTATTTGATTTAAATGTAATACATCGAAATATTTTCTTTTAACTATTTTCAGTTTTCGAATTTTTATATTTAATTGAAATTAAAATATTAATGCACGAATTTTCGACTTTTAGATTCGATTTTGTATTTGTATGAAAAAAAATAGATATTTAATAAGTTTTTCTCTTTTTTCTGTTTCAAAAATTTTGTATTTAAATAAAAGAGAACCTTTTCTTTTTTCTTTTTTTTCAGTTTCAAAATGTTTTCATTTAAATAAAAAGTTTCAATTTTAAATATAACAAAACAAACTCTCTTTCTTATTTTGAATTTTTTATATACTTAGTCTTGTTTTTCTGTTTAAAAATTTATTGCATTTGAATTCAATGAAATGCATTATGGTTCTTCTTTTCTAGTTTTTATATTCAAAAAGTTTTTATTTTGATAAAATGAAATAGATCATATCTTTTCTTTTAGTTTCTGTAGTTTTAAGTCATTTTTATTATTGTATAAAAGAACATGTACCATAACACTTATTTTCAGTTTTAAAATTTTTGTAATTGAATAAAATGACAAATATTATGACACTTATTTTCAATTTTAAAATTTTTGTAATTGATTAAAAAGGCATTGATTATGACAATTATTTTCAAATTTTATGTAATAGAAAAAAAGAACATATATTATGACACTTAAATTCAACTTTAAAATTTTTGCAGTTGAAGGAAATAAAATGTATCAAATATTCTATCCTTCTCTTAATATCTATCAAATATTCTTTTATTTTTAATTTAAGTTTAATTTAAATGTCTGTAGCTCTGTGCTACACGAGGTAAAATAAAATTTAAAAGCACTTGTACAGACTTGTCAAATTCCGAAGCAAAAAATATGAAAGTTAAATTTTATTATTGACACTAAAATTCCCCCTGACACATTTATTTTTAAATGACTGAAATGCAGAAAAAAAAGAAGGGAAAAAAAAGAGAGAAAGTGCGTGTGTGAAAGAAGGGAAGGATAATTGGATAAAATTTCGAAATTTAATGGAAAGTATTTTCAAACAGCTATGTGCTTAAAAAAAAGAAGAAAAAAACACATTTTAACAATTTTTAGCATTTAAGTATAATAAATCAGAATTATTTTAATAACTAAGGCAAATCAACTGGTTTTGTACAGTATATCAATTGAATGAACAATTGAAACGTACGTGAATTTCGCCGGTCTAGACTTCTACTATTTTTCAATAAAAACTGAGATGTAAAAAATGTCTAGATAGACCCCCTCCTAAAGCACTCAAACTCATTCAAGTCTAAATGACCACTTGACCACGCCTTCATAGTTTGATAAATAGCCTTTTGAAGAAAAGAATAGCTTTCATTTCCGTTTCTGAACGTTCGCTTTTCCACTCCCAGAAAAGCAAGAAAGGATTTAATAGACTCCACTAACTGTCTGGACTACTGAACTTCATGATATACCACTCTTTTCTATGAATATCTTCTGCAACTGGTCAACAACACCAAGGATGGACAACAATACCTGTGGGTCACACCTTTTATCCACTCGTATGCCACGCGCCAAGATTGATCACCTTCGATTGCAATCGCCAACTCCACGAACCACTTTCTGTAAAAATAGAAAAAGAAGTAAATGTCAAAGGTGGTGAAGTAATGCGATCCCTTTTCGAATCTTTTTGTGGAATATTCGAACAATTCTTGCATGGTTTTCTTCTGTAAATATCAGCTCAATGTCCACATTCAAAATAGTAGGTGAATAAGCGAAGAGCGATGTAATATATATGCGTGTTAACTTTATTTTACAAGAAAGTTGTAGACTTGAAACCAAGCGTGAAAAAACTTGGCGCCCGCCAAAAGCTTATCAATTTCTGGGAAAATAAAATTTCAGTTATTTATTGTTGTGTAGACGTACAGTAAAATGACGCGACTGGTTCGTCCTGTGACTTGATCAAACATAGTTTCTAACAATAAAATGCTTGTTGAAAGGATTATGACGTTAGAAATACCTTTCTTCTTTTCAATTAAGGATAAAGAAAAATTTTACTGGTAAACAATACCTGTGTAACTTTTATTTTAATGCTGTAAAAAATTACGGTAAAAAATGCTGGCATCCTGAGAGCAGTACCTGTAAAATCAATTTTACCGCTAAATCCATTTTTACCGTAAAATTTTATGCCGTAATTTTCACAGCAATAGTTATTGAATTATAATGATCCAGTGATTTTAAAGTAATATTTATTTAATTATAATGATTCAGTGATTTTGAATCAAATATCAGTGTAAAAATTACGGTACATCAGATTTTTTTCCCCGTAAAGTTTCACGGTAAAAACGAATTTTATAGAAAAGCACTGTAATGCGATCCGGAATTTTCAACAGCGTGGCTTCTGAAGAAATCTGTGATAAAACTGGATACCATGTGATTTTCTGGCTTTGTATGAGAATAGGCCGTCAACAATGGAAAACGGTTTTATGCTACTGCGTTTTGATGTTAAATTGAAAAACGTATTTCATTTTAATTTTGCATTTAAAGGCCGGGATAGTCTGGTTGGTGGGGCACTCTGCCAAAATCCAAGAAGTCGTGGCTTATCCACGCAGCTGAAGACTCCCCGTGTAGTAAATGGTGACTAATGCTCATTAAATCTGTCAGGTCACAAAGTACTCCATGTTCCCATAACAAATCATACCAGGTAGTGAACCAGGAGTTTCCTTGTTCTCTGGATTGGGTTTAAAATTACAAGGCTACGGAGTTGAACATTAGTAGTCGTAAGCACAAAATTGGGTCGGCTGCTTAATAACTAAAATAAAATACAATGTTGTGTTTACGTTACATCAATTACTATTTTGTTAGATTAGTTTTTTATCAATATGTAGCAAAACTACAAAATTTGCTCAAAAACGAATAACGGATACGATTAAAGGATGAAAACTTTATAATATTAAGCAAAGCTTTAAGTTATAGGCTAAAATAAAGTCAATAAAGTCTTTCAGATTTTTATAAGTTAGACATCACATCAATATATAGACTGTGTAAAAGAGTTTTGAGGATGAGGGACTACAAACATTTTGTTAACAATGTCTATAACAGGTGAAAGGTCAATTGTTCTCAACCCCAGAAAACAAATAAATTCACGAAAACTGGATATCAACTTTCGCAGAGAGAAATTCCGCAAAATATCACGAACTCGACGATAACGAAGAGTATACTGCGGGGGCGTTTAGGGCAGTCGGTAACGGCCCATTAAAAAAGACAGATATGGTCGTAAGGATTTCGATGGAGTTGGATTAAACATCGGCATTTATGCGTACGCTCAAAGTGCAAATTGACATGATTTATAAGGGGGTGACAATTACAAGAAGCATGCTTGCATTTTCCTCTTTTTTTTTCTTCGTTTTTTTTCTTTTAAATGTTAAGAATGTGATATTACATTCCAGGACACGCGATCGCTTGCTATTTTTTTAAAAATATTCTTTGCGAGGAATATGATTAGATTTCTTAACGATTATTTATCATTTCGAGATAAATTATGCAGTTTACACGTGTGTGATATCATCGATGATTTTATTTTATTTTATAAAAGTCGTTGAACAGACGACCCCATCTTGAGTTTACGACTTCCAATGATCAATTGCGTTGCCTTGTTATTGTGAACCCAATCCAGAAGACAAGGGAATTCCTGGATCATGCATTAGGAGAAATCTGAATTCGTGGAGGACTTTTTGTGGCAACTAATCAGTCTTTGCTTTGGCAAGGGGAATTTAACCCATGACCAGTCTGCCACTGAGAATATTTTGAGACAGCACTGTGGTCGGCGTGAGCCGGGTGCGGAATTCATATCAACCAGTCATCGTAGGGATTTGAACCTGGGTCTCCTCATTGGGAGGCGAATGCTCTTTCCCCTAAGCCTCATCATCATAGATAATTGAATAACTGAATTGTTCACACGAAGTTGATTAATATGCTAACTTCCATCATCGAGCCGTGATGGCTCAGGGAATGGAGCTTTCACCTTCCAATGAGGTGAACCGGGTTCGAATCCCAGCGATAGCTGGTCTTTACGAACTCCGCATCCGGCTTGCACCGACCATAGTGCAGACATAGAATATCCTTAGTGGTAGACGGATTATGTCCCCTTGTCGTCAGGCTAACCATAAGAAGTTTTCATGGTTTTCCCCTACATGTAACGCAAATGCGGGTTAGTTCCATCAAAAAGTCCTCACCGAAGGCAAAATTTCTCCCAATATTTCCTTCGGGATTGGGTTCAAAGTAACAAGCCTACGGAGTTGAACATTAGTTGCCGTAAACCCAAAAAAATGGGTAAGCTGTTCAACGACGCTTATAAAATGAAATAAAATTCCTATCATCCATTTATTTCATGAATTGACAAATTAACGCTCCCCGTATTAAAATTACTCCCCAATCGATGACTTGCTGATTTGTATAATCAATTTATTATAAAATTGATGAATGTGCTTTTCGCATAATTAACTTATTATACTGTTTATGAACATACACTCCAATCTATAGCCAATATATAACATTGTTGATGAATTGCCAACCCAAATAGACAGTACATAATACTATGCATTAAAATATCCACAACACATAGCCGATATATAGTATTGTGCATGAATTGCCAATCTACATAGCCAACATATAATATGGTGCACGATTGGCCAATTCACGTAATTAATATATAAATCTAATTAATATTAAATCTACATAGCCAATATAATAATCTACATAGCCATCTAATAATTAATATATAAATCTACATAGCCAACATATAATATGGTGCACGATTGGCCAATTCACATAATTAATATATAAAGTAAAGAAACCATTTATAAAAGTTCAAATAAATTACTTAGATTTGTTCAATCAATGCAGTGCAATATACCCTTTAAAACCCATTAAACAACACAATACTTCGTAAACTAGCATCGTAATTAAAATTCTACGTAATCTTTACTTTGATTTATCCGTATTCATGAACACAGATATCCCCCTTTTTTTTCCATGTGGTTTCAATTCAGTAAGACCACCTTTCATGAAAGTCCAATTGAATTACCTAGTAACTATAAAATTATCGCCAAGCAATTTACTTTTAAATCCCAGCAAACAATTTTGTTCTTCAAAAACTTGGATGATTAACACATCCTAATTAAAGCACAGCAATTACTTTCTTTACCATTAATGTATACGCATCTGGTGGCTGTTTTTTTCCCCTCTCCTCTTCATTTGAGTTGGATCCCGTAAACCAACCATTTATAAGAGTCCAAACAAATTACTTAGATCTGCAGAGGTGTGGTTCTGGACAGCTCAAAAAGAGAGAAGGAAAATCATTCCTAAACATCAAGTGTTGTTTACTGAACATTCCTAAGCACTGATGGATGACATCTCTCTGGTATCACAACCATCAGAATCACCTGCTGTGACCAGGCGTTGTGTTGTTGGTACGGTAGCTGGTATTTAGATAAATTATCAGGTGCTTTCGAAGATTACGTCAGACTCTAATTTTTTTCGGGGGTGCAGAAAAAATAAGATGACACAACGCCTCTTATAACTTTACCGTTAAAAGTAACTGTAGTTTACTATAAGTTAGAAGAAAAAAAACATACTTTTCTTTTTATCTAACGAATACATCAGTATTTTATGCAATGTGCCAGTCAATATACTATACAGTATTTCCCTAAATTTTACGTTATGACTCAAGTAATTTCATGTAAATGTTACCGCAATGCGCAAAATGCCGGCATTGTATACAAAGTCTGGTGTTTTTTAGGAAAAAAATGAAATATTTGACTTATTATATACTTAACATAAGCATTGCTTGTCCCGCAGCGGACTGATCGTTACGACACGGTTCCCAGCAAATCACCGAAGTCAAGTATCACTGACTGCTGTCAGTGTGCGGATGGGTGACCACTTGGATTCGTCTGCGTAGGTACCGAGGATGTGCGGTATGGGTACTCGTTAAACTGTTCCACCGTAAAGTGCTCGACTTCTCTCGCAGATCGTCGGGCTACCGAAGCGGGGTTGCCATCCCCTCTGCAGAGGATCAAAATTGTGATGGTATGTCTTCGGATCATTCTCAGGGATGTTTCCCAGACCGTCGCCAATAGCCCATTGTGCAACTGTAGTGGGACGCAAATAAAGTATCTACCTACCTTGAATACAATGCTTAGGTAATTGTATGCCATGCCCAGTGCATACGACGCCGTGTGTATACAATTCTTAAGCTTTGTATACACTAACAAATCCTTTTTTGGCAAAGTATGAAACATAAGAGCCATTATATACTTTACTTAGGCATTGAATACAATGCTTAGATAGTTGTGTGCAAGGCCTCGTGCATACAATCCCAAGAATATAAAAGTAAGTGCGCATGCAACGCCTAGTGTATTCTGAAGCACTGCTGAGTCAATCGAGACTAAAATTCAAAGCCTGCGCTCTCACTTTTAAACAGATAAATCGGGGCTAAAAAAATGCTATCCAAGTTTTTATTTAATCTGTATTTATATTATGATAAAAAATATTTAATGCCCTAAAAAAATAATACCAAGAAAAAAAATTGATCTTAGCATTTTTCTCCTTAACTCCAAGGTCACGTTGTGTTATCTTTTTTCTCTCTCCTTTTTTATCCAATTTCCTTCAAAGTTTTCGCATTGCGCTTGCGTTTACACTACGCCTTATGCATCTTCTTTATAAGCAACCAAACACAATTTTTTTTCAAAATTAAAAATCAAAATATTTATCTAAGTCCCGCTTTTAAGTAAAATGACAAAAAATAACAACTCCATTGCTTATTATGTTTACTGTTGTTATTTCTAACACTTTTAATCTCAAGACAAAATCAGTTTATTAAAACAAATTTGGAAATACTTAAAACCAATTAATAATTATGCAAAAAAAAAAATATTACAATCCAAACTTTAATTTTGCTAGAATAAAAAAAAATCTCTTAAAGCTAGTTTAATTAACCAGAATTACAACGACATAAAACGTAATGAAAACCACTATTTCACAAAATATCCTTAATTAAAAAAAAAAAAAACACCAACATTTTCTTCCTTTGCAGCAATTTTTTTCATTATCTTTTGGAGATTAAATATAGCAATTTATACGCTACAATTTCTTACAAAAATGTAGTTTAAAGGCTCTTAAACGAAATATAAAAATTATTCGGAATGGGCGTTTATAATTAAAAGAATTATTTTAAATAACTCCCGCAGAGAAATGCGAAGAGCGCCTTATTCCCTCATAATCAACAGCCAAAGGTGGCAAGTAATTATCGTCATAATTACCAATAATCCAGCCCCATTATAGAACAAACAGCATAAAGCGAGAGAAAACACACCACGGTTCCCAGATGTTTAACTTAAGTTAAAAGGGGGCGCGCGCAACGGTTGTGTTTAATTAGCTCAACTTTAATTACAGTTAGCTGGCAGCATTCACTGTAGCGCCACCACCCGGAGCGATCATTAACTGGTAAGCCTCTGTGCTTACGGTTTAATTAAGAATCGACCGTAGAATGGAATTGCTTTTGCTGAGCAAAATGGCGAGAACAAATTAAGTGCTTTCCAGAAAGGAAAAAAAAAGGGTAATATTTTTCTCAGCCAATCAAATAAAAGAGCTAGGTATTAGAAGGTTATTAGATTTTATTGTTTTTGAATCTCGTTTATTGAGGAGGAAGAATTTTTTTTTGCCGTTTTTAAATTTGAGAGGGTGGCTCGTCTCTGCAGAAAAGACCTTGCTAAGAGATTCTACAAACATGGATGTTCTATAATTAGATTAAGTGAAAGAGATAAAAATTAACGAGATTACAATTTGATCCATGCTTTTGAAAAGTTGTTTCAAAGGAAATAAGTTGTTAGCATATCTTATTTGTTTTTGTTTATGTTTGATTCCAATATTCTTTTACAATAATCTAACTGCTTTTGTTCCTTTTTTTTTCTTTCAATATAAAGATGTTTAATGTTTAGTCTGAAATATTAAAATGCTGAACACACGTATAAAAACACAACAGTGACAAAAAGATAAAAGAAAAGAGAGACTAACGAAGAAAATTAAGAAAAACAACAATAAGGTTCTTATTTACTGTGCATAAGCAGCAGGTACATAAAACTCATAGAATAAGTTTGAAATATAAAGAAAACATAGTATGTAAAGAAAACTATATAGTATATATATATATTAAATGAATTCCGGGCAAGAATGTGCTGAGAAATAATCTTTAAAAAAATTATCTAAAAAGAAATGAAACATTGATGAAGGGATATTAAATAAATACCTGACAATGACTCGCACATTTATGCTGATTGGTTATCCTGGTTAAGCTGATTATGCCATTACTGAAAATGTATGTTTTTTTTTTCATATAAACCAATTTGCTGCACTCAGAAGATTCTTTCAATTGATATTAATAAATTGGAATCATTAATTGAGCCACGGTGGCCAGGGGATAGAATGTTCGCCTTCCAATGAGGTGCGCGGGTTCAAATTCCGGCGATGGATGGTCGATACGAATTCCGCACCTCGCTCGCACCGACCACAATTCTGACGTAAAATATCCGGATGAATCATGAGTTAGAGTCCTCTTTCCGTCAGGCTAACCACGGGAGATTTTTGTGGTTTTCCTCTCCATGTAACGCAAATGCGGGTTCGTTCCATCAAAGGGTCCTCCATGAAGACACATTTCTAATATACTGGATCCAGGAGTTCCCTAGTCTTCTGGATTAGGTTCACAATTGCAAGGCTACGGAGTTGAACATTAGTGGTCGTAACTGCAAAATTGGGTCGGCAGTTCAACTACGGATATAAAATCAAATCAAATCAAATCATACTAATTAAAACTAGAACTAACTTAACTTTTTACTTTGTCAGTTAGTCATTTAAAGTCATGAACAATACCTAAACTGACTATGATATCTTAATAATTTTAACAAAGTTTCAAAACCATCACATTTTAAATCTTATCGATACTGTTAATACTATTACCAAAATGATAAACTTACAAAATTTTGTCCTTACATAAAATTGTCTGAGCCCAGGCTTATAAAATCTAAATTACATATTCAATTTTATTACACGCAATTTATTTAAATTATATATTTGCTCTGGTCGAAACAAATATTTTAAATTAAATTATCAACACTAATTATTTTGTTTATAGGCGTAAGGTATAAAATTTTATAAATTTTATGATGGCGAAATTTCAGAAAACTAATTTATTTTGATAAACAAATTTTGNGACTATGCTATTATAATCATTTTAACAAAGTTTCAAAACTATCACATTTTAAATCTTATGGATACTGTGTTAATTCTATTACCAAAATGATAAACTTACAAAATTTTCTCCTTGCATGAAATATTAAATAAAATTGCCTGAGCCCAGGCTTATAAA
Source organism: Parasteatoda tepidariorum (assembly GCF_043381705.1). Classification (NCBI taxonomy): domain Eukaryota; kingdom Metazoa; phylum Arthropoda; class Arachnida; order Araneae; family Theridiidae; genus Parasteatoda; species Parasteatoda tepidariorum. The sequence goes on from NC_092213.1 coordinate 13,121,048, forward strand.
ATAATAATCTAAATTACATATTCAATTTTATTACACGCAATTTATTTAAATTATACATTTACTCTGGTCGAAGCAAATATTTTAAATTAAATTATCAACACTAATTATTTTGTTTATAGGCGTAAGGTATAAAATTTTATAAATTTTATGATGGCGAAATTTCAGAAAACTAATTTATTTTGATAAACAAATTTTGATTTATCTATTATTCATTTTTTATTAATGTTTACAAATGAAAAACAAATTCGGTATCCACTTTATTTAAAATTGTCTTGATCGAAAAAGTGTATTTCAACAGCAATGAAATAACTCAAATAATGGTTTTATTTTATAATCTAGTAATTTACTCTGCATGTGAAATTAGATGGCGACATTATCAGAATTTCTATAGAATTTCTTTCTCTTACGAAACAACGAAGTCTAATTTTCGGCAACCTACACTAAACTCTTCTTTTTATTATAATGGAACCGTTTTGCAAAATCACTGATAAACAAAATTATCACCAAAAAGCGGAAATTGTTTCACATTTGTGGCGAAGCGATAAATTTAAATTGAACAAAAATAAAAATACAATTAGAGTTTTTATTTTTCCCGTGCACCCTAATGTTTACTTAGAGATTTAGAAAGAATTAATAAAAAAAAAGCTTCCAAAAGAAGATTTTTTTTGTGGCTCACTGTATTCGATTTTCATTAAAATTTTTTAATAGAATAATAAATTGTTTGCATTTTTTCATTATACATTTCTAATGGAATTTCATCCCTGATGGAGGCCGGGGAAAAAACGGTGTTCTTTTTTTCATCGGTTTTTAATTTAGTTTTTCACGGTGTATTTACTTGTATTAAGCCTACATCACAAAACAAACCTTTTTTTTCCTTATTGCTCGGCTTAAAAAGTTAAACTTAATTAATTTTTCCAAACAAAGATCGTTCTGTTTTGAGTAAAAGCGTATTAAAAAAATTATTAAAGAAGTCACCCAACCCTAATGCTTTGACTTTTTTGAAGAAAAATATTTTTTTCTTTTTGCAGCAGATTAAAAAAAAAAATAAATAAAAAATAAGCAAGCAAAGCTGTAGTTTGATAAGTTAAATATGTTTAGTTATACGAAACAAATTTATTCTAGTTTTTTTTAAATCACCTTTGATAAAGTAATGGTATTTCTTTTATACTTTTTTAGTAAACAGTGTTTAAGATAAAAAACTTTTATGTGTAGTTTTTTAAGTATTTCATTAAAATTTTGTCAAAAAGCAATTATTTTTTATATCACATAATTTTTTGTTAATTCCATCAATATTTGATATTAACCACAAAAATCTTTCTTTTTTTATCCTTTTCTGATGCGATATTTTCAGAAAACATTAAAAAATGACTTTGTAAAAAAGAATTTAAGAAGAAAATTGAGCATTCATATGATTTTTTTAAACCTTCGAAACGCAAAAAAAAATTTTTTTTATTAATAAAAAAATATTATATATTAATCTAATCAAAATAAAATCGAAAGGCTATTTTTTTAGATTAATACTATTGATTAGATTAATACATAATATTTTTTTCTTAAAAAAATGTTTTTATTACGTTACGTTTAAAAATATTATGTATTAATCTAGTCAAAATAAAATAGAAAGGCTATTTTTTTTAAATTCATATGGAATTTTTCAGAACTTCAAATAGAACAATAATATAAGTATTTTTTTCAAAGTGTAACATGGTTTATTCAATCTTGAATTTAGACAAACATTTTTTGAAAAATGTAATTTCTTAATTAATGTAATCTATTTATTTATTTATTTAATTTCAATATTTTAAATATTAATACCTTATTCCGCAATCTAAAACAGATCTCAATAAATTATTCTAAAGTTATTTTTAAAATTATTTATTTGTACAAAAATATATATAATAAATGCAATATAGTTTTAAATCTTGCACAACTATATGGTCTTCCTTCTGCGATTTTTAAAAAAGCAAATTCAGATGTTACGAAAAACATAAAAAAAATTAACGTATTAATGTAATAGCGAAATTATAATTTTGAGAAATTAAATAAATAATAAAAATCGGTACAATCCTAGAAATGAAATTTAAATTAAGGGTCAAATTAAAATTATTTTATTTGCAAAATAGGAAATTTATTAAAAAGTTTAGTGCACAGATTTTTTTTATTATTTGTGTAATTCGGATAATCATGTAAAAGATTATAACAAATACATCACCTGTATGTATTTTGTTGAGATAAGCCGTTTTTCAGTTTACAAATAATCGTTACCAAAAAAAAAAAAAAACAAAAAAAAATGAAAGCAGAAAAAGATCCGGGATGTTGGGTCAGAATGTTCGTGGGCAATATTTTGTCTTGGACGCAAAACAGAATAAATAAACGTTCCCTAAAATATAACAGAATCTCAATAGAATAAATTAACACGAGAACAATCTCATGAAATCAAAAAAGCGAGCTTATGATATCAAAATAGTGTGGAACTGATTCTCATAGGACCAAAATATTGTGGAACTGAATCTCATGAGAACAAAATAAGAAAAAACAGAATCTCATGAGAACAAAATAAGAAAAAACAGAATCTCATGAAAAAAAAAAAAAAAAACNATAAATAAATAAATAAATAAATAAATAAATAAATAAATAAAATACGAAGGAAAAAAAACTCCTTCTTATAAGACAAAAATAGCGTGGAACAGGATTTTTAAAAGAGCAAAATGGAATGGATCGAATCAAATTAACTCATGAAAACAATAAAATATGGAACAGAATCTCATAAGAACGTATTCTGGCAACTGATATAGCGGATACAACGAGGAAATATGTGCAAAAGCTAATGCAATTACATAAAATTTTTATTTTTGTAGCGTTTTTCACAAACAAGAAAGATTAGGGTTCGCAAATTAGCAGAAAAGCCATTCATAAATATATTTTCATCTGCACATCGCAATTTTCGAAACTTTTCAAAAATAAATAATAATAATTTTATAAAAATTTTAGTTACTTTCAAACTATTTTTCCCCTACCCAGCAGCATGTAATGGCGGAAAACAATTATGAGTAAAGAAAAACAAAAGAACAGCAATTGGGTACTTCCATTTCAAGAAGAAGACGATCACGGAGACCCACACATGTGACCTATGATATCAACTAGGGCTGATCACTTATAAGCAAAACGGCGCTTAAGTCGAGCTAAGATTTTCCACACAAGTTAGAATGTCAATTAACGTGAAATTAACTAAGTTCAACGTCGTAGTCGTTAATTGAAATATAATTCTTTCTAGTCAACGTCTTTTACTTAACTTAGATTTATTATTTGCTCATGAATTTTATTGCAGCCGTTATATATTTTTGTTTTGTGTACCTGGCAACTTCGATGCATAATTAATTCGTTTATATTCTGCATGGCTTCTTGCCAGTCTTCACTAAGTAAGAAATATATAGTGAAGGAGTTGAAATCTTTGGGAAAGAATATAGAATGCATCACTTAAGAGAGTTGATACTTGACCGGGCTTGGTTTACTCGAAATAGAATGGAAAGAACAGTTGCTAATGTATTCAAATGTCACGGCTCAACAACCAATCAGGATCGAGATACCCACGCAACGTCACTTGCTGGTATCCCATTCTGGAAGGAATGAAGAAAATGAAAATAAATGGTAACGGTACTTACACTTAGTGGCAATAATTTTTGTGACCAAATAATCTTCTTATAAATTATTTGGTCACAAAAAAAAATTCTTCTTCCCGCTCCCTAATGAGTTTTTTTTTNTTTTTTTTTTTTTTTTTTTTTTTTTTCTTTAACAGATATAAGTAGATTTATATAATCGAATTTAAAAATCATTCAATTAAAATATTCCAAAATGTTATATTGCAAAAACACAGAATCAGTTTCAAAGATTTAGTTCCCGATTCTGTTATTATGAAATTTAAACCTGGTGAATTTGCTTATCATTGCAATCGTCTACAAAATTGAGTTAAAAATTCTCATTTACTTTTGTTTACAATAAAAGCTCGTTAAATGTTTGTTTTTTTCTTCACTAAAGAGATTGATTACACAGAAAAAAAAAATCCAGGTGTAAATACGGTGAAAAGTACTGGGAAAGTACTGCCACCCTGGATGCCTCATCTGGAAAATCCATTTTACCTTAAAATCCACGTTTACAGTAAAATTTTAAACCGTAATTTTTACAGTAATATTTATTTAATTTAAATAATTCAGTGATTTTTCAATAAAAATTACTGAATATCAGATATTTTATTTCGTAAAATCTATCGGCAAAAAGTACCGGCACTCTTTAGTACCGGTACTTCAGTACCGGTAATTTGATCTGGAATTTTTCGCAGTGTACCAATAGTGCGAAAGGAAAGATTTTTACATTGCTTTTCAGTTTTCAGTAGTTCTTTTGTATTTATTGCTTTAATATGTATATTGACTGCTATCTTCTACACGTTAAATGCATTGTTCCATTCGTTAAAGGCATTGTTCCATTCGTTAAATATATTCTTCTATTCGTTAAATGCATTCTTATATTCGTTAAAGGCGTTCTTCTATTTGTTAAATACATTGTTCTATTCGTTAAAGGCATTGTTTCATTCGTTAAATGTATTCTTCTATTCGTTAAATGCATTCTTCTCTTAGTTAAATACATTCATCTGTTTGTTAAAGGGCCTCTTCAATTTGTTTAATGCATTGTTCCATTTATTAAATGCATTCTTTTATTCTTTAGATGCATTCTTCTACTCGTTGAACGCATTCTCCTATTCATTAAATCTATTCTTTGTTAAATGCATTGTTTTATTCGTTAAATGCATTGTTCCATTCATTAAATGCATTGTTCTATTCGTCAAATGCGTTTTTTCTATTTGATAAATACATTGTTTTATTCGTTAAATGCATTGTTCTATTCGTTAAATGCGTTTTTCTATTTGTTTTATTCGTTAAATGCATTTTTTCGATTGGTTAAATACATTCCATGTGTATAAAATGTATGAAACTTGAACTGGGCAAGAAGAAGTAGTGGAGTCAAATTCAAGAAGGTAATATTTGAGATACAATTTAAAATTTGTTTGAAATGGGGAGTATCCATTTGCTATTATTAATCCCATATGGGGATTTAAAAGACGTATACATTAGTGAGCTTTTCAAGTTGCACAGAAAGACAGATATTATAAACTACATTAATGTAAACCGCATTAAATTTGCTAGGCCCATCCTTAGGACTGACTCAAGTGTTCAATCGGTGCGAGAATAAGAGGTAGGTTTAGAACAGCTGCAAACTGGAACACCCTGACATAGAGACGACCAAAATAGTAAAACATTCTGAAGTACGTTCTGGCCTACAAAGGGCTGTAGAGTCAATAAAGAAGAAGGGGAAGAATTGAAGGAGTGGAGAAGGAGAAGTATTTTTTTAAAATTAATTTTACCAGAAAAACAAAACAAAACAAAAAACCCGTGAAGAATTTAATACGTTTCAACGTATATTTCGTGGTCTGTTTCGATTTCTAATGATTTACATTGTGTTCATAAGTCTTGAACATTTTTCTAAACTGTTATAAGGTGGCGGGTTTTAACATTATGTGAAAAAAATTGGCATCAAGAAACTTTCTTTTTGTGTTAGATTTTTTTTTTAATATTTCGGTTAAGAGACATTATTTTTTTAATGATCAAAAACCAAATGCATCTGCTTGTTTTTTTTCTTCTTTTTTTCTTTTTTTTTTCTCTAAGCGTTGAAAGAATGACATTTAACATAATACGGAAGAAAAAAAAATCTTGTTGGCAAAACACTGTCAAGATTCGTAAAATTTGTAGAAAAATTAACTTCACACACAATAAAAAATTTTAGATACATATATAAATATTTTTAACATTTTAGTAGTTAAATTACAGTTCTAAAAAAATTTATTAATTAAATGGCCCAGTAATAAAGAATGTAAGAGCCACCTTCTCTAATTACTCCAATCTGTAAATTGAGAGTAAAATTTCAAAATAGCCCACTCATAAAAGTTTTGGCCCAAAATTTTTTTAAAAAAAAATAATTTTTAGTCGTTTTTTATCATGTATTTTTTTGAATTAAATTTTCATAAAATTTTATTACATGGTGGCAATTTTGGACAATTTCTGATGGAATAAGCCCATTTAAGGTTCACAACATAACGAAATAAATAATATTAGGACAGCAACCGCAACTATAACAATAGCAATTACAACTAATAAAAATAAATAAACATATTTATTACCGAATATATTGAATTGCTTTTTTACATTTAATAGTACGATTAGTATCATAAATGAACGAATAAAAAGTTCTTTTTAAATTATCTAAATAAAAATAAATGTTTTTCTTAATCAGAAAAACGTGTCCGAAAAAAAAGAATAAATATTAGAAAATTTTTTTAAAAAATTGCTTTTTTCTTTCTAAAATTATACATACGGTTGATATAAATTATTTAATAAAACCACATCTAACACTGTAATATTTATTGAAATTATATCTTTCAAAAACAAAAAAAGCAAGATTTCCATTATCTTTAACTAAAAGCAAAATTTCAAAAGCTATCTTATTTAATCTATTATGTTACTTACCACGGACAATAGCAAAGGAAACAGAAGGGGGCGCCACAATTCAGATGATGACTTAACTCCTCCCAGCGTCTCTCATAGCCAATCAAAGAATGAATTGAACACCCGTTGGGAACAAATAGATCCACCGCCCGACCAGCCAATAGAAGTCTCGTATTACCGTTTCCAATAACATTCTTAGGTAGTGTAATTAGCTTATCAAAATGCCGGCCCTCCAATTCGCCAAATTTGGCGCGGCAGAACTTCACCCCGCCGCGAATTGGGCGAACGCAATTCTGGTAATTGAGTGAAAGATTGAGGCCTAGTAATAAAAATAAAATAAAAAAGAGCTATCAAGAAAAATAAATAACAATCTGACAGTGAGATAAACGAAGTTCGTCGTGCCGGCTGTGCTTTGTAATTGGCATTCGATTGTTGTTGAATGTGCGAGACATTTAGTCGCCCGTCCCGGTGGATTAAAATTATTTTAACTACTTTTGAATTATATTCTTTTTTAAATTCTATTTAGTGAATCGTGAATATTTGCGATTTATTTTATTAAATTAATCGACATTAATTGCTGACTAAATCTAGCGTATTTTGCTTATCAATATCTTAGAATAAACGTTGTGTTTTGACATTTATCTTATTTGTTCCACCATTTATCGTTTGCTGGTTGGACATTCTAAAAATGAATTATAGAAATTTAAAAATTGGATATTTCTTCAAATCGAATATAGTACTTTTAGTGTGAATCGTTTGCAGCGATTGAGACTTGTTATAACTTTTACAATTTAAGAGATAAAAGATTGAAATATTCTCTTAAGAATTTGACAGTACCTGGACATTAAACTGGACATCTTAGTCCACAGCATGATGCCTCTGGCACCCTTACCTGTAGTACCTGTACCATCAAAACCCAAAATGGGTTTTAGTATTGAAGCATTAGTTGGGAAAGAGCGTGATCAGCATATGACTAATGATAAGTCATCACCACCCCGTTGTGAATCAGCCGAAGACCACCTGAACAACGGCCGGTCATCTTATAGTCCTAGACACCAAAGGTCCGAACATCCTGTGGCTGCACCAGTAGCCACTTTCCCTGCTACTGCGCCCGGGGGTGTACCGGGGGCGTCCGGCAGCCTGGTAGCAGCGGCAGCTAATGCGGCTTTTCTGGACTCTCTGTGCGGCAGTAGAACGGGAGGCGGTGTGCTATACCCACCGCATCATCATCAACATGAACACCCTGGGGGCTATGCAGCAATACCTGGGGCGTGCGCCCCGGTATCGCCCTTTTTCCTAGGGAGAGAGACTTATCCTTTGTATCCCTGGCTTCTGGCCCGGCACCCAAGGTTCCTGGCTCATAGGTTACCGGGTAAGCTTACATTAATTTAATGTCTTATCAATTCTGACAATTCTGTTATTTTTAACGTAAAAACAAAGTAAATAAATATTTTTTTGATAATAGAACTGTAATTAATAAATTAAAACATTAATTGTAAAAATTTTTCAGTGTATTGTAAATATATTAAGCATTGTTAAAAAAATTTTGTTTTGATATTTTTGTGAACAAAAAACGTCGACTATTGTTAATAATTTTTAACGGTAATATATAGCCAAGTATAATTTCAACATCGGGAATCTTCTAAAGCTATATAAAAGAACACAATAAGTTTTAAAAATTAATAAAAATTTTAAATGTTAAAGCTTATTGTAAATAATTTAAACAATTGTTAACGAGTTTTTGCTGTAATATATTGTTAAGTATGATGTCAACATCACGTATGTTCCAAAACTGTAAAAGCAATAATTTTGACTATTAATAAAAATATTAATGTTTGAAACTCTTAGTGAAATACAAACTTATTAAATTATAGTCAGCTGTTTTAAATATTTGCATGTTGCTTAATATAATTTCAATATCATCTAAGTTACAAAACCAGATAAAAGAACACTATAAGTTTAAACAACTAATAAAACGTTAATTGTTATAAGTAACTTTTAGTGAACTGTAAGCATGAAAACTATTATTAACGATTTTTAAAAATAATGTATTGACGAGGATAATTTCAGCACCATGTATGTTCGAAAACTATATAAAACAAAACTAAAAGTTTGAACCATTAATAAAAATATTAATTTTTAAAACTTTTAGCGTATAACAACCTTTTTAAATTATTGTTAACAATTTTTGATAGGAGTACACTAAACACATTTTAAAAATCATAAGTGTTTGAAAACTATATGAAGCATAAAATCTACTCATGGTTCTATAGATTTGTCCTTATATTTTATTCTCATGTTTTATGAATTTTCCTTCATTTTAACAAATATCGCTAATAAAGGACATTCGAATGCTAATGTTAAAATACTGTCTAAATGTTCGCATGATATTTAGTTATACTTACTACATGTTTGTTTGATATTTAAGCAAAATATTGAGCAATATTTAATTTTAATATCATGTAAATTTTTCTGATAAGTACTGTAATCTTTAAAATAAATAATAATTATTGTACATATATGAATTTATGTTTATACATAAACTATAAGGAATAAAATGAAAATGCTAGTTGTTAAAAGTTTTAATAATATATTGATTTTATAAAGGTATCATTTCAACGCCATGAATGCGCCAAAACTTCCTAAAGCGAAAAATTATGACGTAATTCCATAGAATTTTCATTAAGGGTAAAAATTTTATGAATTGTGATTATTTTAACAACCATAACAGCCGATGTCGAACAATAAAAACACAATATATTATGCAATATTTTATTTCATTCAAATTTCTCTGTGGTTCTATTTATAAACTTCAATCTTTGTAAGAAATACTAACGAATTTCTTATTTTATTTGGCACCACAGCCCAGAGCAAGTCAAGGCCATCGCAATATATTTTGTTTTTTATTAAAAATTATTATAAATTTGTAAATAATAAAACCATATTGAATAAAATAAAAGGATAATTTTTAAAACTTTTAGTGAATAGCAAACGCATAAAAATGCACTGAATAAAATAGTATGGCCAATATGGTAAAAATTACTTGTTTCTGGCTCTATGGGAACACCAAAAAGCTCGGTAATTTTTACCAAAGAGGTAAGGTAATGATTTTAGTAAAACTATCCAAAAAATATGGTTTTATAATATGTGATAAAATTTGGAAAATGAGGTGAAATTAAGTTATATATATTATCATGATACCTAAGAGCATGGCATAAAAACCATTTATTCGGTTAAATTTATATTTTAGCTATATATTTTTTACTGAATGTATGCTAGTAAGAACTAAAATTCTAAAAATCAGAATTTCCGGTAAACTATTATCATATAATCGGAAACCGTTTCCTTATGAATGTTTTAAATACTGTAAATTTTCGTTTCATTATCGGAAATGTCTTTATTATACGGAACAGTAATTTTAGTAAAATATTTTTTCTCCGTGTATATTTGTAGATAATAAACTATACTAATTAAATGATATTATAATTTTCCAACCTTTGCTGCATAATAAAACTTATAAAACTTTGCTTAACTATTTTTAGGATATAATTTGAACATTAAACAATGAACATTATTGTTTTAAACTATACATTCCCCGAAAAATCGGTTTTATATTGAACTTTGATGTAAATACCTTGAATCAATTTTAAAGATAGATTTTGCTACAACTTGAATAATAATTGTTCAATTTGATCAAAGTCACGGTTCCATTTAACCCCGTATTAAATTTGTTGAAAACTGATCTGTATTATTATGGTTCAGAGAACCGATATTTCAATTCAATTTTTAACCGGTTTTCGTAAAAGTGTACAGAATGAAATAAATTCTCGTAAAATACTGTACAGTAATATTTATGAAAATAAACTCTACAATTCTGGTTATAGTAACCAAAATATACGGTATTCAAATTATTTATTTGGTAATTTTTCAATGGTAGACGTTAATGCATCAGAAAATTCTGTGTTTTAAGTTTCTTTCACGATAATAAAAATGATCTTCAAACTTTGTACTACTATTGCCATTAGTTATTCTCTAAAATGAATTTCAATTGATTTGTTTTATGTTATTAAAAAAAAAAAAAAAAAAAAAAAAAAAAAAAAAAAAAAAAAAAAAAAAAAAANAAAAAAAAAAAAAAAAAAAAAAACTGAAAACGATTTATCACTACTACTTTTCCACAAGATTATATCGAAATTATTCATTTTATAACAAAAGTTTGACACTTTTCAATATCATTGTCATCATAGCAATAGTTAATATGTAATTTATTGAGAAAAATTTGAAAGTAGAATCATTTTTTCAAAAAGTCAAGTTTTCAAGTCAATCATAGTCAAAAATGTTAAGCCTACTTTTGATCTGTAGAAAATGTAAAATTTGTCTTATTCGTTTGGAGATAAAAGTAATAATAAATCTTTAATTTTTATGATATAGGATATAAAAATATTCCAGTTGAGTAAAAAATTAAGGTTAAATTTAGTTACTCTGAAATTCGATGCTAAGTATTCAATATAGTTGTCTTTTTATTTAAGTTCAAGTGAGGATAATCTAAGCAATGATATTTACTAATAAATAAACTAAATAAGTTAAAAAAATTTAAACTGTAGAATCTGACACCTGCTTTAGTAAATTCAATTCAAACCACGGTGAAAGGTTAAAACAAAAACCACTTTTAGAATCGTTTGCTATTTTTTTCTCCTCTTGAAAAAAATTATTAGCAAACGATTCTATAAATTGTTTTTGTTTTAATTTTTCGTTTTTGTTGGAATGATATTTCATGTCTGAAAGCAATGATATTTATTAATGAATAAAATTAGTTGAAATATATTTTTAAACTGTAGAGTCTGACTTCTGCGTTAGTTCAGTTCAAACGTCTGCTTTAGTTTAGTCAATTCAAACAACGGTGATAAGTTAAAACAAAAATAATTTATAGAATCGTTTGCTAATAAAATTGTGTTTTTTTTTTCCCCTTCTTTTCTTGAAAAAACGCAATATTATTGTTATTACTATTATTTTCGCAAAGCCAAGGTAAGGTACATAGAAAAAAAAAGAAAAAAACTGGAATGCTTTGAATAACTTTCAGCTAAGAATCATATTTTCAAGTACAAAGATTCAATTTTAATGCTTCGAGGGCTTAACCTTAAATATGCTAATTAATTATTACGATACAATATTTTGAGTAATGAAATATGACACAAAAATTATTTTCTCTGAATATTCTCTGGATTCATTACCTTTGAGATATCAGGGGTAAGGAAATCTGTTCATCAATTTAATCAAAAGAGTGGTTGTAAGTTTGGACCCATTAATATGCTAATTTTACTTTTTGAATATTTCACCATGTCTCGAGAACTTTTCAAGCGAATAGAAAAAATCTTTGCACTCTATCATGGAATTCGTTTATGTAAAGAAAATTCCCTGAAAGAAATAATTTTCAATAATTATTCATTATTATTTTATTGATTAATATCCCAAAAACTTTTGAATTGTAAAGTATGAAATTTATTTTCTTCTCACTTCAAAGAAAGTAATTTTATCTGTCAAAATACGAAATTTCTGTAAAATTGGTCGTTTGAGTTTTACCAAATTTAAAAAAAAAAAAAAAAAAAAAATTTAATTTTACTTCACCAGGACTATTTATTACATAAGGAAAACTTTAAGATCTGAAATTATTCAACAAGTATAGACTCTAAGTTTGTGGAAAGTTTGCGAACTAATTTTAAGATATTTTTAACAGAAAAAATAAGTATTCAGGATTTTGCCAACAACGTTAGAAAAAGACAATACCTTAAATTTAAACGTTAGCATAAAATTACGTTGTGGAAATAAAGTTACTATAGTACTTAAATTAAAATGAATTCTTTTCCTAATTCCACTATTGATATACACTAATGATATTCATAGTTATTGATCATTATATATGACGTGATAGTTTTGATTAAATAAATTTAATAAAAAATGTAATTTAGAAATTATTCTAAATTACATTTTCTGTTTCTGTTCCCTAATTTGAAAATTCACAAATTAAGTTTGAAGCATTGTGTAATGAGAAATACTTAAGAAAATTAAACTAAGTCGTATATTGCTGAAATAGGTATAAATTACAATTCTCTTATACAATTTAATTAATTATATAAATTATGAATTTAGGATATACTTCCGAATAATTCAGACTTAATTAAGGTAAGAGAGAAAAATTTAAAAAAAAAAGAAGAACGAAATATATATTCTTACTTCTTTTTTTCTCTTTATTATTGTATTAATTTTTCTAAATTTAATTTATTTATTGATAGATTAATTATTGTGCAAACATTATTTTCACTCAATTTTTTGAATGAAATTTCCTTTAAAAATCTCGAAACCTAATTTTTACATTACATCAAGCCAATTTTCAAATACATCTTAACTTTATTATTTCACATTTTGTCTCAAATTTTGTTTTCAAAACCGTAAAGGTAAAGAAATGTTCCTAACCATATTTTTACTATATCCTTTATTGTTAATCGGGAGAAGACTACTGCCGGTTTATTTTACCGTAATTTCAGAATACAAATTTTAACAGTGTATGGATTTAACCGTGTGTGTAAGGATTTATCCAATCTTTTTTAATTAATATCATTGTTCATTCAAAGTAAGTTTAGGGGGGGGGATTTTATTTTTAGTTTCTAAATATCTTTGCAAACTTTGCGACACATCTGTTTGATTTAGATGCATTTTTATAATAATATTCTCTGCCTGATTGTATTGGAATTGCAGGCAAATTTGGATTTATAAAGATAGTGCTGTAGATTTACTCAGTAAATTCTGCTACCGGGGCTAAAACGTTGTAAAATTTGCTAAGTTTTTTAGACATGATGTGGATTTTAATATATAATAAATAGCAGAGCCGTGGTGGCTTAGGTGATAGAGCAATCGTCCTCCAATGAGGTGAACCGGGTTCGAATCCCAGAAATGGCTGGTTGATACGAATCCGCATCCGGCTTGCACCGACCACAGTGCCGACGTGAAATATCCTCAGTGGTAGACGGATCATGGGTTAGAGTCCCCTTGCCGTCAAACTAACAATAGGAGGGCTTCGTGGTCTTCCTCTCCATGTAACGCAAATGCGGGTTAGTTCCATTGAAAAGTCCTCCACGAAGGCAAATTTCTCTTAATACTCAATCCAGGAATTTCTTTATCTTCTGGATTAGGTTCAAAATTACAAGGCTACGGAGTTGAACATTAGTAGTTGTAAACCCAAAAAATTGGGTCGGCTGTTCAACGATGGATACAAAATATAAAATAAATGTAATAAATAGCAGAGCCGTAGTGGCTCAGGAGGCGTTCGTCTTCTAATAAGGTGACATGGGTTCATATCCCAGTGATGGCTGGTTGATACGAATTCCGAACCTGGCTCGCACCGACCACATTGCAAACATAAAAGAACGTCAGCAGTAGTCGGATCATGGGTTAGAGTCTCCTTGCAGCCAGATTAATCATTGAATGATTGGGATTAATCATTGGAGGATTGTAAATTTCTCCCACTACTTGATCCAGGAGTCCCGTTGTTTTCTGAATCGGGTTCAAAATTACAAGGTTACCGAACATTGGCAGTCGTAATCGTAAAAATTGGATTGGCTGTTCAACGACGGTAATAAAATAAAAATAAAATTTAAAATGTAGCAAAATTTCCGAATTTTGTAGCATTAATTTGGGATTTAATGTGTAACACTTTGCAAAGCCACTATTTTTTGCAGTAATAATTTTGGGTTTAATGCCAATTTTTTATAGTAATAAATTTGGAATTTTTTTTCTTACTTGAAGGAAATGCATGATACTATAGAGACATTCATTGTAAATATATTTATAGTATTAAAGAAATTGACAACCATATTTTTATTTATTTTAAGAAGATAACGTTTTGTTAGACTATTAAGATTTTGTCATGCAACCACACGATGATTCAATATACCGATTTTATGCTTCAAGGTTCCGATATTATGATTTCAGTAATCGTTATTAAATTTCCACATTAAATCGATTTTTCCAATAACCGAATTTTGTAAAACCGAAAGCAAAAATCAGAACACCCTAGAAATAATTTTATTTAACTGTTAAATGAGATCGTTAAGATTACTTTATTCTCTCGTTTCGTAACTATTTATCAATAAAAACTGCTAATGGTTATTGGTCACATTATGAAGTTTCAAGGTGATTCAAGTTCGTAAACAGTGTTTGAATTTAATGTAATAAATCTTCTAAATTACTGATCAAGAAAGTCATTATTTAAACCACTTTCATATTACCATTTCTTACTCTGTCGCTTATTTTTTGTTATTTAAATATCGAATAAATCATTTTAATATACCCGCATAATCGTAAATAAAACCTTAAGTAAGCAATTTTTTCTTTCTGTCAATGACTGGAAACTTAGGCTAAAGGTAACGTTAAAACATTAGATATTGCTTTGATTTAATTATAGTTACGTGAAATAGTGTTTTTTATTTTTATTTTCAAATGTTGCACTTTAACTCTAGATTGCCCAAGGAAGTCATTTTGACTGCTTTCTAATTTCTATCAGAAAAACAATGATGTATATAATGACACAATTTCTTAGAATTTTGTGACCTTTTGTACAACATATAATTTTTTTATTGTTAATATTTACTAATAACTTGTCATATAACTATAAATAATATAAAAAAATATTAAAAATTAATTTTAAACAAATTTCTTTACACATTAGTTATTCTTTCACCATTCAGTCATTCTGACTGCTTTTGGGCAATCTAGGTATATACTAAGTTTCAGTCTTTCTAGTGTTAATTATTAGTAAGTAAGTTTTTGATTGTTAATAAGCTTTAAGATAACTTAATGTTAATGATCAGTTTTTGCGAGATAATTATACTCCCATATTTTTTTTTTTTTTTTTTTTTTTTTTTTTTTTTTTTTTTTTTTTTTTTNTTTTTTTTTTTTTGAATAAACATTTTTCACAAATTTTGCTTAAATAAAACCACTGCGTGTGATTTCAATGCGTGGTCTGGGTAATAGGCTTTAAGAAGGGAAAAAATGTTGATTGTTAATAAGATTGTTAGATTGTTAATTGTTAATAAGCTTTAAGAAAGGAAAAAAAATGCTAAGGATCAGTTTTTGCATGCAATATAATTATATATTTCCATAAACTTTCTTTGAATTAAATTTTCCACAAATTTTGTTTAAATAAAACTACTGCGCCCTGTTTCAATACTGTGGTCTGGGTAATAAGCTTTAAAGGCTTTAAGAAAGGAAAAAATACTGATTGTTAATAAAGTTGTTAGATTGTTAATAAGCTTTAAGAAAGGAACAAAATGCTAAGGATCAGTTTTTGCAAGCAAGATAATTATATGTCCATGAACTTTCTTTGAATTAACATTTTCCACAAATTTTGTTTAAATAAAACTACTGCGCGTTGTTTCAATGCTGTGGTCTGGGTAATAAGCTTTAAGAAAGGAAAAAATGCTGATTGCTAATAAGATTGTTAGATTGTTGATTGTTTATAAGCTTTAAGAAAGGAAAAAATGCTAAGGATCGGTTTTTGCATAAAAGATAATTATATGTCCATGAACTTTTTTTGAATTAACATTTTCTACAAATTTTGTTTAAATAAAACTACTGCGCATGATTTCAATGCTGTGGTCTGAGCTGTAAAGAGAAATTAGCAGGTATAGAAACATGGGGATGGCAAGAGCCCGATTTTTGAGGGTGAGAGACGAAATTAAATTCAGCAGTCACAACAGTTCTGTAAATGTAACACATAAGAAAAAACATTTTCTCACAATTTTCACTTAAGAAAAAATTCGTAAGTGTGCTAAATACTGGTAAAAAAGGTTGTTAATTTTTATTTATTTCTTGTATTTAACTTAAAGGAATTTAAATCGATAATGATTCAGGAAAATTTTCTTTATTTGTCTGAAATATTGAGGGGGACTCTCCATTATTGAGGGAGAATGTCCATTATTGAGGGGAACATATGGCCCCCGTCCCCCCATGCCAACGATGGCCATGAGTCAGAATGCTTTGCGACTCTGGATATTTAAAAGCTAGGTTCTATAAGATACAAAAAGAAAGAAAAAAAAGAAAAAAAAATTTTCTAATTAAAATTGCTTAAAAAATATTTGTAATCGTTGTTTTAACAAAAATATTTCTCGAATGAGCAATATAATGATTATTTAATTTGAATTCAATTATTACAATTATAGTGTATTGTATTTGAACGTTTTTAAACCTAAATGGTAATTGAACTAATCAAAAACAGCACGGAAAATTATTGAAAAATCGATATTAATAAGGTCCTAAATCTACTTTATTATTCCGACCATTCTTTGGTTGATAACTCATTGTTGTATCGCAATAAATAAGTTATTGATAAATTATTTTTTATTCATAAATGCCAAAACAAAATTTATTTATAAAATTAATTAAAAAGGTAATGACAAATATAAAAAGATATTGAAAGAATGTACGAAAATTGTTTCCTTGTTCATAAATATTCAGTAAAGAATCTTAAGATGAATATTTGTTATAAGATGCATAATTGTCACAAGATGTTAATAACATGTTCGTATTAGGTATTGATATCTAGCTGTTTCTTATACTATAGTTTTTCACAAATTTTATACTTTGTGAAAAGACATTTGCTAAATTTATTTCCTCAATTGTTATGTTATCATATATAACTTAATTTTATGAATAATATCTTTAATTTTAATTATATATAAAAAATAAATAAAAATAGGAATATATAGCTTGAAATTACCATTTACTTAGTAATAATATTATTACTTTCCTACGATGCTGTAAAATTTCAATAGAGTCGGTGTCAGAAAATTTTAATGGAGTATAAGACGGTGTAAGAAGATTTTAATAGAATATAAGTCGGTATCAAAAAGAATTTAATTGAGTATAAGCCGGTGTCAGAACATTTAAAAATCGCGCAAGTCGATGTAAGAAAATTTAAATAGATTATAAGTCGATGTCATAAAATTTTAATAGAATATTAGATGGTGCAAATAAAGTTTTAATGGAGTATAAGTCGGTATCGGAAAATTTTAATAGAGTATAAGTCGGCGTCAGAAAATTTTAATAGAGTATTAGACTGTGTCAGAAAATGTTAGTAGAATATTAGACGGAGTAAAAAAGTTTTAATGGAGTATAAGTCGGCTTAAGAAAATTTTAATAGAATATAAGTCGGTGTCAAAATTTTTTTAATTCAGTTGAAGCCGGTCTCAGAAAGTTTTACTACATTATAAACCGGTGTCAGAAAATTTAAAAATAGTGCAAGTCAGTGTAAGAAAATTTGAATAGATTATAAGTCGATGTCAGAAAATTTTAATAGAGAATAAGTCGGTGTCGGAAAATTTTAATAGAATATTAGACGGTGTAAAAAAGTTTCAATCAAATATAAATCGGTGTCAGAAAATTTTATAAGAGTATTTAAGAGTAAGGGTTAAAAAAAAATTTCTAACGTTTTCACTAACAACACAACACCTTAGTAGTTCACAAATTCCTGCGTTAGTTGAGCGAAAATTTCGCCTTTTCTGTTAGAGTTATCGCAGAAAAGCCAGGCACGCGACTCTTCAAAAAAAAACTTTTTTTTTATATATTTATTTATATAAATGGAATTTTTATTCTATGAGGGTGAGAGGTGAATCACCTAAAGTCTACTTTTAACAAAACAGTCTTAAGCACTTATTAAGTATAACGGTTTGAAAATAAAAAGGTAATAATTTCTAACATTAAAAAAACCATATGGCGGGAATACAGCTGAAGTAAAACTTGACTAAGATGTTTCAAGATATAGGTCATTGTATGCAAAAAGAGAATCTATTAAAAACATGATTAAAGGTAATATTTGGTATTAAGATTCCAATTTACGACACCTGCTTTGAAATATCACACTCGAAACTCTCACCTGCTGTTCCGATAACCCATATAAATATCACTACCTTTTTTCTCACCTCTCATAAACGAACCTAAATGAATTGAACGCAAAAAACTGTGATTGCATATTTCAGCTTTCGGCTCTCAACTACTAATTTGGATTTCCTGTAAAAAATGGAACTATTCACTTTTTATAATGTTTCAATTCGTACTATCGATGATGTTAAGAAGGCAAATGAAAAGTTGTGATACAAAAGCAAATGTTATGAATTAAAATAAAGAAAATTAATGTAATTGTAGAGATATTGAATATAATATTTGAAGAAGTTAGTGAAAGAGCTATGTTAAGTTGTATTTCGAAAGCATTATTCTTCGAATTTATGAACCAGTCACTTAATTCTTGATTGTTAAAATGCATTGTCGCTTGATTGCATTGATACAGTAAATGAATAATGACATAGTTGTGGAGATATTGAAATTGTTAATTGAAGGAAATAGAAGAAAATGCTAAGCTACATTTCTAAAACACTATATTTTCTGGATTTAAGAACCTGTCACTTAATTCTTGATTGTAAAGATGCATTGTCACTTGACTGTACTGATATAAAATTAAATAAATAAAAAATGACATAATCGCGGAGATATTGAAATTAATAATTGGAGAACTTAGTGGAAGAAGATGTTAAGTTACATTTTGAAAACTTTATATTTTCTTGATTTAAGAACCAGTCACTTGATTCGTGATTGTAATGATGCATTGTCACTTGAATGTATTAATACAAAAATAAATAAAAAATGACATAATTGAGGAGATATTGAAATCAGTAATTTAAGATCCTAATGGAAGAAGATGTTAAATTACATTTTGAAAACACTAAATTTTCCGGATATACGAACAGTTTTGTTAACAATAATTACAAATGATTAAATTGTTTTGCTAAATCTCTTAATGTAATGATTTTCAATAGGACAATATTTTTTGTAGGCAGTTTCATGATTTTTTCTTTCAGTTTTCCTCTTTCCTTCAGATAATTAATTCTTTCAGTTTTTGTTAAGAAATTCTTTCCATGAATAATCAAATTATTCATTCAACTTAAAAAATTTGAAAGCAAATGCTTGTTACTTCCATCAGAAAGTTCTCCGCGAAGGCAAATTTCTCCCAACACTTGATCTAGGAGTTCCCTTGTCTTCTTAATTGGGCTCAAAATTACAAGGCTACGGTAGCCTAAACTCGAAATTGGTACCCTTAACATGGTAGCTTTAAACTCAAAATTGGGTCGGGTGCTCAACGACGGTTATAAAATAAAATTAATTACTGCGAATGCTTACTACGATTTTCTAACAGAAAAATGTATAGAACAGTTTAAGTAATTAACGCAAATACCACTTTTTTAAACAATGTTAACCTTAAAAATATTTAAATTACTTATTAAACTCAGAAAATAGAAATAAAAATCCCTACTTTTCTGTAAAACATTCTTTTAAAATGTATTCGAATGAACTCCATATTCTTTTCTGCTGGATCAACTGATATTCAAGTAAAATACTCAAAAGACGTGTTTTGGAGATTTCAAAATTCTCTCATGCGGTATAAAGCAGAATCCTATTTACATTTCGAACGGATGGTTTACTGCAAAATGGAACATTTTTGTTCTTGTAAAATGGATATCAAACAAAAATAATGCAAATTCCAACTATTTTACGGCTTTTCTTTGAATAGAATATGCTAGACATTTCCTAAAATAAAAATTTATTCATTTTCTACAAGAGAAAACAGAACATCTCTTATATTTGGATGTTATCCTTCTACGTGTTCAAAACGCACAAAGAATATATCTGCTGTGTTTAAAAAAAAATTTCCCGCATAGATTTTGGGATATTTTTATTATTTAGTTTCTGCAAAATTATCCGTAAAACGTTCGATGGAAAAATTTTTTGCAATAGCAGCTTAATTTTTCTTCAACGGTTTTATATTCTTTCATAGTTTTATATTAAAAAAAAAAACACTTTTCGGTACATAAATTTTAGGTTTTTTTTTTACCTGTGAAATCTTTATATGTCAAACAATTGAAATATTTAGAAGTTTTTAATTTCACAACAAAGTTTTTCTCAATAAAATCCAGTTAAATATGATATTCTAACGTATGCAATTCAAGCCCCAAATTGAAAAATTAAACTCTTTATAAAAAATGTTGTACCAGGAAAAAAAAACATGTTTTTAATGAAATCAGTTGCCATTTTCTAACGGCTAAATAATCGTTTGAAATATATAACGTACTATAATTGATAATAAAATGCGTTATACGGTCATAGATAATTATTTAGAAAGAAGTTTGGAACTTCAGCGGCACGCGCCCTTGCTTAATCCGCCCCCCCCCCATTTTCTAGTGGGGTAGAAATTACCTATGAAATGAACAGTAGATCAGATGTAAAGTTACACCTGCTGAACGCAACCTGCACCATCGCTCTCATTTATCGTCTGCGATGATTATTTTTTTAATTTTCCAAACGATTTTTCCGATTTTTTTTTCTTAACATGCGGTAGCAGTAAACCTTCAGGCGATAAAATCACCTGCTGCGGCTTGAAAGCCCGACATTTAATGCACTTATTTGTTTCGGGTGGCCTAGACTACTGCGGAATAAATTAATATATATTTTTAAAAAAACCGTCTGCTTTATTAATTTATTCAATATTACATTATGTTATTTTTGCAAACTTTGCTCAGGTAAGCATGTATATTTATTTTTCAAATTATTTTAAAGACACAACAAATACAAATGATGTAATTTTCTTAAAAAGAGATCAATAGCGGGTTTCTTTAAAGTATCTGAATATTATAAGCTTAGAATGAATTATCTCGTGCACTGTAAGAAATTCCGGATGAAATTACGGTTTAAAGTACCAGAACTTTGGGTGCAGTAAAATCCATTTTTACCGTAAAAATTTATGCAGCGATTTCTTCAAAAATATTTATTTAATTAGTGATTCAGTTATTTTACGATGATTATTACTGTAAAAAGTGCGGCGTGTCAGATTTCTTGTTCTGCAACATGTTCCGCTAAAAAGGACTTTTACGGTAAAAAATACTGACACCCCAAGTGCCGGTAATTACAGTAATTTTATTCGGAATATTTTACAGTGTTAAGTACAGAAGTTCAGAAAAAAAATATAAACTTACGATTCAAAAGGGTAAATTTTCAGTATTTTTATCTCTATATTTGGAGTAACAAAGAAAACTGTTAAAAAATATCCATTGTCATAAATTTCCTTAAATTAATACTAAAATTTATAATTAACGACTTAGAGTTGTTTGGAAATATATATTTTAAGGTATTTTATTTTAGCTTAAAAATTTTTTTTTTTTTTTAAATTACGTTTCTTCAATAAGAAGAAATCGAATTGGCACTCGATATAAAATTAAATAAAGGGCTCTAGGTGGTTTTGATTTCTTTCTAAAAATCATCAAAGTACACTTTTTTTCTATTTTCTATAACTTATCCAAAATTTAACTAAGGACTTTTTTTTTTTGCTGGAGCTTGACATAGGCACATAATTTACTGAAAAGGCAAACACTTTTTGAAAAAACGCAAAAAAAAGAGAAAAAAAAGCTTATAATTTAACTTTTGTTAGGACTTAAATATGAAAGGGGGAAAAAGATGCCATGACGTCTTGCACGCGAGATTTAAAAATAATAAAAACCATGTTATTGACTTGAAACCACTTTTAATAGGCAGTCAAATATGCTCTTTTTTAACACTAGAAAGACTAAAATAAGTATATTGCTCAAAAGCAGTCAAAATGACTGCATTGTGAAAGAATTACTAATGTATAAAGAAATTTGTTCAAAATTAATTAAAAAAATTTTTGATATTATTTTCAGTTATATAACAAGTTATTAGTAAACATCAACAATAATAATAATTATAAAAGTCACAAAATTCTGAGAAATTGTGTCATTATATACATCATTGTTTTTCTAATTGAAATTAAAATGCAGTCAAAATGACTTCCTTGGGCAATCTAGTGTTAAAAACATGTTTGCTCAAAAAAACTTGAAAAATAAAAAGTATATACATAGTAGAGAACCGATTATCCGGAACGATCGGGACCATCGCTATTCCGGATAACTGATTTTTCCGGTTTTCTGAATCGCTACAAAAAGCCGTTTTTTTATTGTTAAACCCAACTAAAAAAAAAATNTGATCAAAGAAATCTCAAAAAATCCCTATAGTCTGCATAGCATCATATGCTTAAACGAATCAAGATGGTCAAATTTTCTCTTTTGGATGACGTTTGATTACGTTAAAGATTTTTTTGCAGTCTATTCTCTATCACGGGATAAACCGATTTGGCGTTGCTTTTTCTGTTCTGTATTTTCCGTTTTCAACGTTTTTGCCATAAATGTTTTGAGCATTACACAAAACTTAGTCTTAAATTGTTCACAATAAGACAGGACCTAACACGTTTTTCTTTTTTTCTTCAAGAAATAAAAAAATTTGTTGCGAAAAACCCTTTTAAAGGCTTTAAAAATGTAGAATTTTTTTGCTTAGCTCGAGTTCTATAAATCCCGGCTATGCGAAGCATTCGTAAGCATTTAAAGGGTGATTCAACGGAGTGACAGTAAGAAGTCCTATTTTTACAAGACATTTTTCAAGAATAATTTTAATGAATTCAGATTTGGTACTTAAATATTTAAAGCATAAATAATTGTTTACAAAATATTTTTCGACGATTATATTAATTAATTCCATGCTTCTCCAGATGAGGAGAACAGTGGAATCTCCAGACGCACTTTAAATTAAAAACACATTTTTCAGATGAAAATCAAACTCTATTTCTTTAAAAAAAAAAAATCTAAAGTGATTTCCCTCCAAATTTGACGCATTTCCTCACCAAAAAAAAACAGGGTAACTGGAAAATATGACTTAACAAATCGCTCATCTTCATATATTTTTATGCCGCTCACTAAACATATTTGAGTTACTTCACTGGAAACTCAAATATGCCAGAAACAGAAGTCAAATTGGCACTTACCTCGTTGTACGAGCAAAATTTCATTTATGTTGCAATCAATTGACGAATATTATTCTTTGGAAAACGATGCCATCTCTATAAAAGCAGGTTATCCAAAATTGTAAGCATTTAAACTCCTCCAATTAAAATAAATTTTCCAATTTAAAGATTAACAAGAAAAAAAAAANAAAAAAAAAAAAAAAAAATTATAAAATTTGAATTTTTAAAAAAAAAATGAAATTGAAGAATTTTTCTGCAGAACTATTACAATTTGTTAAACTTACGCCATAAATTGATTTTAAATTTTACTTCTCTAAATATATTCATATTAATATTGTTATTAAAAACACATTTCCCGTAATTTGGCGAGTTTCTTCAAGCAAGCAATGCCAATATTCCATCAGCATAACTGAAAAACTTGTGATAACAAAAGCGTCAATCTCCAAGAAAACAAATACATTTTTAAGCCGCTCACTTAATGTATTTAAGTCACTTCACTGGAAACCCAAACATGCCAGAAGCAGAAGCCGAGTTGGCACTTACCTCGTGGAACGAGCAAAATTTCATTAATGATGCAATCAATTAACGAAGATTCTTCTTTGAATAGGAACGCCATCTCTATTAATCGAGGGTATCCCTAAGTTATAATCATTTAAACACCATTAATTAAAGCAAACATTTTTCCAATTAAGAGATTAATAGAGTCGAATTAAAAATAAACTCAGCTGGCGGATTGAAGCCCTTTGTTTGCCAAGGACTCCAGGAATTGAAGAATCCTTCCTCCGAAGGAAAATTTTTATGGATTTTCCCGTATATGTTTTCTCCGGGAAAACTGTTTGCTTACGGGCGATAGGAGAACATGGTATTGCTCTTTGTGGATTAGATGAATATTATCTCTTAACGGAGATGGGTTAATATCAATATTTTGTGGAAGTATATGTCTGGTGGGGGGGGAGGGAATTCGCCAATATAATCTTCTTATAAAGTGTTGTTGATTCTAGAAAGATTTGGTTTTGGTGGAAAAGCCGCTTTCGTTTCATTTTTTAGCCGTCGCCGGTTGATTATTATTTGATAATGCGTTCTATATGATAATGGAACTGCTATTAAGCAATCAGCATCTATATTTTCCTTTATTACGTCCGCACAATTTTTCTGAAACGCTTTTTTACAGCAAATATAGTCTCAGAAATAAAACTTTGACGATTCAGCAATCCTTGAGCTGTTTTTCGTCACGAAATCAAGTGATTTGTGACGAAACGCGAACTCATAAACACATGATGAAAATATTTCCTCGACTCGGAGCGTCATAGCAGTGCATCGTGGGAGATTGTTCACTGGATTGACGAAATTAGAAGGAAGACTATATGGTCGAAACTTGAATGACTATATAAGGCAGATCGGGTGTAGGGTGGTCGAGGAGCTGGCCTTATGCCAGGTACCAGGAATACACGATGTTGGAATCTCGCTTCGGGCATGGATGTAACGTATTTCTTGGTTCTATTTGTCCTTGTGTTGTTGATGCGACGTTGATCTACTTATATGGTGTCTATGAAAAAGTCATTAGCAATACCACTCGCTCGATATTATTATTATTGGAATAAATAAAGGAATGACGAAATATTTCTTATTTTTTGACGAAATTCGTTTCCTTTGAAGTAGTGACGATAATTATTTCTTCACTTTGAGGAAATTTTCGCTCGGTTCGGAAACGGCTTCGTCAAAAACGAAGAAAGTTTCGTGAAATTTGAGTATCCATTTTTTACAGTGTAGTGCAATTTCATGTATAGTTCCAAAAGCTGATTTAAATACAATACCTATAACAATTAATCTTATTAGACTTCAATTTTAAAACTAGTTATGTATATATAGAATTTTTTTCTTCCTCTTCTTTTTTATCTTTTGTTTCATAAACAAAACATTTCAAGTAGTTCATAATATGGAGTACATAACTACTGTTTAAAAATATCTTATCAATAGTTTTAGAGAATCGCCCNTAGTTCATAGTATGGAGTACATAACTACTGTTTGAAAATATCTGAACAATAGTTTTAAAGAATCGCCACGCGTATACTCATCCAGTATGCTAAATTATTAATAATAATAAGATAAAAAAAAGAAAAGAAAAAAAAACGGAAACCTTGTAATTTTTCTCTGATGTAATAGCACCATATTCTTAAAGAATTAGTTCTTGCCTCTCATTTATAAAATAAAATAAAAGAGATCTTTTAAAAGAAAAAAAAGTATCAAAGCAATGATACCGTTATAATCTAAGGATAGCATCGAAGCTAGCAGGTCGAAAAACATTCAGTTATAGAACTTATTTACAAATGAAATATTAAACATAACTCTTGATTTTAAATTCTTCATCAGTATCTTAAAGCATCAATTATCGCCTCGCGTTTATAAAATAAAAGGGTTTTTTAAAGGAGAAAAAAAAACAGTAATAAAACAATGATACCATTATACCCAAGAATAATATCTAAGCAAGCATCGTCAAAAAACGCAATATTCTGTTAAAATACGCATTTTCAAATAACATAGGAAACGTAACTCCTGAGTTGATTTTAAATGTCTAATCAATATTCCTAAAATATTAATTAGCGCCCCGCGTTAATAAAATAAAAAAGGATTTCTTTTAAAATAAAAAAAACAGTAATAAAACAATGATATCCTTATACTTAATAACAATATTGAAACTAGCAGGTCAAAAAGCGCAATATTCAGCTATAATACGCATTTTCAAATTAAATAGGAAACGTAACTCCTGATTTTAAGTGTTTTATCAATATTCTAGAAGTATTAACTATAAATAAAATTCATAAAATAAAAAAGAAGGCTTTTTTTTCTTAAAGAGAAAAAACAGTAACAAAGCAATGATACCGTTATATTTAATAATAATATTGAAGCTATCAGGTCAAAAAGCACAATATTCATTCATAATATGCATTTTCAAACAAAATAGGAAACGTAACTCCTGATTTTAAAATTCTTATCAATATTCTTAAAGTATCAATTATCGCCACGCGCTTATAAAATAAAATGGATGGTTTCTTAGAAGGGGGAAAAAACCGTAATGAAACAATGATACCGTTATAATCTAAGGATAACATGGAAGCTAACAGGTCAAAAAACACCTGATTCAGTTATAACAGTGTAACACGCGAGGCGAACGCGTGTTTTGATGATGTCACCTGTTGTAAGATTCCATCTCTGTCAAAATGAGTATTTAGTCGGACGAAAGCACCTGCTTATACGCCGATGGGCAAACTAGTTTGTTGTCACGCGATCTACACGTTTATCACGTCTATTTTTAGAGCAAAAGAAAGTAGAAAGCGAGTATAGAATTGCTTAGCAAAGACAGAAATTAAATCACGATAAAAAAATATATTTTTCTACAGACTTTCATTTGTGGATAGTTCGAAAAAAGAGCGCAATGTTTAATACCTGTTAATACAATGTTAATACCTGTTTACAATGCTCATTACAATGTTTAGTACCTGTTTAATACAATGTTAATATTTAAAGAGATAGTATTTTCTATTTCACAATTTTTATCTCTTTGTTGAACGCTGTATGCAATATTACTTGCAATGTTAAATACAAGGTTGAAAGAAATTGACTTTTCCTGCGATATTAATTTTTTTATTTAATAATTTTAATGTTAAATTTTATAAAAATTGTTGGCATAAATGGTTGCTGTTTAAGTTTTTTCCCGTCTATGTTCTTTGGTTTTAGCTTTCTGAGCCTCGGTAAGTTTGGGCCTTGGCATCGTTTTTTTTTTTTTTTTTTTTTTTTTTTTTTTTTTTTTTTTTTTTTTTTNTTTTTCCTGCTTCATCTCTAATTTTAGGAACCGTGTCAATCAGTTTGGGACCCTCTTTATTTGTGACATTCACCTGAATTAGTATTGAAAACGATCCGGTTTGAACTGTAGGTTAGAATTTCTGATTCTTAATTAAAACAACAAAAACAAAATTATCGTTCAAATGATGAAATTCTCCTTTATTCACAACTCAAGAAGTATTTATGGGATATCTCTGGTCCCATATCTCAAACATAAACTCACCAACTTAATACATAACAAAATTAAAAGTGAAAAAAAGAATTGAAAAAAATATCAAACAACAGCGATCGCCATAGCAACGCATGCAATGACGACGCATGCGTACTATTTACTATTACTCTTGAACACAGTTGAAAAGTGTGATGACGCCCAAATAAAGTGCGCACGCCATCAAACCCGAAACAACACTCATTTTGCAAATGGGTAAAAAAAAACTATACCAAAAAATTATATCAGTTTGTAAGCTTATAGTATGTATAGTTCGCAATAGTTCGTAATTATATAAAATCAAAAAGTATGTAATTTTGCTGTCACATAGTTCAATATCAAATATCAAAGATAATATCAGTTTATAGACAGATAATGCAGCATGTTAAATGCCTGGAATAATATAAGTTTGTAGGCCTGTACAATTCCATACAAAGTACTAAAAATAATATCAGCTTGTAGGTCTGCAGTCCCAAATCAACTGTTTTTACTAATTTAGAGTTGCTGAATTCGAATATAAATGTTGGCTCCTTCGAATTTTGACCGGTGGCTCAGAATTCAAGATGGCGGCCAATATGGCGGATATTCACTCAATAATATACAATAATTCGTCCCCTTGGACAGATTTTTTTTGTTCACCTAACTGCTAATTTATCGCAAAATTATGTGATAGCCGTTATAAACTGTTTTAATAATTACATCTTTGCTTTTGTTTAATAAATTCTCTATAAAACTGATGATTTTGCAAAAATAACAGGCAAAAAAAGAAAAAAAAATATTGGTTTGCTGATTCTGCCGAAACAGTATGAAAATCTGTCGAAAGAATTAATGAAATATATGTTTTAATAAGTACCCTAAATTAATCAAAATATACGAAAATTAAAACTTAAATGATATAAATCAAATATGAATTTTTAAAAAATAAGATAACAATTTCTTAACTGCCTTAATGAAAAGAAATTAATTATAGCCCTTTTTTAAATCTGCTATAAATTTAAATACCATTACATCCCATATTGTCAATAAAAATTTTAAATTATAAATTAATTTTTAAATTAGCGATAAAAAGCTAAGCAATTCTAATTGCTGAAAAGTACAGAATTAACGACAAACGAAGAATTAAATTCAATTTTTTTGTATCTTAATTTTTAGTGTAATCGCGATGCTGCTTAATATTTTTTTTTTAAATCGAGCGAGTTTTTCTCCAAAGCAGTATTAGAAGTAAAAGTAGTACCTAAACATCAATCTTTTAATCACGTGATGATAGAATGGCCAATGATTGACGACAAAATTTTCAAACCAAGGTTACAGCATCCAAAAGTCACGTAAGCAAACCAATTGCTATCTATTTCCAATATTTGCGTATCAAAGCTTTATTAATCATCGTAAAAATTTGATAGTGCTGCGGCTCATATGAAGAAAAAAAAAGCTTTCTTATTCAATAAATTAGTCATTACCCTTAGACACGATATAATAATCTAAATTAATAGATTTCGACACCCTAGGTCAACGGTGTGTTGACCAATCACTTAAATCAATTGACCTATCAAAAAAACAGAAATAATGAATTATCTTTATCTATGTATCTTTCATTACCCTAATCACGGTAAATTCTCATTATAAAATTCTCCTTTAGTAAGAAAAATGAAACACACAGAATTGACCATTATCGAATGTCCATCATCAATACCTCAACCTCGCTATCGGTTTGTCAAACGGCTACTGGAAACATCCATGGTGATGGATTTGATTTGGATTCCGGAAATTAACGGAAATAAGTGCCAAAAATACAGAAGCCAATGGTTAGTTAATGGAATATTTTCGGGTGAAAATATCGCCAAGAGTACCTTATCAAGGAAAAAATAAATCGTAAATCCGTCTTTGATAGCTGTTGTAGCAATTTGTTAACAAGTGGGGTTGATATGTGCGAGGACGATACTTAGGGGTTAAAGTTGAGATAAACAACTCGAAATTCTGGGTTCTTTATAGGTGGTTTGTTACTCGTCGCCAAATAATTGATTTGAATTGTTTAGATATCTATGCATGAGACTGATAATCAACAGTTTGACTAATGAGGCTTGCATAAATCGAATGTTTATTTAAATTTTATTTATGATCGGGAAATTTATACATTTCGGGATCTAGAGCTGATAATGTTCATTATCGTTGCTTAGTTTTTGATTTTAGTAAAGTAATGAAATGCATCAACATTCACTAACTACGCAGTTAACTTTAATTAATTGGAATAAAAAATAATTTTTTTGATTTCATTATGCATTACGATATTTAGAACAAAGTGCGATAAATAAACGCTTAATAAATGATAAGAATGTACACGAAAAAGAAAGTTCTGTTTGATAATGTGTTTAATAAAACGGATCGCGAATATTGATACTTAAAGCATAGTGAGGAGAAACTTTAAATAAATGATAAAAACATGATTTAAATCATAAAAGAAACATGCGTTGTTCGATACAATGTATAAAAACATAAATGAATCACGAACTTGATACTTAAAACATGGTGAGGATATGCATTAAAAGAAAGAAAACAAAAAAGCATGAATTAAATTATGAAGAAAAAAATGTGTTTACTGTAAAAAATTCTGTTTCAAATTATGGTAAAAAGTACTAAAAAGTGGCTGTATTTTTCGCTGTGAAATCCATTTTTACCGGAACATGTTACGGAACAAAAAATCCGATATATAAATTTTTACAGCAATAATTACGAGATATTCACTGAATCACATTGATTAAATAAATATTATGGAAAAAAAATTCGGCGTAACATTTGGCGATAAAAATGGATTATACGAATGATACTCTCAAAGTGCCGGTACTTTATATCGCAATTTGATTCGAAATGTTTTGAACTGTGGTTCAGTAGATTAACACAAAAACATAGATAACATAGTGCCCGGATAGAACATCAAATAAATGATAAAAGCACTTTTAAAAATAATGAAAAAAGCATGGATCTGAAAATATGTTTAATAAAAGGGAAAAATTTGTATCTGTTAAAAACTGTATTTTCTTTAGAATTTACATAAAGTTTTTTTTATTTTTTATTACAATCTTACGTAAGTTTTATACTATTTTTCATTTACTAGTTAGTTAAAAATTTTGTTATTTATTATCTATTATTTATTTATAGTTTATTATAAAAATATGCAATTATTTGATGTTTAAAAATTTTAATATGGTTAAGAATTTATGTAACGTTTTGTAAATATTTATCATAAAACGTAGCAAATTTTTTTTTATCTTAGTACATATTACTTTATAATAAAGGAGGTAATATTTTCAGGTCCCGACGGAGCCGGTTTTCTTTTACATCCTTTTAGAAAGCCAAAAAGAATACGAACTGCATTTTCACCTTCACAGCTTTTGAAATTGGAGCACGCATTCGAAAAAAACCATTATGTTGTTGGAGCTGAAAGAAAACAGTTGGCACAAAGTTTAAGCCTCACAGAAACACAAGTAAGTCAATAATTATCCTATCTATGTCATTAGCAGTTTTAATAAATATTCGAAGAAATTCTATTATTGGGTACTTCAAGCAGAAGATCACGGATGCCTACACATGTGACCATTGACGACAGCGACTGTTGATCATTTCTAAGCAAAATGGTGCGTTAAAGTTGAGCTAAGTTTCTCCACATAAGTTAGAAAGTTAATTTACGTGAAGTTAATTTTATACAGTGCCGTATCCCACATCGTATTAGTTGAAATATAATTCTTCCTCGTCTAAGTCTTTTACTTAACTTAGATTTATTATTTGCTTATGTATTTTATTGTAATCATGATATATTTTTGTTTTGTGTATCTGGCAACTTCGATGCGTAATTAGTCTGTTTATGTTCTATGCGACCTCCTGCCTGTCTTTGTGTTAAAAAGATGTATAGAGAGAGAAAGAATCTTTCTGAAAAAATATAGAATGCGTCACTTCAGAAAATTGGTACATGATGGGCTTGGGTTACTCGAAATAGAATGGAAAGAACAGTTGCGGACATAAACAAATGCTACATTTCATAAACCAATCAAGGTCGAGATACCCACACCACGTCACTTACAAGTACCCTATTAACTAAACAAAATAATTAGACCTATTAACGAAATCTATTAACTAAATAACTAGAAATATATTATAATTAGAAATATGATAGAACAATCCAACAATTAATTATGCAGGCCATTAGATAATTCAGAATAATTAGAAATATATTTGAACATTATTAATTTATTGTTTCATCTATACATTGAGAAATAGTTTATTTGATTCATTGGTCTAGCAAGAAAAATGTTCAGTAACAAGTTACGCACACGGGGGAAAAAATCTGGTAAAATTATCGTACTGAATATAATGACGTTTCTGGTTTAAAAAAAAAATAAACAAACCGTAATTCTGTCTAACAAAACCAAAATATACAGTATTTAAACTATACATTTGATAATAATTATAGTTCTTATTACCAGATATTTAGTAAAAAATGCATAGCTGACATGTAAATTTATTTGAATATATGATTTTTATGCCATGTTCTAGAGTTTTTCTTCGGAAAGTTTTCCAAGTTACCTCAAAATTTGAATGAATATTTAATGAATTCTTCCCAATTTGAGTGACATGTTTGGCTATGAGCGCAGACGAAATTGCTATAGTTATAGATATAATGCAACAATATTGCACATTTTCTTCTTCCCAAATCTGATAGTATAAAATTTACTGTATCCAAAATTATTTTCATGTACTACGTTTACAATAAACTATGAGACGATATTTATTAGTATTCATACATAATATCCTTTACAAAACATTATCCATTATTATAATGTTTTTTCCCCCAACGCCTACATGATTGACCCTCGTCATTCAGCAATCAGTAGGGCAGATTTGTTGGTTACACTTTCAGGTGCGCCGTATTAGGTAAGGCAACGTTGCTCCCACAGTAGGGACAGATAGTACAAGGAATGACGTAACATTCATGCCTTGTCCTGGATTCGAACCCCATGATCTTTTTGATGTGAGGTCAGATCCCTGACCACTACACAGTCCAATTATTGTTAAAATATAAACTGGATTAATTTCGCTATCTAATTCTGAAAGAGATGATTTTTTGGCGTCCTGAAAAGTTCTTTAAATACGTATACTGGACAATCGTTAACAAATGCAGGAGGCACTTTTTCTTCATACTATTTTATTCAGGAACTAAAAATGCCTATTAAAGTTGTTCTTTTCAAAGCATTTTTAAGGTGTGTAAGTTAGACACGAATCCTCAATTTTCGGTGTTTAATTGATATCGTGACAAAATCTAGTGCGGACGAATTAATTTGCTAGTCATACAAGATAATAATATTATAGATTTCATTTACAAATCTGTCAAATCAGAATATTTTTTTGCGTTATAAAGAATTTAATGGAAGAACATATAATTGATAAAAATCGTTCATCTTTAGAGGTCTACCCTATCCCGATCGAACTCAATTTTCGAAGGGGAGGAGACAGAGAGGGAAAACTCTAAATATGCTTTTGATCCTTTTCATTTAATTTTCAAAAATAAACTGATTATGGATATTTACTTCTAATTAGCACTATGTTTCGTTACATGTAAAATATAAGGCCGTCACCCAAACAGAATTTAAGATATAAAGCATACAGTATTATAAAATCTTCATTAATTTTTTCTCACAAAATTACGCCAATGTAATTCTTCAATCAACAGCTTTTGAAAGATGTTTAAATCGTAAACAGTTATTAGATTTTAGATTTTTGATTAATATCTTTATTTTTATGCTATTAATGTTAAAGGAAATTTTTAGCGTCATCAAATTTGCTTTTCATCAATTTAAATTGCAATTAAGATTAGATTTTTTTTAAAAATCTAAAATCTGAGAAACAGGAATTTTTAAATTTCTTACTCAATTCCACCAATCGTAGCATTTAACTGGTTTAAAGATTTGAGGAAAAATTCGTAGAACTTCTGAAAATTATCAAGCGCAATTTCTCCTTATCTAACAAAACGACCCTTATTCTGTTCGTTTTTTTAGAGGTACTGCTCTATTTATTTATATTATATCATCAAAAGTTTGTTAAATATAAAAAATATTTGAAAATTTGATCTAGAATTCAAAATGGCGAGTATAGAGGCTTCTTAAATTGTATGTTTTTCTTACATTAATTATTAGCCATTTGCGATTCCATAATCGAAGAAAGGTAATGTGCAATTTGTATGCAAGTTCAACTTATGTTTTGGTAGCAAGACTCGTCAAAGTTATCTTGATTACCCAAGTCACCTTAATATCTGTATTTGATTGATATTTAGGCGAAATATCGCATGGGCGAATTATTTAATTACTCATTAGTTGCAATATTATTGAAAATTTCATTCCGCAAATCCGATAAATTCCGATCAAAATATTTTCCTGCAGTATGTTCACGAATAAAGAATTCAGCGGAAGAACATTATAAATGATAATAATCGTTCACTTTAAAACGTGTTCTTTTCACCAATGACCAATGGTCAATTACGATTCCGTAATAGAAAAAAAAAAGTAATGCGCAATTTGTACGCAAGTTCAACTTCTTATTCTTTGGTTGGTTGCATCAGAAAAGCCAGCTTCCTACAAGAACCTATAAAAATATCTTTCTTAATATCCTCTAAGTACATATCGCGAATGGAACTCCTTTACTTTTATGATTTTCAACCCTTTTGTCCTGATGGCCCATGGAACTTTTCGGTCGAACAAACTCATGAGCCCTGATTACACCGCTTTTATGCATCGCTGAAGCGAAAAGATTCCTCATTTGAAGCACAAACATATCAAATGTGCAGCCGTTTGGGAGATATTAATGAATTACAAAAAAGGGAAAGAGGATATACAAAAAGAGGACCATCCGCCTAATTGGGCGACACTCTTTCCCTGCTATTAACTACTTCTCTACCCAATTAAAAGTTAGAGCCTAAATCCGCTATTTCATATTCAAATTAAAGTATTGCCCAGTACTCACAATTCATAATGATTGTTCATGGCCTATCAGCGAGCAAATCTACAGTGCCGACCAGCTGGTGTTTAGCAGCCACGACTGCCCCTTCGTTAGCCACTTCCTGACCATGTTGTCATACACTTTGTCCTCAAACGGTGGCGTCAGACTATAATTGGCAAAAAAGATTCTATTTCGGTCGCAGGTGATTTCTAAAAGTGGACAGGCGTAAATAACTGTTATTGCTTAAAGGCGATATCTTGTCTTTGCAGGTGATTTGGGTGGGTTTGACCATTTCGCTGTGACAAAGTACAGGTGTATGTGCACCTCTGAGAATGTGTTTGTAGAAAGAGACTGGGAGGGGGGGGGCGGTTGTTTAGATGTGATGTTCTTATCAATGTCCTTGCGTAACTGATTTATGGAAATAATTTCAAACAGGAAGCGAATAGCTATAATCTGCTTATATTTTCCAGCAGTGAATTGGCAGTTGTTTTTTAAGAAATATAAACAGTAGTTGTAATTAAATTAATTTGGACGACAGACTAATGCTACTGTTTTTGGAAAGCAGAATTTTTTCTCTTTCTCATCCCCAACGAGATGATGAAAAAAAATGACTACTAAAAAATGATTATTTAAAAAGACTATGATTATTGAAAAATGACTATTTAAATATGACTATCTTTATAGAAAAAAAAATGACTATTTACTACTCCGCTCGTATGGTTAAAGTCATACTTTTAGAGAGGGAAGGATTTTATCAAAGCAATTAAAGCTAAAATTGCATTCATAATCACGCGTAATTAATACAGTGGAACGCCGATTCTCGGATTTACCGGCTTGTCCAGTTATCCTGGTCGTTCAAGGACCATATGTTTTTCCTATCGTCTGCAAAAAAGAAAAAAGAATTACGAAAGTGTTTCTTTATTTCTAGAATGTCTGAAAGGGGTGGAAGAATGGCTTCTTTTGTCCCTTGATGACTTTGAAAAGAAACTCACTTTTCCCCCACCCAGTTTCAATGTGGGGTGTCAAGTAATTTCTAATAAGGAAACAGGTTTCTAATAAAATTTTAAAAAATTAAACTTTTAAACACGCTATTTGTAATATGCTAT
Source organism: Parasteatoda tepidariorum (assembly GCF_043381705.1). Taxonomy (NCBI): domain Eukaryota; kingdom Metazoa; phylum Arthropoda; class Arachnida; order Araneae; family Theridiidae; genus Parasteatoda; species Parasteatoda tepidariorum. The sequence goes on from NC_092213.1 coordinate 13,156,643, forward strand.
AATAGGCACTACAACAATTGCTTTTCTATGACCTGGAAAAAGTGTGAAGGGAAGTTGCGGAAAAACATTCTCATAGCAGTTTTTTGAAGTTACCCAATTATCCGGGTAGACTAGACCACGATTGGTTCGGATAATTGGGGCTCGATTGTAATTTTCCAACAAATATATGACAAATAGCTTTATAATCATGATTTATTTTTAAAATCTTCAATAGTTCGCAGATATTAAGGTAATATAACAAGAAACATTTTCAAATTCTTCAATATATATATATATATATATATATATATATATATATATANTCTGATGCATAATCGCAAAATTTTATAGAAATCACGGTATTTATTTTCGATAAAATTGTAAAACTTAATAAATGTTATATGGCATTTTAAAAGCATTTTGATATATATATATATATATATATCACTATTTAAACGTAAGCAATAATATTTTTTTTTACGTATTGTACTATTAATTTTCTAAAATTTTCGCGTGGTTAGAAAGTTCTCATTTGAAAATAATACTAGAAGATATATTATGCAAACTTGCAATTTTGGAAAAGATGACTATATCGCCTGAAAGCCCTTTAACTGTATTTCTTAAACAACATTTATATAATAAGACTTTATTCTGATTTGGTTGAGATTTGCTCTGTGTAGAATTTAAACATTTATTTCCTTTGGTAGAATTTTATTGTCTTATATTTCTCAGATTATATGATATCCTAAATGTTATTTTATAGTCCCTTCATGAACTTTCATATTCTTAGATTTTAGAATTAATTTTTGTAACTTTTAAAAGTATACTTTAAGTATTTAATTTTTTCATACATGAAATTGTCTTGCAATTCACAAATTCTTGTGAGAGAAGCAAAAACTACTGTTTAAAGAAAATTAAAAAGTAGAATAAAACTTTATTCTTCTGTTTTCACTTATTCAGGTAGATGATAAACAAATACTTCGCCTTGTAAGAATAAAACCTAAAGAACCGAAATTTTCTCCATCGATGAGATGCTAAAAAACCTCGTATAATCAAATATTTCCCCTGACTCAAAAACTAAAAAATTTACTAAAAAGGATGCAAAAATATTCACAAAACAATACAAAAACTCACTATTATGGACTTAATTATTATTTAATTTTATAGTTTGTAGTTTCTACTTCAGTTTCGTAAACAAATTGCCAATAATGTTAATTTTTAATGTTGAGCTATTCTACTGATTAATTAGTACATTTTGAGGCATGTTATCAGTTTGATCTGAGAAAAGTAAAGCTTTCCCGCAATAGTTCGTTGTGGGCCAAGGGTATCATAGAGGTTTCCGTCCCACAATTTTCTAAAAAGAACTGGATAATCGTGGCAACGTGGTCAGCATTACAGACTGGCCGTCTTTACTTACCAGACAAGCTGGTACCCCATCTATCTGCAGCTGTGTAGGCTTCGCGCCGCCACTGGAGATCGAACCCTAGTTCTAAACAATGATGATTCAGTACAAAATGTTAACAGAACTTAATTATTATTAAATTTTATAGCTTTGTAATTTTCACTTTATTTAATTGAACGAATTATTACGACGTTCTTTAAATTATTAACGAATGATTTTAACGTTAATTTTTTATTTTGACCGTCTCTACTGATTAATTATTGCGTGATGAGACACGTTATCAACACCAGGCTAAATTGAGCAATATATGTAGAAGCCCGTTTAAGTTAGGCCGACAGTATTTATTTTATACGAACGTTAATCTGCAATTGCTAATTTATTTTTGAATTACTAATACGTAATAAATTGCCGTATAAATACGTATTAAAAGAAGAAAATCTGATCCGATCGAATTTTGTTTGAGTAAGATTCTTAAAATGAATTATTGTTCGATATTTAGTAATTATCTGAAAAAATCTTTAAAAAACAAGGTAAGATAATCTAAAAAGTTTCAAAACTTACCGGAAAAATAACATTATTAAAAAAAATAATTTTAACTATTACTTTTTTTTCAGAAATTAGTATTTTACGTTCTGAAGTAGCAACATTTATTTATTTATTTATTTTCAAAAAAGTAGAATAATATATAATAATTTCAAAACCAGGAAGAAAATAACAGTAAAAATACAGCCATTATATTATTCTAGAAAGCCATTCTTGTTAGAATTAGATTCCTGAAATAAATTGTTTTATACTTTAAAGTGACAGCATGCATTAGTGGTTATTTACGAAAATCTTTTCAAAAAGTGGTAGAATAATATAAAAAAATTTCCAAACCAGATAGAAAATAATATTAATATTAGTAATACAAAAACAATTCGAATCGTTATATTATTTCAGAAATTAGTATTTTGCGCTCTGAAGTAGCAACATTTATTTATTTATTTTAAACATGATAGAATAATCTATGATTTCAAAACCAGTCTTTTCTGCCTGGTAAAATATATAATAAAAATACAAACATTGTAATATTCTAGAAAGCCATTCTTGTAAGAATTAGATTCCTAAAATAAATTATAGTTTTATATTTTAAAGTGATAGCATGCATTAGTGGTTATTTAAGAAAATCTTTTCAAAAAATAGTAGAATAATATAAAAAGATTTTTGAGCCTGATAGAAAATAATATTAGTAATGGTAATAACTAAAAAAAAAATTTTTTTTTACTGTCATATTATTTCAAAAATTAGTATTTTATGTTCTGAAGTAACAAAATTTTTTTTTCAGAATGGTAAAATAATGAATAATGATTTGAAAAATAGGCTGAAAATAATAATAATAAAAAAAACAATTACAACTATTATTTTATTCTCGAAAACCATTCTCGTTAGAAAAGACTTCCTTTTCTTAATTACGAAATTCCGCGGTACATCCCCCCAATTAGCTACAAAATCAATTCTTGACAATCAGACAAAAAAACATGGAAAATCCACTTCATATTCTAATAACCATTTTCACGAATGCCGAGCCAACCACTTCAATTAAATCCAGCAACTGAAGAACACCCATTCCGAACCAGACAAAAGCAATCAGCATCCTACTCCCTAATTAGCGCAATCAGGCCTTACTCAAACTTCCGAAATTGCTAAGTTTACCAAGACTAGGAGGAGGATTAGCATTTGAAAAGAAAGAAAGTGCCAAACTACCATCTGCGAGAACATTCATCTGGTAGCGGCAGAACCATCTCCTCCCCACTATTAACCAGACCCGATAACCATCACGGTTTTTATTTTTGTTTCCAAAAGGCCAAATAGTGCAATCATCAACGCTAAATTCTCAAAAGTGCGCCAAAGCTACCCGATTTTAATGACCATTTTTTTGTTCCATTTAATATCCTTCAGGCGAATTTAGATCATTTACAATAAACCTGCCTCCCACTAGTTAGGAGGATTCTCTATGCAGGTGGAATCCAAAACCCTCTTTGTAATCTAATCAGTTGATATCGTTATTAATTCCGGGACGATTTTTTTTGTTGTTCTTTTTTATTTATGCAGCTTGCAATTTAGAACTAACGGCTTTTTAGGCTTAACGCCTTGAGTGTGGTGAGAGAGGTAATAGGTCATTCTTTTACATACGCTGGCTCGTGCCTTTTTTCTTGGTGGGTTCTATCACTGGCGATTATAAATATCAGCTGCTTTTATTGCTTTTAATAATATTTCTGCTCAAATTATTTTTTCTAGAGCCACGTGCAGATTTTTTAGCATTATCAATTTCTTTAACTCTAAGTTTGTTTCTCACAACTACATAATGAAGGCTGTTTCTAATGATAAGTTTTTTTATATATACGAAGTTATCACAACAAGTCAGAATAATTATGAACGTGCATTTTTATGCGAATTGTTGTTTTGAATTGTTAGAAATAAATTATCCCAAAAATTGAGAATTTTCATCGTTATGATAACATAAAGAAAAATCAATTAAACAACATTATTTTCATTTTCATCACAAACTACCTACTTTTTCTAACGAAGATATTAGTCACCGTCAATTTGTATCAGTTTAGATCGAAATTCTATAAAGTTATTATTTTATATTATCTAGCTTTCAGTTTAGCGAGTAATTCCGTATTGAAAGTTGTCTTTTCTTATTATTCAAGGTTTCTGATAAGATTTCTAATATTAATATTTAATCAAATTTATTTGCAGGCAATTTTTTTAAACACCAAAATCAGTAGTATTTATTTCATTTGACTGCAATAGTTTTTCTAGATGATAAAAATTGCCACACTCAAAGTATTAAACTTTTTAAATTTTCGTACATTTATTTAATAGATTTAGAATGGAAAGAAATTTGTTTTACTTCTTAATTAATGATGGCTTCTGAATTTTATAACTTAATGAGCATTCTATAATTTAACTTCACAATCGTGCATCTTGCAAGAAATTCTCTTCATTTTCTACCATAACATAAATGGCAGAAAGTGTCGAGAATTTTTTTTCACATCTTTTTTTCTGTCTTATATTATCTTTTTTAAACAATATATTTCTAGACGTCTTAGTTTATATTTAAGACAAATTAAGAGTAATTAATTACCTTACATTTCAGTGCATAAGTCGATTTTTCAAACACTTAAAATTTTACGAAAATCAGAGAGTCGACTTCGTCGGTAATTAAGTCGGACATTCGTTGTTCGTGAAATATCGATGAATTTTAAACAGTGAAATAGATATGAATTACTCGGTATCAATTTACCCCTTTCAAAAACTATTTTAATACGTTATATACAATTAATTTTACATTTTCTCTGATCATATTTTCTTTACCTATAAGGGTTTTTATTTCAGAAACAAAACTTTAAAATGCGAACTTTTGAAACATGAAAACTGCAGACTAAAAAAAAGTCGTCTTTCCCCATCAATAGAATTCGAAATTCTACATTCTCAAAAAGATTTTACAATAACATTATTTGAGATCAAATGTATATCATTCAGAGAACAATGTGAAGTATTAATTTTACAGACTGAAATTTTAAAAAGAAAATTTTTTTTGTTTTGTTCTAGAAACGTTTATATTTGTTTTAAGCAGCGGTTGACTTATGTACCCGACATACCGAAAATTTGCAAATGCGTAATTAAAAAAAGAAATTCGAAAAATAAAACAGGTTGACTACACTGGTATATAAGCTATTGTCTTGAGGGGAAAAAAAATTGTTTTGAAAAAAATCTCGCCATATTGGCGATGTTCAAAAATTTTAATATTTTTTTTTTAAAAAGCTGGTTGTCCGTTCTGAAAATTAAATAATTCCTTACGGCATGACGGTATGTATAATTTAAAATTTATTGCTTTGCTTCGAGTTAAAAGCATTTAAACGGTGTTTTTATCTTTTATTTTTATTTATTTATTTATATCCCTTGGAGTCAAAGCTTCGAAAATTATCCCTAAATAACGAGGAACAATCACAACAAAGCGAGTGAAAGACACAATATCTTATTAAACATCCCCCATACCTCAAGTAAAGCAATTACGTTGACATTGTTACTAAATATGGGGGTGAGGCGTTGAAAATTCGAACAAGGGAATTATTCTGTTCTGTTTCGCCCATGTTGAGGGATTTAACGCTTCCTGGAGATACGGGACTGAGGGTCGACCATGGCATGACTAACGCAATTAAGGCTGCCTATTTAGGCACACGTTCCAACGTACCTCACCTCTGATCTCTTAAATCTTCAATGTTCGTATTTTTTTTTTCTAACCTCTGTGCTCCATCCCCGATTTTTCATCGTAGTTCAGAGGGGTGGAGAGAGTTGTTTGAGAGGTCGTGAAGGTACTGTTTTGTTGAAAGAATAGGCTGGATTATTTATATGGTATCAAAAGATGGGATGAAGCGTAACGATGGTTTTTCACTGGAAAGCGCTAATGAGATAGCTCTTGAATAGATTGTTATGAAATATTTTGTTCTGGTTGATACATTTCTTTCGATATTTTTAAATTTGGTGTAAGATTTTCTTCTCCTCAAAGAATCGAAGAGCCGATTTGAAAAATATTACTTGTTGCTATGAATAGGGTTTTCTTCTCCTAAAAGAATCGAAGAGCCAATTTGAAAAATATTACTTGTCGTTATGAATAGGGTTTTCTTCTCCTAAAAGAATCGAAGAGCCAATTTGAAAAAAGATTACTTGTCGTTATGAATAGGGTTTTCTTCTCCTAAAAGAATCGAAGAGCCGATTTGAAAAATATTACTTGTCGTTATGAATAGGGTTTTGTTCTCCTAAAAGAATCGAAGAGCCGATTTGAAAAATATTACTTGTCGCTATTAATAGGGTTTTGTTTTCCAAAAAGAATCGAAGAGCCGATTCGAAAAATATTACTTGTTGTTGTGAATAGGGTTTTGTTTTCCTAAAAGAATGGAAGAGCCGATTTGAAAAAAAATTACTTGTCGTCATGGATAGTGTTTTGTTTTCCTAAAAGAATCGAAGAGCCGATTTGAGAAATATTACTTGTCGTTAAGGATAATGTTTCCTTCTCTTAAAGGAATTGAAGAGCTAATTTGAAAAATATTACTTGTTATGGATAGTGTCTTCGGCACTGTACTCCCCATATTTCAGGATTAGTGTATTCGATGTAGTTTGAAGCCATTTGGCCCAATGTGTTCACCGTATTTAGTTTGTTTTAAGTGATAATATTCAAAATAAACTTTGTTTCGCTACAATAACTGTTGTTGTTTCTAATGCCACTTGCCAATACCAGCAGGGTGAGACCAAACACATTTAAGGAAGAGGGTGCGTTTCTTGTTTTTCAGTGGCTCTATCTATGATCAAGAATACGACTTTAGCCACACACACGTCACAGCCTGTTTTTTATAGGGCAGATCCATTCATACAGCCATCCACGGATCGTAATTTTGACCTGAAAAAGAAAACGGTCAATCTCCAATTCAGTACCCCAGAGGAATGATTTGTTATGGGAATATGGAGGACTTTGCCATTCGACAGATTTAACATGCACCAGTGACCATTTTCTACACGGGGAGTTTCCGACCGTCGGGGAACGTGCTCATGCCCTCTCAGACATGGGCCCAACGCCCTACCAACCAGGCTATCCCAGCCCCACTATAACTAAATCCTAGTACACAAACGTATGCCCGCTGCACTGCTTGTAACAAAAACAACTAGTAATAAGTCAAAAGAAATCAAATCAGGACCCCCAGGAACTGTATTATTTCTTTCCTTTATTGGAAACAAAATCATCTGCTTGAAAATATATTCTCGAACAATGAGCTGTAGTAAGCAGTTGTAAACTTTCTGATCGGAAGTTGTGAAGGTAAAAGGATTGGGATTTGTTATTGTTTACATTCGTATCTAAAACACCATTACTACGAACTTTTACTGTTTTAGGCAAAATTTCCTCAGAGAGAAAATTTATCGTAGAACAGTAGCTTCAGCGAACAAAATAAAACGGGGCAGAATCTACAACGGAAAACAAATGAATAAATAAATAGCGTGACGGGCTTATTCTTCTGTGATTAAACCTTGGGGCAGAATCTATCGCGATTAATCGGAAATTCCCTCTGAATTTTCTTTTTAGGCGTATGGATCAATGAAACAATTTGTCACGAGAAAAATAAAATAATAATTAAAATGTTTTTTTTTCTTTTCTAAACGCTGATATTTATGTAATTTGCATAATTACTGTAGAGTTGCAAATTAATGAGGCTGTTCAATTCAAAGTTAGTTTAAGATTTCTAAAAACAGGAAAACTGTAGGGGGTAGAGAATAACAATCATGAATATTACTTACACATTTGAATAATGACTAAGGAGGGGGAGAAGAGAACAATGAACATTCGAACGGGTTTCTGCTTCACCGAATTTTGTATCTTAATGGGGGAATTAACATTGCACAAACAATTGCAGAAACTTAGTTGAAGGTATTAACGCAAATTACATTTTGTATTTCTAAAATCAAATTAATTAAAATATGTTTGATAAATAAGAACTGCACGCGAAAATGTATAATGTTTTAAAATAGTTAGTATACTATCATAAAATGTTAAAATAATTTTTAAAAAAAATTATATAATTGAGATGGGGAAAAATTATGCTAGTACGTCATCTTAAAGTGTAAAAAACAATGATATAATTGAGATGGGAAAAAATTATGTTAGTACGTCATCTTAAAGTGTAAAAAACAATGATATAATTGAGATGGGAAAAAATTACGTTAGTACGTCATCTTAAAGTGTAGAAAACAATGATATAATTGAGAGGGGGGAAAATTATGTTTGTACGCCATCTTAAAGTGTAAAAAACAATGATATGATTGAGATGGGGAAAAAATTAAGTTAGTACGTCATCTTAAAGTGTAGAAAACAATGATATGGTTGAGATGGGAAAAAATTATGTTAGTACGTCATCTTGAAGTGTAAAAAACAATGATATAATTGAGATGGGAAAAATTACGTTAGTACGTAATCTTAAAGTGTAGAAAACAATGATATAATAGAGATGGTGAAAAATTATGTAAGTACGCCATTTTAAAGTGTGAAAAACAATGATATAATAGAGATGGTGATAAATTATGTAAGTACGCCATCTTAAAGTGTAAAAAACAATGATGTAATTGAGGTGAGAGAAAAAATAACGTTAGTACGCTATCTTAAGGTGAAAAAAATAATATTTAAAAAGTCAAATTTCTGGCGAAGAAAAAACATATTACCACAATACAAACCACTTTAAAACATGATGATAGCGAAGGAACAAATAATTACGTTACATCATTTAAACGTATAAAAGATGACGCAAAAAATTATTCAAAGGAAAAAGAACTCATGATACTATACTAAAACTTAATTACTCGGGAAGGAAAATATCATGCCAGTAAACAATCTTTAAATAAAGCAGCAAAAATCAAAAAAAGAAAATGAATTTCTGCCGGGGGGGGGGAATACAAAAAATAAATAAATAAAATGCCTCATGTTAGTTCACAAAGGGTAACCAACCTTTTGAGAAGAGTGACATTTCTGGAAGAAAAAAAATTATGTGTGCCATTTCCAATTTTATCAACCTATAAAAACATAAAAAACGTGAAATTTTTTTCATTTTTAGGATGATTATGAGATTCTTATACAAACAGAAGATCTTTTTCGTTTAAATTTAAGTAAGAGAGGTTTAAAAGGCATAAAACTGTTTTTTCTTAAATGCTTTTTTAAGTCAAAAAGTAGAAACAAAAAAGCATGAAAGTCGAAAGTATAAACTTAGGTTTTATTTTTAACATATATTTCTGACAAATCAGTCATATATATATATATATATTCGTATCTTATACAATAATAAGTGACAACCAAATTGGAAAATAGCTTGTTGTATGTAAGAATTTTTAAAATTCAATAGATTTTGAGTCGAAAGATTTTTGAACATTTTAACATAGCCCCCTAAAGGCCAACATTGTTTTTTTTTCTTTTTACCCTATAAGTTTTTGCATGTCACTGTTAAGACTCCGCTATGCCACCCTACGGCACGAGTGCCCTCGAATTCGCTATCCATCTTGCACACCATTTTTAAGTGTAACACCAATGCTTTTTTTTTTTTTTAAATAAACTTTTGGTTTATAAAAAGAAGAAGAAAAAAAACCTTATGTTATTTTTTTCCTTTTAAATTCCTCATTTCTCTATTTTTCATGTTTTTAATAATAAAAATGTTGAAAACGTGAATTACCCGCTTATTTCAAGATAAGAAAAAAAAAGCTTATGTTTTTTCTCCATCTTAAAGCATAAATTATAACAATATTTCCTTTTTAAAATATAAACTACGGGCTAATTTTAAAAAGGAAAAACATTGGTTCTATCATATCAACAATGTTTTGTTCTTATGTATGAATAAAAATTTCCTTTCCCCCAAAGAGTTTTTTTTTTCCTTTCTTTTTTTTTTTTGTCAATATATGTTTGGCCCATGTTTCTTTCTTTCTTTTCTTTTTTTTTTTTTCTTGGCTAGGTATTTGGTAGGTTGAATTTTTCCCACTTACTGTTTGAAAGTTTTCGTTTCCCCGATGTTTTTTAGTAGGTTCAATTTTTCTCATTGCATGTTTGAAAGTTTCCTTTACATCCATGCTTTCTTTTTTAGAAGGTTTAATTTTTCTCTTTGTATGTTTGAAAAATTCCTTTTCTCCCATGCTTTCTTTTTTAGTAGGTTCAATTTTTATCACTGTATTCCTGAAATATTTCTTAGCCCGATGCTTTCTTTTTTAGAGGGTTCAATTTTTATCACTGCAGTTTGAAAGCCTCCTTTGCCCCTGCGTTTTTCTTTTTAGCAGGTTTAATTTTTACGTTTGAAAGTTTTCTTTGCCCCAATGCTTTCTTTTTCACTCACAGATGTTAGAATGTTTCTTTCTTCCCAACTCTTATCTTTTAATTGGTTCAATTTTAATTACCGACCGTTTGATAGTTACCTTGGCCTTTATGCTTTTATTTTTTTTAGTTTTTAGTCAGCTTAATTTTTACCACTGTTTGTTAAAAATTTCCTTTGTTCAAACTTTTTTTTTAAGGTTTAATTTTTTTTTACTGCATGTATGATACTTTTCTTTGTTTCTATTTTTTTTTAGTAATTTTAGTTTTTCCCAAAAAGTTTGAAATGTCTGTAAGCTCTAATTTTTTTTTTTTTTTTTTTTTTTTTTTTTTTTTTTNTTTTTTTTTTTTTTTTTTTTTTTTTTTTTTAAATAGGTTTATTTTTCATCACTATATACTCGAAAGTTTCACTTTTTCTTAATATTCTTTTAAAAGAATTATACTTTACCAATACTTTTTGAGTTGGTTCAGCTTCTATAATTAAATGTCTGAAGAAAAAAAAAACAAATTTTTATTTATTCAAATTAATTGTATAAGCACAACTTTACTTTTATACGTTTTAAAGGAACCATTTTAAAAAAAATATTCCAGTTTCAAACGATATTCCAACTAACATTTTAAAAAGAAAAAAGAAAAAAAAATACGGTCTCTGGCCAAATTATTAAACGCACTATAAGATTCTACGTAAAATCTTTATTATCAGGTTGATACTATACAGCATTATTGCTTTTATGTGACTGAAACCGGTTTGAACTTGTTTACGTTAGTGTATCAATTGGTTAAATTAAGCGATATATAATATACATTTGACGATAGGATAAATTAGACGATGTATTATATAAATATCGAATATTTATTATATCAAGCATTATATCGGTATACTATAATGATTAGATCAAATTATTAGACACTCTGTAGTCTTTTAATAATTACATGATTTGCACGAGTTTATATGCAATAATTTTATATTTAAACATGCATGTAATGGATTTTTATTCAGGAGATTTTTTATATACTTATATAATTCCTATTTGTATTTATTTTTAATGTATTGCATTGCAGTGTTAACCAATTGATACAGGAGTGTAATCAAATGCAAACCGGTTTCATCAGAGTAAAAACAATACAGCTGTATAGAATCACCTGCTAAAAATAATTTTACATGGAATCTTATAGTGTGCCTAATAATATGGCCAGAGACTGTAGGAAAAAAAAATTTTTGGAATTTTCTTACACATAAAATCAAATTAAACTTCCTTGAAACGTACTTATTAATTTTAAACAAACCATTACACTAACTATATATATAAAGCCAGCTTTAAATAATATTTCGAGCTAATCACGTTCTCAAATTATTTCCTTTGTGCCATTTTCCACGCTGATTAAATAGCTGTGTTAGAATTAACATAAGGTTGTCAACATGGAACATTTCCTTTAAAGACTTATTCCCCGCAACGCATGGAGTGGAAATTAATATAATGTGAAGTTAAGCGAACCGCTTCGAAAAAATTAATTATCATCATAGACTATTTATAACACACGCTAGTAGTCGCCATTAAGAGCGTACGATATCCCGACGATATTTTTCTAAGCCTCATTGTGTTCGAATGTAACGCATGCGCATCGACGTGGTTCTCTCTAATTGGTCTTCCTTTGTTTGAAACATATTGAATAGAGTCCAAGTAATTATTAGGCTTCATCATTCCACGTTAATGGTGGACGAACTCTTCTAAATCGGCGCCAATTAGAACTTTTTTTGTTCTCAAACTCTCTGAAACATAATGGCGGATGACGACGAATCATTTCTCATGGAGCGGATGCCGATTAAAAATAACGGCCTACATACTGGATTGCAGTTGAACCGATGGGACGAAATGCGACAATAAAAATAATTGTGCGGTTTCATGATGTTTTCTTTTGTGCAGAAAAGTTTTACAGCGAGGGCAGTTGATGAAATAAAAATTGTTTGCTTAGAGGGCTTAGAAATGGAGATTTTACAACGATATTTGTTCGATTCATTGGAATGTTATTACTCAGTCCTCAATCGCTAACTTGCATTCAACTAAAACAATTATTACAGAATGTAAGTGTGGCGCTTATTTACCCAAATAACATACAATCAGACGTCAGGACTTGGAATTAGCAATTTGCAATTCTTTTATAAAAAGTAAATGAGATTTCTTGAACGGATGTTTGGATCCATAGTTAGAGAAATTCTCTGTTAATCGATATTTTGAGAACTCTTTAAATATGGAAGATTCATCTATGGATCGTTTGACTTTTATTACTCGGTCCTAAAGCGATTACTTTCACTTAACTAAAACAATAATTACAGGTCATAAGACCTTCTTTCCAAAATAACTTATATTCAGGCATATTTGGCATAGAATTTTTTTTTCTGGCCTAGAAAGAATAAGAGATTTACTCATACGTTTGGATCCAGTCAGCTAAATATCGAAAAATGTTTTGTATCTATTATCTTAATTGAATAACTTATTTAGCAATATTTTGAGAACTCTATGAATATGACAATTTATAATAGAGAGAAAAGTTTTGAATTTCGTAAGCAACTTCCGCGAGTTTTTATGCGTACTACTATTTGTTACAATTGACCCGAAACAAGTACTATTTAATAATAATTATTAGTCATATAACAACTACTGTTTAGAAATAATTATCTGCCATAATGCAATGATTATTTCATTGTAATTATTAGTCATAAACAACATTTATTTATAATTGTTAGCACATTGATTATAATAATTAATCTTGAAGCAAGTACTATTTAGTTAAAAAATATTTATCAAAAACAGCTACTATTTGATTTACAGTTATTAGTCTTAAAATAACAATTATTTATTACAATTATCAATTTTAAAATAACAACTAATTGGCTGTAAGTTTTCGTCAAAAAATAACCACTATTTGATTATAATAATGCTTTTTAAAGAATTGCTAGTTGGTGTAATTATTCGTCTTAAATCAAGTATTGTTTTCTTAAAACTACTAATTATAAAACTATTCTTTGATTACAATTGTTAGTTTTTTAAAAACTAGTTGGTTATAATTGTTAGTCTTAAAATAACTTCTATTTCGTTTTAATTATTAGTCCTAAAATAACAATTATTTGCTAATAATTAGTCAAAATGCAAGCATGGAATTATATTTTATTCAGAACTTTAGCCTAGTAATATAGAAAAAAAATAATATTTATACTTTCCCAATTAAACAGAATAGATATTTCGACATAAGCCATGTCTCTATAAATTCCATTATCCATAATATTTTGTAAGAGCCAATGAAAAGAAGCAAAAAAATCGGAAAGGAAGTTCTATTCATGTAAACAACGATTACGTTTTTCTATCTAACTTAGCCAATAGCTTTTCTTTCAGATGGCATTTCAAAAAAACGAGAAAAAAACTTGAACTTGCATACACTACACACATTTCTAATGAATCTACTAAAGGGTCTTAAAAGGAAAATAATTAGCGATCATTTACTCATGAGATTCCATAGAAAACGATACCAATCAAAATATAAGTGGTTATTTCTTTTTACGTGTTGGCAACAACGACGAATTCTTTAAAGAAAAAAGTTGCTTAACATTCGGCGAACTTTATTGATCGTCTGCAGTTTGAAAGAAAGCAGTTGTTAATGAGACAGTATTATGGGATATGGAACATTCTATCCTTAATTGTCTGCTTAATTGAAGGATACCTCTTTGAGAATATTTTCAAAGAAGTTTTACTTGCACAAAGGGAAGGATGTCATAAAATGGAAAAAGTTCATTATAGTTTATTTCAAACACTGGTTTTAGAGTCGTAATTTTCCATACAAATCACGAAGATAATTAATCATCGAATAATTCGAGAGTAATTAAGGATGGGTATTAAAGTGGTTTTGGAAAAGAAGAATCAAACTCGAAATGATTAATATTTATGTTTTTCGTTTGCTCTTGAAATGAATTTATATGTATTACCTTTTTAACTATAATCTTTTTAAATCTTTAGAATTCTTTGTTTTTAAAACTTGAAGCAGTAACCGGATACGCTTAATTTATACTTACATTTTTCTAGCAAGACCCTCACAACAACATCCCTCCCGCTATAACCACCGATACATTTATCTCCTTTTGCTATACCATAAACACAATTTTATTTTAATGACTATGAAACTGTGACATAATAGTGACTGAAACTTAGTATTATTATTTTTTAACTGTAAGAAAGTCACTGCAAAATCAAGTGTCAAAAATTTTGCTCTTTTTGCACGTTTCAAACTCTAAAATAATGTTTTTCAAATATAAAAATGCAACAAATTTTTGAAAGACGACTTCCTCCACTGCATAAACCTATATATTCCTGCCATAATTTGTTTGCATGTTTAAATGTTAAAAGTCTGTCATTTTTAAGTTACATAGTTTGGAACGTCATAAGCTACGGATATTTTTGTACTTAAATATCTTGAAGAATGTGTATGTTGACCACTTGTTGGCTTAAGACAAGTTGTCAAGTGGCTTAAGACATTTATGATATCGAATCCGACATTTTTTAGATTTCAAATAAAAAGAGAGTAAGAATATTGAAACCGAGAGTTTTAGTGTAAACAAAAAGAAAACGAGAAAATATATTGAAAACGATAATTTTAGTTTAAGCAAAAGGAAGATGTGAAAATATATTGAAAACGATCATTTTTAGTTTAAGGAAAAGAAGGGATATTAGAACCGGCAGTTTTAGTTTAAGCAAAAGGAAAACTAGAAAACTATTACTTTAGTTTAATAAAAAGGAATGATATTGAAAACGATAGTTTTAGTTTAAGTAAAAAGAAAACTAGAAAAGATGCTGAAAACGATAATTTTAGTTTAAGCAAAAGAAGGGATATTGAAACCGACAATTTCAGTTTAATCAAAAGCAAGATTCGAAAATACATTGAAAATGATAATTTTTAGTTTAAGAGAAAGAAGGGATATTAAAACAGACAGTATTAGTTTAAGAAAAAGGAAAACAGGAAAAGATATTGAAAACGATAATTTTGATTTAAACAAAAGGAATGATATTGAAAACGACAATTTTAGTTTAAGCCAAAGGAAAACGAGAAAAGATCATGAAAACGATCATTTTAGTTTAAGGAAAAGAAGGGATATTGAAACCGACAATTTTAGTTTAATCAAAAGAACATCGAATAAAGATATTGTAGGCGATAATTTTAGCTAAGCAAATTTGATTGGTATTTTACAACAGTCTCAATTTTTAATTTTCAATTCAATTTAGAATATTACTCCTCATTGTTCCATGTAAATTAAACGAGACTCGCCAGCAAAACCACTTTAGACATGAGCTACTCTAACCATTAATAAAACCTAAGATGTTGAAATAACTGTAATTTTACTCCTAACACTATTCGCAAGTAAATTGGATGCTTCGAGATATAATTTACCGAAAATAAAAACATTTGTGTTACATCGAGGCTTAAATCGGTACACTCCTTTTCCAAATTACATCCGCATACAACACCTAGAATGGATGGCTATAGGATATCAATTTCTTCCCGTAAGATTGAAAATCTAGATTGCGTAATAACTTCATTCCCCGTGTTTAAAAATAATAAGCCATAATCGTCAGAAAATCGACTACAGCATACTCTTACAAGAAGCTTAATAGATACCGCAAATTAAATTAGTGTTTTATGTTCTTGTAGGGCTCTTAAATGCGACTCTAACCGATTTTATATTAGTCAAAAGTTAACTCTAGTTGCAAAAGTCTATACTTAACCTTTTGAACTACGAACAAATGCTTCCTTATTTTTCTCGTTCGAATCTCTCGTCATTAAGCTAGCCTCCCCTACTCAAATTTTTCAATGAATATTAAGAAGTTCAAAAACCTGTCCACATGGCCGTTTTCTTTCAGGGTGGAGTTGCTAATTAAGATTAAGATAATTTGTGATCGCCGCTTCTTTTGTAAAAGCAAAGATAAAAATTGATTTGCATAGGTTAAAGCCTTCAACTCAACTTAGAGATGTTATTGCTTGATGAAGTATTTGACAAAGCTTGTTCCGGATTTCTATTGCATCTGCAGGTGGAAGAATTGAGCGTAGGCGTTAATGCGGATGAAATTAATTCATTTTAAAATTGTTACTTTACAAATATTTTGAATTGTTTTAAGAAATAAGACAAGTATAATAATTAATGTTTTAAGGGAACCACTAGATAGAATGTAATTGAGTTTTTATTGGACATGAAAAGGATTGAACGTGGAAGTTAATGTTGTTAAAATTAATTTATTTTAAAATTGTTACTTAGAAATTGTTTGAATTGTTTTAATGATGAAAACGCACAAATAATCCATATGAATTTAAATAACCGGATAATGCAGAAGGAACATAAATACTTTTTGATTCCTTAAGTTTTTAAACATTTTCTGGATCAATACGTGATTAAGCATTTGACGAAGATTGTTCCTTATTTCTAATGGATATGCAGATAGAACAAATAAGCGCAGGAGTTAATGAGGATAAAATTAATTATTTTCAAATTTGTTACTGGGAAATTTATTCGAATTGTTTTCAGGAAACAAACAAGATATGCATGAATTTAATTACAGTTTTAAATGAAACAATGGAGACAGGATCAATAGATAAATCGCAGCGAATTTTAAAAAAAAAAAAAAAAAAAAAAAAAAAAAAAAAAAAAANAGTTTCTTCCGAATTTCTAATGACAGGCAGAAAAATTGAGTGCAGGAGTTAATGTGGATAAAACTTTAGACAAAAGTAAATTTGTTTTAAATTTGTTTTTTAGCAATTGTTTGAATTGTTCAAACGATAAAAAAACAAAATCCATACGAATTTAATTAATGTTTTGAGTAAAGCAATAAACACAGAAATAAGATGCGCGCTTACTTATGCCTTAAGTTTGTACCCCTTTCTGGATCAATACTTGATTAAGTATTTGACGAAGCTTCCTCCGAATTTCTAATGGCAGGTGAACAAATTGAGTGCAGAAGTTAATGTGGATAAAACTTTAGACAAAAATTAATTTGTTTTAAATTTGTTTTTAGCAATTGCTTGAATTGTTCAAAAGATAAAAAAACAAAATCCATGCGAATTTAATTAATGTTTTGAGTAAAGCAATAAATACAGAAAGGAGATACGCGCTTACTTATACCTTAAGTTTGTACCCCTTTTTGGTACCCCTTGTTTAAGTATTTGACGAAGCTTGTTCCAGATTTCTAATGAATATGCAGATGAAAAAATGAGAGTAGAAGTTAATGTGGAAAAAATTAATTAGTTTTAAATATGTTATTTAAAAATTGTTTGAATTGTTTTAATGATGAAAACGCACAAATAATCCATATGAATTTAAATAACCGGATAATGCAGAAAGAACATAAATACTTTTTGATTCCTTAAGTTTTTAAACTTTTTTTGGATCAATACGTGATTAAGCATTTGACGAAGATTGTTCTCTATTTCGAATGGATATGCAGATAGAACAAATGAGCACAGGTGTTAATGAGGATAAAATTAATTCTTTTCAAATTTGTTACTGGGAAATTTTTTCGAACTGTTTTCAGGAAACAAACAAGATATGCATGAATTTAATTACAGTTTTAAGTGAAACAATAGAGACAGGATCAATAGATATCTCGCAGCGAAATTTAAAAAAAAAAATTTAAAAAAAATAGCACTATATATAATGACTACTACCAAATTGAGTACATTGTTCTTTAAAACGGTAATTAAATAATTTGACTAAAATAGTTTGCCATTTCTATTTTAAAATAAGTATTATCAATAATTTTTTACCTCTGTTTAACATTGTTTAGTGAAAACTTCTAAAAAATTATTCCGATTATTTTAATATTTTTTATTTTATTTTAGAATTCCCCTGATACTTTGGTGAATAAAATTATTCCTCTAAGCAATTTTGAATAATAATAATAACTGAAAACATTTATCAATATTTAATAATATATCAATTTATAATTCATTATAAATTAATTTATTGTGAAAATCAATAATTATAAAAAATACTATGACTCATAGACTATTCCTCTGTGTTTCTAGATCTTTTTTTTTAAAGCACTCAGCAAAAGTGCTTTCAAGTGCAAATTTTAAAATTAGATGTAAATATTTTCAAATTTACAAAAAAGGTAAAACTTTCCGGATTCAAAAATCGAAAGTAAAACTTTCTGAAGTTTCACCAAATGTAAAACTTTTCGAATTTATTACGAGGGTAAAACTTTCAGAATTTACACACTACAGTATGAGTTGGCGTGAATTTGTCGTTCTCTTCCATGTTTTTAATTGTGTAATAAGGATAATTATATTTTATTTTTTAAATATTTGTCAATAGTATTCAATAAAATTTATAATTTCTCTCCACTTCTCTTCTGGTAAGCCTAGTTCAAATTCATCTTAATATACTCTCCGTGCTGTGTATATGAGTGAAAACTTCATCAAGCGTAGAAATAACTATCGTCATTTCTTCAAGACAACTAATTTCGCCAAAATTGAAGAAATATTTCATAGTTCTATTTTTTCGCCAAAATAATAATGATTTTTTAAAAAACACAACAAGGACAAATCAGGCAGATAAATTACATTCATACCAAAATTGGGATTCGAACCCCGGATCTTCCTCGTACGAAGCCAACTCCTTGACCACTATACAAAATGGTCGCTTTTGTTTGGCACTTTGTTTTCGATTGTTTACTTTTTATTGCACTTTCGTCATTCTAGTTAACAATCTCTCAGAATGCACTACGGTGAGGTGAGGCATCGAGTTAAGGAAACATTTTCGTTACATATTTGAGAGTCACAAATCCCGTGATTTCGTGATGAAGTGATCCTGAAAGTTAACGAAATACTGCTCAAGGATTGCTGAAGCGTCAGTTTTGTTTCTTAGAGTGAAGCTTAAAAGAACATTTTTTTTTTGTTTTACTATACCAGGAACTCTCCTTAGTTCCTGTTCCGCAGTGCGGATTGATCATTAAGACACGGTTCCCGGCAGATTGCCGAAGTCAAGCATCACTGACTGCGGTCAGTGTGCGGGTGAGTGACCACTTGGATAAGTCTGCGTAGGAACAGAGCGTGTGCGGTATTGGTCCTCGTTAAATTGTTCTACAGCAAAGTGCTCTATATCGAGTGCAGGCCGCCGAAGTTGTGGTGCCATCCCCTCTGCAGAGAATAAAAATTACGATGGCATGTCACCGGATCATCCTCAGGGATGCTTCCCAGACCGACGCCAATAACCAATTATGCAGCTCTAGTGTGACGTAAATGAACTACAACTCCTTGCTTCTTAGTGTAGTGAAACATCAAGAGCTAATGGTATTTCTCCAAGCCACTTTTGGTGTAAATTAGTAATACACTATATTTTTCACAACGTACAATATTGAAATACAATGCATCAAAAAAGGCTCTATCATTGAAATTAAAGAAGTTAGTAGTTCTCCAGTTACATATAATTGTCATCAGCCTCACCTACTCCCAGACTTGATTATCCTTAAAACACAGAACAGAAGCGACATATAATAGTTTTGTGGGAGTGGACCTTTTTTATTCAATTTTAAGTGACTCAGGTGTCGTAGAAACTGTTTCGAAAAAGTTGCCAAACCACAAGAAAAAGGGCGAATCCGATATTTAGTAAATGTACTTAATGATAGGGATTTTAGGAGTTCCAATATTTCGAGTAATTTGAACTCTGGTGGACGTGGGCTACCGGTTGAGTTATCTCTTTTTTTCTGGGCAGGACCACTTCTTTTTTCCAATCTTTAATAGAGACACCCACTTTAAGAGTAAATGTGAAGGGAATTACCCGAAATTGGAGTTAATTTGAAAGATATTTTTCGAGATAACGCCTAGATTATTAAAGTAGGCTTGGCATTTTTGCATGGAATATGGCTGTTGTCAAACTTTTATCCAATGTATACATAATATTTAATGATTAAAAAAAAGTTTTGGGACGTTTTAAGAAGATTATTAGGAAACAGAAAAATTTTAAGTTTAGAAGAGTTTTGAAATTATAATCCAAATGTTTGAATATAATAAATTGTATTGAAAACGAATTGATAACTTATTAAATGTGAGTTTATATTCAACATAAAACTAAATTCATACCTTAGCGTATTGCGTAAGCATTGTATACAATATCAAGTGATAAACCGGCGAAGTTTACCATATGATTGTTTCCTACATTGCCGATAATATAAAAATGACTATCCATTTAACATATTTATCCTGTGAAAGCATTTACTGCGGACTTAGATATTTGTGCACACCTACAGAAAATTTAAAAGTTTTAGTTGCTGAATTGGAATTATTGGCCACAAAAATTTATGTCTATATCACATATGTATAATTCTTTGACGCAGTAGGAACACCGGTGGCCATTTTTTTTTCACTGGGGCTCTAATACCAAGCAAAAATATATTTTGGTACTTTTTAATCATAGAAAATCATTTTAGAATTACACAAAAATACTAATACTTAAATATATTTGTATTAAAATATAAAATAAAAAAAAAGTGGTTTGAAAAAAAAATTTTTTTTTTATTCGTATTCAAAAATTTATCAATACATAATTTTGTAAATTAAGGAATTTTTAAAGAAAAATAACGGTTTTTCTTAGATCTAAATACCTTTGAATAAATGAAAATTTGAAAAGAATATTTAATGGAAGTTAGCCGTGTTGGAAAATTTTACCTTAAACTCTGAAAAAGACACCAGAGCCTCATGTTGAATTTCATAACCATAAATTATTAAAATGCTAAATATAACATTTTTATTTATTTTAACCTAAATTATTACAAAGTAATATAGAAAGTATGAAAATGTGTTTAATAGAAATTCTGCCTCAGAGGATTAGAGAAAGGTAACTATCTCTAACCCTAACCGTATCCACTAACATCGACAAAGCAATTATAAAATCTGATCGAGAGTACTAATCGGGTATTTCCGCTGAATAAGCAAACTTGCATTCCAATTTGAGGATGCAAATTTGCATCATTCCATGAAAGTAGCCAACCACTATACTCTCCGCAATCCTCTAATCAACAACCTTCTGGGGTCCCGAACACACGGAAGTGCTTCTTCATTGTTTATCTACACCTCGAAATCGGCCATTTGCAGTGGTAAACGACACCCCAAATTCAGCGATTTTATTGGAGATTTGGGATGATAAAATCTGCCCAACTGTTCGTGACTGGTTGTTTGTCTTGCAGATGGAGAACGGTATCCAGACATTGCCCACTTTAGGAAGCTATTTGCATTTCAAATAACGATTAGTTCCTGTACTGATCATCGCCAGCGATTCGATGAGTTTGTTTGAGTAGAGAACCGCGCCACCGAGATGGATCTGACAAGTTGGTTTGGCATGGGTTCGTAATTTCCGAACTCAAACCGTTGTCTATGATTAGTTTTGAAAACTGAGATTAGATACTACGTTTGTGGGGGTAATGCGTGCTGCGGCACTATTCTAGATGTGATAACGCGGGATATTAATCGTTATAGTTATGTGGGGGATTTTCTGAACTCGAGTGCTGCTTTTTAAGTTTGTTTTAATTCGGCATTCAATATTTTCAGACGCTCCTCTGAAAATCCATTAATATTGTTATGCTAAATTGATTTATCATTATTCTTTTACTGCTTTAACTGAAATATGATTTCCCGGTAACTTGCTTTGCTATTTTAACAACATTAAAATAAAATTAAAGTAAGCAGCTAGAATTTTATAAGTAATATTTTAAATATTCAAACTATAGCCTAATGTTCTTGTGTCACGAGTTTTATTTATTTATTTTTTTATTTAAAATTTGCAAATAATAAAAGATTTTGCTTAATCAATAATGAAAAAAGTCGCTCATAAAAAAGATCACTCATAAATCAATACCGTTGAATTATTAAATTAATTTATGTAATATAATTAGTTAAATATAACTATAAAATTATCCGTTCATATAAACAATAAGATGAATCATATGCACAACATTCTGGATATGAATTCAATCGCGATAGTTCACACGTTCATGTATAGCATGCAAAAAATAAATGCAAAAAATAAATAAATAAATAAAATAAAAAGTTAAAAATTAGAAAATAAAATAATTAAATAAGATGAAATAAATAAGTATAAGAAATACAACCCTGAATAACTTTTAATCTAATGACCGGATCTTCACATACCAGGGATCAAGGGGGTAACCTTAAATATGCTAATTATTTCATTCATGCTTTCGTCATTTTTGAAGTTTTTCATACATTTATCCTTTTCACTTTCATTATGTTTGCTACCTTTCATGCGTTTTTTTTTTTTTTTTCAATTTTCATTTTTTTTGGAATTTTTTAAACGGTTATCTTTTCAATTTTCATTATGTTTGGAACAGGTTATCAGATTTTCTTTTCAATTTTCATTATGTTTGGAACCTTTCATATGTTTATCTTTTCGATTTTCAATATTTTTGAAATCTTTCATATGTTTATCTTTTTCATTTTCATTATGTTTGGAATCTTTAACACGTTTATTTTTATGATTTCTCGTCCTTTTTAAAGAAAGTTGCAATTGAAAGTTAGAATTTCTGCGCAATCAATTTACTCACCCACGAATAAAATAAATAAAACGTATTTTATTTACGAAACCTTGTATCTATAACTATTGCAAGAAAGATATTAATTCCTGATTTTAAAACCAGCTTCGAACTTCCACATTTCGAAACCCGTCTAACTTAACGACTGCAATAAATATACAATCCCCAATTGACACCTGTTAGCAACCATACACGTCCCATCACGTTAGACGCGATATAAATCTAAAGCCCATAAAAGTGTTAAAAAATCATGCATACACATAATATGAGCACTATTTCAAACGTAGGTGGTGATTTGCTCGCCCTAATTCGCGCGCTAAGACCACTAATTTGTATGCGGGCCGAACCTATCTTGCATCGGTATCTATGGTGACGCCTTCACACTGAGATCGTTTCATAGGGAATCTTGTGCAGTAGATCGCGAAGGCAAAATGGTGCGTGTTTTAAGCACATTACACGCGATATGAACTGTAACTAAACGCTTCCAATTACAGGGTTACATGACTAGAAATAAAAAGAATCATTAAAATATCGCCAAGGTATTAAGCGTACCAACATAGGCATACTTTATTAAATTGTTCAAATAGCTGTAAAAGTGATTTTTTTCTACCAATATGGTACCATTATTAAGTGTTCCGACGTAGGTCTATTTCTTTCTGTTGTTCAAATAGTTGCGAAAAGGATTTTTTTACTATCTATTAAAAATCAAACAATGGACTATTAAAAATCAAACAAAATTGAAAAAAATCACTAAAATATCGCCGATTTTATTAAGCTTTCCTAAAATTTTAATTTGCGACACAAAATCTTGCTTAGCTTTAAGGAACTAGAGTTTTTAAAATATAGACTAACTAACAATTTTTAAAAATTATTTCTGCCTTTTATATTCCTTTGAACGCATCAAAATGTTTATTTCAATAATCTTGAATTTCAAATTTAAGATTATTTTATACTTGCAGTTAAACTGTCCAGCGACCTCAGAAAAATAAAAAAGAAAATAAAAATAAAAACTTGTAGCAATCTTTCTAAAAGAACGTTTGAAAACTCACCTCTTTACAGATCCAATTATTTGAAAATAATTATTTCTTTTTAAATATCTCTGCTTAGGATTTTCGTTAGCAAAATATTAAATTATAAACGTAAAGCGGAGTGTTTTCAAATACCCGTTTAGAAATTTTACAACCAATGTTTTAGTTTTTCGAAGACGCTGGTCAGCTTACTTATAGTATCTATACACGTCATTTTTAATTCAGACACTTTAAAAAAAATTATGTCTCAGCGTATTGCGTATTCTACGCATATGCAAAATAGACAGGTGATGTAGATTCTCTGATTGGAGATAGGGATTTTTAAAAATCTACGTCACTATTCTATTCTGCGCTTGCGCAGGAGACGCAATAGATTGAGATGTTGCCTTAAGCGGCCACTGTGAACTAACCCTAACGATATTTTGCTATTAAAAATTTAAAAGGGATTAAGCTTCCTATTATTAAAAAGCTCATTATCTAAAATTTAGAATTTGTTGCGTTAAAAATTTATTTAAATTTATAAGATTAAAGAACTTCAAAAATACAATATAAATGTTTTGTAAAAACGTAGACATTCCAGGAATTAAATTGAATGAGGAGGGTGTAGATTGGGCAGAAAGTTCAAATAAGACCAACAATTTGATATAGGTAATGAGCATCATAAACCATACGAAATAAATAAAATTCTATCCCAAAGTATTCATGTCATAGTCACCAAAAATAAAACATCAGTTTGCACAAAAAGTAATAAGTCGTATATATATTGAATATTGGAAGATTAGGTGGAACTTCTATTTTTAATAAAATCTCATTTCTTTTTTCATCATTTAGTATTTTTTTATTGATTGTAAAATTTCATAAATTTTTGCAAGCATGTATTTAAAGTTTAAAGGGAACAAAAGTGATTACATATGTAAGGTGTTATTTTGTAATAACTACTTTTTATTCAACATAAAATTATTTAAATAGTTTGAATTAAATGTAGGAAAACTTACTTTAAAGTTAACATATTTTTCAGAATTTCAAACCTAAAGCAGTTAGAGTCAAAAGTTTCATTCACAAAAACGCATTTTCTCTGAATAAAGGAAAAATTTTTTCTCCAACAGATCTGAATTTTTTATTGCAAAATACGGAGAATAGCTGTAATCCGGATTATATAGTTCCCATAATTTCGGCTGGAGAAATGTTGAAAGCTGGGACTTGAAGAAATTTATTTCTTCATTTTGTGTTTAGTCATATCTTGGGAAGTTTTAAAGAGAATCGAACATTTTTTGCCCAAAATTATTAGTTTTTTTTTTATTTAAGTACAATTTTATATAAAAAGCTAATTTTCTCTCATTTTTATTATTTTATTTTAATAAGGGTATTTTTTTTAAATTTTATTCAAAAGTAGTCATTTTTTATTATTTTATTACATAATTATATAACATAATTTCAATAAATATATTTTTATACATTTATTACATAATTGAATTGTTAAGTATACAAATTTCTAGAACATTTTAAACAATAAAATTTTAAGTGACAAAAAAAACAAACAAATTAAAAATTAAAGAAATAATTTAAAAAACAAATTAATAAAATGAGTTGAATAGTTTCTGAGTTAATTTTACAAAAAAAGCAATAATTTTAAAATTTTATTTCTCCAGAAGTACTTAACCAATTTTGTAGTTTGTCCATAAAGTGATGAAATTTTTAATGTTCCTCTAAAAAAAATTTGAAAAAAATCTTACTTTAATTTCTACTGAAATTTCTTACTTTAATTTCTATGAACATGTTCAGTTAAAAAAAAAATTTTTTTTTGGACCCATTAAACAATAAAAATTAAGAGTTTCGTATTTTGCTCAAAATTGTTATTATTGAACTAGAGCTAAACCGCCAAATGTGTTACATTTGGCAGAGTCTTAAAAGCATGCAATAATCACTGCTGACTTTTTTTTGAAATCTAATTACCAACAATGAGAAGGCGGGAGAGAGGAGAAATATATATTTCAGACCTGTCTCTGTTACAAAATTCGTGACGTCATAATCTGCACGAAATATCGGCTATTACCTCACCTTGTGGTGTCGATATCAGCTCATCTCAAATAGCGTTAATAAGAGTATTGTTTAACTCTAGATTGCTATGCGGAGGTGTTTTAAATAGCAGCACTTAAGGCTGCGGACTTTTTTAAATCTCTTTAGCTTTTCTAAGAAAAAAAATGTTTCATGTTTAGCTTTCAATGAAAAAGAAAGAAAAAACGTTGAAGATTTTTGTAACAGGCTGGTCTCTCCTGAGCTTGACATTAGTCTGGAGGTCAATACTCAAAGAATTTTACTGAATGTGGTACTCAAGATGCGATTTTCTATTTTCTAGTTAGTTGGAGTTGGTAGCGCTTGTTAGTACGTTGTGTTTCATTATTTTTAATG
Source organism: Parasteatoda tepidariorum (assembly GCF_043381705.1). Taxonomy (NCBI): domain Eukaryota; kingdom Metazoa; phylum Arthropoda; class Arachnida; order Araneae; family Theridiidae; genus Parasteatoda; species Parasteatoda tepidariorum. Next base: position 13,182,917 of record NC_092213.1, read on the forward strand.
ACACTTGAACAAGTCAAGCTCAACAGCCTTCAGTTTCTGTGAATTAAGTCAGATAGATGCACCTTTCGCTCGGCAAGAGAGCACCGCAAGGGTGAAAGCATGTCTTAACTCTGAACCTGATCAATAAATAACAGCAACACTCATTCGGGAGGTCATTTCCTCAATTTAGACATAGATATGAAGGGGAAAGAAATTTTCACCAGAACTCTGTACCGATGCTACTACTTTTAGCGAATGACCACAAGACTTTCGATTCCACAGATTTAACGAGCTCGTAAACCACATGTACTCGGTAGAAGTGGATTCGAGGATCGAATCCCGCTCATTCTGGACCTAAGTTCGATTCTCCAATCACTGGACTACCGCGACCGTTAGTATGTTGTAACTAGTTGTGACCATATCACACACACAACTTGAATACACTTGGGGAAAGAATAAATACTTAATGATTCAAATAAAATTTTAATTTCAATTTAATTTACATACTTCAACACAATAAAATTTTAAAATGTTTTTCTTCTTTCGCCAAGGCATTATTTCCAGATTTTAGGGATATTTGACGCCAAATCATTTCGGCACTTCTCTAGAAGACGACAATAATGCCAATCCATTACCTTTCTAATGAAGACATCTCTTGGCACTGCTTGAAAACGGTTTAGAATTTGAATTAGAAATGGAATGAATGAATAAATCACTTATAATTAGTCTGCGCTGTAGGTCTGTCTTAAAATACTTGTCTTACTTTGAACATATGTCACTGACAGCGAAGTAAAGTTGGACAACTTCTTCCCCTCGGGGCGTTTTGGAGAATTTAGTGACATATTTTCACGCTCAGCCCCACGTCCTTCCAACATTCTTCTTCTCGCCTAATTGACACCTAGACACACTGCTTTATTTTATTATTACGGTATTTTTTTTGTCCCGTTTTGTCAACCCTCGTCATATACGGTTACAGTTGATGGGGTGGTCCATCGTTAAAAATTCTCTTCTACCCTGTTGATATCTGTACCCACCAAAGATGACAAAAAAAGAAGGAAAAAAAATGGCAGGGAATGGAGAAAAAAAAATTGTCATGAAGACTTGAAAATTATTGTTGACCCCAGATTCTTCACAAATGGGGCATAAACTTGTCAGATGTGAGAGTAAATGTTGGAACATATAAATATTCCAGTTTTTTTTTTTGTATTATTTTTAATTCTGTAGGAATGAACGCCGTTAGAGAATTCGAAATAGGTGTTATTCCCTTTATTTACGCTAAGGGGTCGAATTTGAGAAGACATCACCGGTAATGACTATTAGCTGTGATGTTTTCTAATTAATATAAACGACCTGAAAGTTTGGATTCGCACACTGCTAATGATTCGTACTGTTTCATAGAATAACAGTCTCATTAAAGTGTGATTTAAGTGAATGGTTATTATATGGAAAAGAAAATTTAACACTTAGTGACGGTTTTACATAGTTAACTGTCATGTTTTTGGAAGGAAACGGGATTTTTCTTTCAAAAGAATAACGTATGATTGAATTATTTTACCTGAATAGTTTCGAAATTTCTGTTATTTCTCCAAGGAGGAAATGGAGCTAGTATTACTGTTATCTCTCTAGTGGCATGTTGAACAAGTATTAGAGATGTTTTTCTCTAGTGGCATAGTGAACAAGCTCTCGTACCGTTATTTTTCTAGAGGTATATTGAGCATTTACTGGCGCTAATATTTCTCTAGTGGCTAAATTGAGGACTGTAAATTCTCCAGTTATGTATAGAGCAAGTAATGGTACTGATCCTACTGTTGATAGATATTTATAGAACAAAACATTTTTGTTCGCTTCAGAATTCGTCGTTTTTAAGCAAGCATAGGCACATAAAAATTTATCGACTTCACTTTGCTTTGGTTAAAGTAAAGTAATATAGCCTTTATAGCCAGTCATTAATTTTTTATTAAAAAAAATGAAATGACAATAACTAAATTTTGCTGGAGAGGATACTTAAGCTTATTCACATGAACTTAGAAACTTAGTTTTAGAATATATAACTACACCGCAAAACTGTTTACAAAAATGAATAGATAAAACGTAAATTAACAGACTATTTTATTTAGAACATAATAAGACATATAAGTATTTCATATAAAATCTAAGACATCCCGATGAGAAAGATATTTCCCGTTTTTTTTTCTACCTAGTTAAAATTTTTACTCTCTAGCTGTTCGGAAAGTTATTTTGATTGACTTTAAATTTCTCACCATGAGAAAATCTGCTTGTAGCGCTCCTGAAACAATTTAAACCTGTGTAATCAACAGACACAAAGTTCCAGATTATACTGAAGAGCAATTCACTTGGTGCAAGTTAGTTGGTGCAAATTAAGTTGCGATTTCACTTGGCAATAAATTACCTGGTGCGCTAGGATAATGTCTGTATCGCCTGCTGCATTGGAAATAAAAAAATATAAAAAATTACCTGTGACGACTAATTCTGATTTTACCGATCAATAAAGAATTGAAACTTGTACTGTCATCTGATCGAGAATTCCATAAAGATTTGAGTACGGTAGTTAGTTGGAAAGTTGTTGGAATTTTAACTGCCTATTATATCCCTTTGACCATAAAATCTGTTTGTAACTGCCAGGGTTCTAGCTACACTGTAAAAAGTTCTGGATCAAATTATGGTATAAAGTACCACTACTTTGGGTGTTCCATCCGTATTAAACCTTTTATCCATTTTACTTATACCCATTGTTCGTCCATTTTTTATCCATTTTACCGTAAGATCTATTTTCACCGTACCATCCACTTTTACAGTAGTGAGACCATAAAATTCTTTTTAACCGTATTATTAAATCCAGAATTTCTCAGTTATATTTATTTAATTAAAGTAATTACTGTGATTTTACGGTAATTACTACTGAAAAAATTACGACATATCAGATTTTTTTTTTCCCCGTAAAAATTGATTCCTCCGGTAAAAAGTACCGTCACTTTTTACTCCAATTTCTTACAGTGTTCCATATTCTACCACCCTTACAGATGCGAAAGCGAGTTAATAAAAACGTAGTAGAAATGATAGGTAAAAAAAAATCTTTAATTCTTCCGGAAATATTCAATAACATTTCTTAAACAAAATTTAAAAAAAAAAAATATTGAGAGTTTTTTTTTTTTTTTATAGGATAATCTAAAACTTGAAGGTCTTGAACCTTGAATCGTTTAATCCCTAAACCTAACTTCAAACGTGCCATACATATCTCACACATCTCAAGTTTCATACAATAGGAATGATCCCACTTAGCTTTCATAGTTTCAAATCGAATGTTACTCTCATATCTACATACCCCCCTCAATTCTAGAAGTCAAGAAATAAAAAGATATTTCGTAAAGGGGGGGAAGACAGATATATCACATTTTCTCTTTTGACATTGTCGATACATATTTATCGAAACCATCTGCAATAAGTCCTTTCCACCCCGAAAGTCAAGAGGCCATAGAAATTGCTATATCCTATATCACAGCAGTAGCCTATTTCTATAGGGAAGGGGGAACTGACGAAAAGATGGGGGGTGATCACGCTAGATGGGAAAGTATCTGAAGTATCGGGGGTGGGCTGGAAATGATACCCCACCCCTTATCATCCAGTGTAGTGGAAGAAAGGTTATCAAGATACAAAAACTACTTCAGGGATTGCGAGCTCGTGTTTGTATAAATCGAACGGTGGCTTTTTGAACATTCTTTAATCCCATTTGCAGCGTAGAGTCTACGGGGGTATGGACGCATGATATGTCTATTCAAAAGCTGCTTGTCGCGGTCCTGTTCACGCCTCTGTTGTAGACATGTTTTGTATTCGGGTAAAATGCAGACAGCGATGGCCCTTTCTGGGGGTCTTTTTATAATTTCTTGTTTGAGTTTGAGGTTTAAAAAGAATTTAAAATTGGATAGGAGTTTCCCATCTGTCAGTGGTGCAGGAAAATTGCTTATTTGAAGCTGAAGTCTCTACTATAGGAAGTGTACGTACGGATTTTTGAACAATATTTGTAACTTAAATAATTGGATAGGAATCTATTTTGTCTGCATTCTAAGTTTCATGAATAAATATTGGCTTTTCAGCAAATTTTTAAGAATATGTCGAATTATAAATATGGACTACAAAGCACTTTACTTTTCATTGGAAGTTTTGTGAATAAATATAGATCTGTACTCAAATTAAATTTGTGAATAAATAAAGATCTGTACGTCCGGATTTCAAACAATATTTGTAATTTAAGTAATTGAATAGGAATCTATTTTGTCATCTGCATTCTAAGTTTTATGAATAAAAATAAATATTGACTTGCAGTAAATTTTTAAGACTATGTGTTATTAAAAATATTGAATGCTAAGCACTTTTCTTTTCGTTGGAAGTTTTGTGAATAAATAAAGATCTGTACTCGAATTCAAAATAATATTTCTGATTGAAGTTATTGAATGTGAATCACTTTGGCCAAAATTCGAAGTTTTATAAATAAATATTGATATGTCATTAAATTTATTAAAAATATAGCTGATTAGAAGGATTGGATATGAAGAGATTTTCTTTATATCAGAAGTTTTATGAATAAATAAAAATGTATACCAAAGTTTAAAACAATATTTGTCATTAAAGTTCTTTAATGTGAATCACTTTTGCCGAAATTTGGAATTTTATGAATAAATATTGGTACGTCACCATATCTAATATGAAAACAATCGCACCCCCTCAGCCTAAACAGGCATACGTCAACAACAACTAAAAATATTGAATATAAAGCACTTTTCTTTGCATTCAAATTCATGGATAATACATTTCATGAATAAATAAAGATATATATTCAATTTTAAAATAATATTAATGATTAAAATTATAGAGTAGAAGTTTTCTTAGTTTACATTCGAAGTTTTATGAATAAGCATTTATATGTCACCAAATTTATCACAATATATCTAATAAAAAATATATTGAATATGAAGCATTTTTTATACATCAGAAGTTTTATGAATAAAGAAAGATATGTACTCATTTAAAATAATATTTGATATTAAAGTTCTTGAATGTAGTTTTGAGTAGAATGAAGTTTTTGAGTATGAAGTAACTTTTCAAAATTCGAAGTTTTATAAATATATGAAGATATATATCCAAATTTAAAAACAGTATTTTCATTTAATATATTATATTAAATGTGAAATAATATTTTTCTCCCTCTCACTCTCTCTGTTTGGGTATATATATATATATATATATATATATATATATATATATATATATATATATATATATATATATATATATATATATATATATATATATATATATATATATATATATATATATATATATATATATATATATATATATATATATATATATATATATATATATATATATATATATATATATATATATATATATATATATATATATATATATATATATATATATATATATATATATNTATATATGCAAAAATGTTTTAAAAAAATGTAAAATTTGCTGAGAAAAATGTTTCTCTACATTTCGAATAATATGAATAAATGATTGTTTGAATGTTACATCATGATCTATGTGAAGTTTTATTTTGAGTGATAAAATTTCTACAAATATAAGACAGAGTTTTGGGGCTGATATTATTGTATGAAAAGTCTCCAGAGCTGATGTAGTTGTTCATGTCTGTTTAAGACTTAAATGATGTAACACAGGGGTCCCCAACCCTATGCCCGCGGGCACCATTGCGCCCGTCGAGCGGTCTAGGTGTGCCCGCTGCATGTGCCCAACGATAAAATATTTCAGTTTTCCATTTTCCAATTAAATACTCTGTAAATTTTATGTTATGCAAATGCATACTGAAGTACGCTGGCTCAGTAAAGGCAAAGTACTTGATAGATTTCTACATTTAATTAAAAAAATAAAAAATTATCTTGCAGCCAAAAATCGAACATTTTTAGAACTAAGAGAACCTCTTTGGCTAGCAGATTTGTCTTTCATAACGGACATAATAGAAAAACTAAATAATTTAAACTTGAGGCTGCAGGGAATGTTTGTTTTTAAGACAATGAATATCATAAAATCAAAATATAGATCCCGACTTACAGATGAACACCTTGACGATTGCTTGCGAGCAGGAATTTAATCATATTCTCCCAATTATGAAGCGCTGGCTAGCGAAATGCCATGACGAAGACCATATTGACTGTATTTTATAAATAATTTTAATACCTCGTATGTTTTGAAAGCAATTTAATAATAATTTATTTAACACAAGAATATTAATACTAATTATATTCATTGGTTAAATTAATTTTTTCAATTAAACTTTTTGTGCACTATATGTAGTGTGTATTATTATCTATGTCTACCAATTATAAATTTATCTTGAAAAAATAAATGGTGCCCGCCATTAGACCGATATTCTGGTATTTGCTCTTAGGTACAAAATGGTTGGGGACCCCTGATGTAACACATTCTGATGTTTAACCGCTTGGCTCAGAATGTTTATAAAACATATTTTTCATACTCTTTTTCGTTTTTTTTAACATTAACTTAGGTCAAAATAAGTGAAAAATATTAAATTTAGCATTTTAATAATGAAATACTGCATTAAACTCCGTTATCTTTTTCTGCATTTATTAGTGACGGCTCTATTTAGAATTAACTGGAAATAAAATGTCCCTTTACACAATTTTTTTGGCTTGTTAAATGTCAAATTAGCAGAAATATTTCACCACATTTGTGTGTAACTAAAAATTGGAATATTCCGAGTTCATTTCATTCCATTTTGTAACTTGAAACGTAAATGAGTAGGAAATATAAGAAAACTTTAAGCAATCCTAAACTCAACTTTATCAGAGTCAGGCTCAGAATATAACCAAATGTAACTAAATTTCAAGCTCAATGATTTCCAGATGGAAATTTTTCTCAAACTAGGGAAGAAAATCGTTTTCTTATTAAAGAATTTATATAAGCCATAAGTGCGAAACCTTTTAAAGTCCCTCCATCCAATAAAGATTCTATTTAAAGTATTTCGAATCAAGAAATCGAAAAACGACCCCCTCAAAGATTCCAGTCGAGTTCAAATCGACGTCTTAGAAAGTCAGTTAACCTGAAAGAAATCAGAGAGCTGACAGTTCGAATCAAGAGTCGGGGTGGTCCACGAGCAAATCTTTGGAAAGCAGATTCAGAGATGGTTAAGAGATAGGCATGTCCGAAATAGACTTTTCTGTTCATTTCCTGTTTTCAAGTGTAAAAATATGTTGAATCTGAGGAGTAATTTCTTAATGCTTAGCAGAAGCTGCGATTTTTACGTTTGAATAATTCAATTCAAAGTGTCATTCCCGTTTTTCAGAGATAGTTGTCGTTGTCACGCACGAAGTTGAAGGAAACAGGTATGTGTCAGGAAGCATTGCGAAAGAAACGGACATAAAAGAAAAAATGACTCAGCTATTTTCTTATTATATTCATTTATTATTCATATTATATTCACGATACAGTTATTTAGTTATGGTATTATGTATATCTATATTAACAGCAAAACTTTTTCAATTAATGAAATGATATTTCTGAAAAGGAAGGATCATAATACAGACAGAAACTTTAAGCTCTGACAATAATTAAACCTAAATTTAATTCACAGCGAAAATTCTTGACTAAATTTATAATTAATGTTTATTCCTGAGACTAGATACATCCAAATTCAACAAAAGTTTTCTATGAATACATTTAAAAAACTTCCCAACAAAATGACCGATTTTGGACATTAATGGTGTTAACTAAGAAAAAGTAGCACGGAAATTTTTTTTAACAGTGCCTAAATGTCTAATGAAAACAATATTATAAAGTTTAAATGGAATGGCTACTTAACAATATCCTTAACATATGGTTGCAATAAATAAGTATTATTACTGCGTTGAGAAAAAAAGTATGGGTCAAATTTACCGCGTTTTAGACTGTACATCAAAAAGGGCTTTTTACAGAAACTCTTTGGTACTTGCTTTTGATAAAATCAACAATGATTTTATTACTAGGCATTTTGGTAGTAAATTTGGTTAAATTTGGTAATTTTGTTATGACGCCTTACAACATGGAATAAAAACCATCTTTTCTGTTCTGTAAGTTTTGTATTTTTACTAAATGTGTGGTAATCAGAACTATAATTTTAAAGACCAAATTTCAGGTAAGCCGTTCCCATACGAACGAAAACAATCACCAAATGAATTGTTTAATTAAAGGCTTTATAGTTTGATTTTATTACCAGAATTATTTCCCCCCCCCCTACAGAAATATGATTGTCGTTGAAGTACGGTAATTTCACCAGAATTTTTTCTCCGCGTGTGGGAAAGATTATTCCTTACATAATATTTGTACGACCCCAAAAGAAGAAGAAATAGTTTTAGAAGTTATGAATTTAAAGTTGAATACTTTTAATTTTATGCAGTGTGATACCTGCAAGTGATGTAGTGTGAGTATTATGATCCTGATTGGTTGTTGAACCATGACATTTGTTTACGTTAGCAATTGTTCTTTCAATTCTATTTCAAGCAAGCCTAACCCTTTAAGTATCAATTCTTTTTAAGTGACAGAGTCTGTATTTTTTTTCCTCAAAAAATTTCAATTTTTTCACTATATATTTTTTATTTAACACAAAGACAGACACGAAGGCATGTAGAACATAAACAAACTAATTATGCATCGAAGTTGCCAGGTACACAAAACAGAAATTATATCACGGTTACAATAAAATACAAAAATAAGTAATAAATCTAAGTTAAGTAAAAGACGTAGATGAGAAACGTAGATGTAGACGGCGCTGTACTCAACTAACTTCAGGTACATTAAAATTCTAAGTTATATGGAGAAACTTTGCACAACTTTTACCAGCCATTTTCCTTATAAACATTCAGTTCTCCCTGACGTCATTGGTCACATGTGTGGGTATGCATGATCTTCTTCTTGAAGTGCAAGTACCCAATTGTTGAAAAAGTACAATGTTTTTATTATTAATATTTTTGTAAACAAAGTTTGGTTGTGTAATTAGGAATAAAGAGCTTAGTGAGCACTAAGTATGAAAGGAAAGGTTGTAGTGAAGCTGATCAATATGGCTTGATTAACAGAGATTGTTAAGAGACCAATTAAAAGACTCATGAGAACCTCTACTGCTAAAAAAAAACAGCATTGGTCTTCTTGAAACAGTATTGTTCTTCGTAATTTCAGCTATATATTTAAATATTAATAACATTTCTGTTTTAAAACAATGTAATACCACTATATAGTCTAGTTTTTGCGCTAAATCTTCAACCAACAATCAATAAAAGTGGCGTTGATCAAAAAATGGCAGTTAATTAAATGAATCAGATGATCGTTTTGATATTATAATAAATGTTACTGAATTAGCACTATTTATTGTACTAATAATTAAATTTTATTCAACTTTTTTTTTAAACACGTTTAACTTCAAATTCAAAATGATTATCCTTAAAAATAATTTGATTATCAGTGCATTCAAAACGTTTATTTTATGTTTTTTTTTTCAAAAATTATTATCAAAATGTAAGAAAAGCGATTACCACTTAAATGGTAAAAGTATATCTATAGAAATAAAATTATACTGTGCTCAAAATGTATCCATTATTTTCGAACGTGTCTATTTTCCAATTCAAAAATGTGACCATTAGTGCTTCTTACACGTTTAATTTATTTAAAATAACCATTGAAATATTATCATTGCACAGTAAAAAATTCAGGATTAAATTCCGGTATAAGGTACCAAGACTTTGGGTGCAGCATTCCAAAAATCCTTTTAACTATAAAATCTATTTTTATTATAAAATATTAAACCGTACTTTTCACAGTAGTATTTATTTAATTAGAGTGAGTTAGCAATTTTATGGAAATTGTAATTCAAAGTTCAAGTAATTATCATTTTATGCAAGCCCCTTTTGTTAAGATGTAAATCGAAACGAAATAAGTAATTGTCTAGATTTTAAAAATAATCAACTGCACTGAGACAAATTACGGATCAATCTGCCGTAAAAAATACTGGTACTTTGAGTGCAGTGTACATAAAATCCATTTTATCGTAAAATCCGTGCCGTTATACTGTAATTTTTATTGTTATATTTATTTAATTATCAAGAGTCAGTGGTTTTACAGTAAATGTTATTGTAAAAATTACGGTCTATCAGTTTTTTCATTCCGTTACCATTTATCGTAAAATCCGTACCTTTATGCAGTAATTTTTACTGTAATATTTATTTAATTACAAAGATTCAGTGGATTTACATTAAATGTTATGGTGAAATTTACGGTCTATCATTTTTTTTTTTATTCCGTAACCGTTTATCACCGCTTATATTATAGTGAAATCCGTACCTTTATACAGTAATTTTCACTGTAATACTTATTTAATTACAAAGACTCAGTGGTTTTACCGTAAATGCTATTATAAAAATTACAATATATCAGTTTCTTCGTTCCGTATCCTTTTATCGTGAAATTCGTACTATTATGCAGTAATTTTCACTGTAATATTTATTTAATTACGAAGATTTAGTGGTTAAGATTCCTAAAGATTCAGTAATGTTAAGTAATGTTTACAAAGATTAAGTAAATGTTAGTGTAAAAATTACGGTGTATTAGTTTTTTCGTCCCGTAACATACTCCGGTAAACATGGATTTCAGAGTAAAATGTACTGGTATCCTGAGTTTGGCACTTTTAACTGTAATTTGACCCGAAATTTTTTACAGTGCAGCTGTACTGCCCAAAAAGTAAATCTACTAGAAGTAGAATTTCTGTATTCAAATTACATACATTACTTTCGAACAAGTTATAATTCAAAATCAAAATATGATCATCATAGCATTTTATGCGTTTAATTTTGATAATTATCAAAATGAAATAAGCAACGCTAACTACAACAAAAGGTTCATCCATGAGAAATAAAACTACCGTATCCCAATTCTATCCATCACTTTCGAATATGTTTATTTTCCGATTCAAACTGATCACCATCAAAGTGTGATCATCAGGGCATTCTACTCAGAAGTTGGTGAGATATTTATCAGGAAAGGTCAAGTCACATCCCCAATGCCACTAGAAGTTGATCGTTATTCTTGTTCTATAGGGATTGGACACATGCCTTTTTCCCGCCTGTCAAACTTCATCAACCAAACGAAGTGGTGGGGATAGTCTGAATAAAAAGGAGGGGTACACGGGGGCCATTCTTCCAAAACACATTCTCCCCCATGCAATTGTTATCCCCGATATGGGTGAATTAGGACGCGGTTTTCGACAGGGATTTTGTGGGCACCCCACTTTGTGCCTCGTCGCCATCGACCAATGCACAAATTACGCTATTTGAAGGCAATGAACGATTCACATCGAATCAGTTAGCTTCACTGGTTTATATCAAACCCCAAACAGAATGAAGAGAAATTGTTGAAGGTGTGATGCGTTCATTGGTTTACATTGATTGTAATTGCATTTTGCGTTAGTTGTATTATATTAGTGGATGAAGTTTATAAGTACTATTTTAGTAAGCATAGCATGAATTGCACAAATTCAATTAATTTCAGGGAGTCATCTAAATTAAGGTAAAAGTTGTAGCATGTAAATTTTCAAGCTCTAACTGAATATGTACATTTCAGAAAGAAAAAAATATTGAAATTTAACAGCTCTTAAGACTGAAAATAATATATTTGTGACTGAAGATAAATACAAAGGAGGAAAAAAAATACGTTTGCTCAATTGGAGCAAAAAATTATCCAAATATTTTTTTATTTTTTTTTTTGTTAAAATTTTTAAGAAATTGCGTGCAAAAGCTAACATGTGTATGTTATTGTTAAAGTCCGGCATTCGGTAACTGTCAACGTTCTCCAATGAATGTTCGAAATCCTGTCAATAATATCGTTATTTTATCTACTATAACAGAAAATATTAACATTCAACAGTGAATGTTGACATTAAACAAGTATTTGTTTCATCATGTACATGTTCCCGTGAAAGGATCAAAGTTAACACAGCGAAACTCAATAAATTTCGCATTTCACCGGTGAATGTCGACATTCACTCAGTCGTTTTGGTGAATTTGGTTAAAGTTATTATTTTGATCTTACAGCAAAAATTGCGGACATTAATCAGTGAATGTTGATTATAAACAAACGTGTTAAAAGTACAAGTTAGCATGAAAATATCGAAGTTGGCGTGTGTATGTTACAGTGCAAGTTCAAATTCTTACACTGTCAAACACTTTCTCCAGTTATTGTCGACATTCACATTGTAGCTTAGATGAATCTCCGAAATTTAGTCACTAATATCATTATTTCATTCCTAAATGTCGACATTCAGCAAAATGTTGAATAGAAAACAGTTCGCTCGCATTACCGTCTTCGGAAAAACCTTTCATCAGTGCATGCCGAACGTCGACATTTGCTGGTGTAAGAGAGAAATAAAGAAATTTAATAAACATTTTCGAACATTCACCGAAGTGACTATGAAAATGTCGACATTCACCCGATCTTGTTGACTTTCGCCATTTTTATACTTACACAGAAAGATATTTCAATCAAAAATACACACTATAGTCAGAAATTATTTCGCAAAGAATAATCATTTGATTCTACGGTAGAAAAATATTTTCAGGGGGAAAAAATGGCCACCAATTACAATTGATAAAACATAGTTATTAAATTACAAAATTACAAATAAAGGAAGTGGATAGAAACAAAGTTAGTCTTTCAACCATTTTTATGCGAGCGCATAAAGCTATTTTCTGTACTGCTCATTGTAGTTGTTACACAAATAATTCCTATTCTTTCCTTTCATCACAGAAACAATTCAACTCTAAACAGATCTAAAGCAAATCAATTCATAAACATACAGCGCCATCTATTGCTAACGACGCAAACCAAATGAGTTAAAACTCAATTGCGGGAAAATAGCCTTGATGGTGTGAGTCGTTGAAAATCCCATGGGGGAAGATGGCGGTGATTTGTCGGCGGTGGTTCCGCACCGTTAGCCCTTCGTTAGCTTCTTATTAGTCCTTATGATTGAATGATGCTCCGCAGCGATTGGGATTTGAGCCATGTGCACTGGATTAGCGCGGGATGGTTGTCACACTGCCCGGGGTTGTATTCCTTCGTTTTATCGTTTTGTAGTTAGTAGCCGCCAAGTCCAAACACTTCATTAATTAGAGACGAATTTAATAACTTTTCATTTGTGTTAAATAATAACATAAATGGATTGCTTGGAAGTTGTAGAAGTTAGAATAATTTGGTTGGGACTGGCCACACTCATTAAAGAATTGTCGAATGGCTAAATTATATGTTGCTTGAATATTGTGGAAAATAATTTTAAATATACTGATTCGTTTGCTAAGACTGTTTTCGGGATTAAATGATTATTTTACACGAATAGCAAATATTGAGTCCATGTATTAACAGAAGTTAAGTTTTGGGATAAGACTTAGATAATGTATTTAATATGTTGAAGGTAAACTGTTCCAATTTTTATTTATAAATATGCGAGAACTTGTGGGTAAAATTCACAGAAGAAATATACCCATGTACTTATTAATTAAATGGGAATTTCGCGAAAAAGGATTTAATAAGAGATTTTAAATGATTTTAAAGCATGTTTTAAGAGTAATTGATACTTTTAAACACGTAACGAAATTTGAATTTGTGATTAAGTTTATTCATTTAATACGTCGAAGGAAATTAATTAAATTTTAATTTTTTAGAAAATGTGAGAACTTATAAGTAAAACTTCAAAAAAAAAATTTTTTTTTTCCTTTGTGCTTCATGAGGCCTGACATAAATTAATTCATAACTGCTTTTACTTTCATTTCCTAGATTATTTTTTTGTGTCAAGTGGAATATTGTGTCCAGCATTTTGTACTGTAAGAAAATTTGAAGCGCTTAGAACTATAATACTATATGACTTGCTGAAGTCAAACAATGGTACAATTTACAGCCCTGTTTAGGTTAAAGCACAATTGTACAATATTATGGTTCAACGCTGAATAGATTTTTCATAAAAATGGAATGAGTCAATCAAGATTCAGNGTGTTTAGCAATTACGGAATCTGTGTTGGTTCAAAAATTTAAATAATTTAAACCAGCATAGTCTTCAAAATAAATAAATGCGTATTGATTTTTCTTGAAAATTAGCTGAAATTCTTTCTCTTTTTAGATCTAGACTTCATATTTCGGTTTTTATTTAGTATTTATTTGGTTCAGTTAGCAACTAAATTCTCCACTTTTTCTTTTAACATTCTGCTTATCATTAATGGTTTCTTGTGTTTGTCTTAAATCATTCGAAACAGGTTGTTTAGCAATTCCAGAATCTGTTTTTCGAGTCAATTTATGTTAATTTTAAAATCATAAGTCAAGTTTAAAAAAGAATGAACATTTTTGATATCTTCTTTTTGCTTTTAAACAAAAGTTCCAAGGCCGCAAAAGCTGCTCATGTAATTTGTGCTGCGTAGGGAGAGAGAATCATAAATAGAAGAACCACGCGTGAAGTTTGAAAGTGGTCATTTTGACCTCAAAGATGCTCCTCGCACACTTTAAAGTTTTGAAAAATTAAAAATGATGGGAACTGTGCAATTATTTGGATTAATTTCTCCGCAAGACGTTGCACAACAAAATTTTGAAAGAAAAAAAAGAAGAAAAAAAAGAAGAAGAAAAAGAAAAGTGAGACCAACAACTTTATTTCCTCTTTCCCTTTCGCGTATCTATTTTAAAGCTAAAATACTCAATAAGGACCTAAATTTACCATTCAAAACCAAGAATGGGCCCCTTTATGGGAATCTCTATAAACCGAATCCTATTATACAATCGTATCCCCTTCTACAATTTCCATTCATTGAATCCGGATGTTTGATAGTCCAACTGTAGCCTCCACACTCTTTCTACAATCCGTGTTGGGAGTTTTGCAAGGATTTTCATCAGTTTCAACTTTTACACGGCGTCAAACAATGACAGGAGGAGAGAGCCCACTTCACAACATATGGGTCCCTATTCACATCTATTGGCGACGGAATCAGAAGGCAGGCTTTTTGTGAATGCCCCTTCTACAAATATTATCTTGATCGGCTATTGGTTGGATGGCTTAATCTTCCCAAATTTTTTAGACATTGATTTTTATTCATTGTCGCTTTGGGGATTGAGGAGGGGGGGAAGGCCGGTTCCGGATTTGATTCGATGAAAAATAAATTGGGTGCCCATTGACGATGTTTATCCCTTGATCGAAGAGATTTACCAACGAATTTTCAATGGGGATTGTGATTTGGGGGGTGGTGAATAGGATTCGGGAGCTTATTATCGTTATTTTTCACACCAATGCTAGTATTGCGTTGGGGTTAAGTTGGTTTGTTAATGCAAATTTGGAGTAAAATGGAAGCATCGGGCTTCATTGTTGCAGCTGCTAGGGTTGGAAAATAAAATTGCAATAAAATATGTACAAAAGAAGTGCATAGTTGTGTGGGGTTAGAAATTTATTCATGGTTATAATAATGCTAAGCAAATTATAATGACTTGAGCTATGCATTTTCGTATTTTCGTTCAATAAATTGGATTCGTCTCTATATTATTTTACGAAGTTTTAATCCTGAAATTTAGTTACGTACATTTATTTAAACTAAGTAAACATAGCCTTTCACATAGCTTACTTATAATGCAAAGATTAAACTCAGCTAAAAATTTAACCCTTTATTTAACCCCCAATTAAGACCCCTTTTTTTTTCAAAACAAAATATTTAATTTTTTCAAAATTCTGTGTTAATTTTCAGTTTAGTAAATCTAATTTATTTTAAAAACATCACTTTTCTTTTCTTTCTCTATTAGAAAAAAAAAATGTATCAAAATGCTAAAATTCCCGAATTTATTTATTTATCTATTTTTTTGAATTCAGGTTTTTCTTTCCTCAATATTTTGTAATTTTTAAAGTAAAACGGCTTAATCACAAAACAAAAAATTTTCTTAAAATTTCTGGAAGATAAAAAGTAACATTGAAGGCAGCCACAACAAACATACATGGAGACAATTATAGACGATATCAGAACGCGCCAACATTGGAGTTTTCGGAAACGAAAATATTTAACATATAGTCGGATCTCTATTTAACGAAATCGCTAAATCCTGATAAGTTCGTTAGATGAAAAATTCGTTAAATAGAAAATCATCTTTTGAAATACTTAAACAACGCTAAATAGGTTTTAAATTCATAAGCACTAGACATAATTAAAAAAAATTGATAAATCTTTATCTTGTAAACTAGTGTCTACTATTTATTTCATAAATCTTAACCATAAAAGAAATCAGCATGGAAAGCAAGAATAGAGCAAAACAGTATCCAGTGTTACACCATCATGCTACATACATTTTCAACTAAAAAAAAGCTAAATTTATGTATTAAGTTATAACTGCATTTATTATAAAAGTCATTTTAATCATACATTACCACATGCTTTCTTAAGTTTATTTGCTACAGACAAAATCTGTTTTTGTCTAAGTTTTTCGTTTGAAATGCAAACAAATAGGGAAAGGAATTTTATTGCTTTCTCCAAAAGTTAAGTGGCTCAGAAAATCAATTCAATGTCACTTCCCCCGTAAAATGCGTTAACAAGTTTGAAATGTTCTGAAATATTTTAGGAGATAGGGAAAGTGTATCTGTAAGAAAAGTTCGTTAAATAGAAAGATAGTATAGATAGTATTGAAACCAAAAGTCCTTTTTCTCACCATAGTTTTTATAGTTTGAGATAAAAATAGTATTGAAACCAAAAGTCCTTTTTCTCACCATTGCTTTTACAGTTTGAGATAAAAATAGTATTGAAACCAAATGTCCATTTTCTCACCATAACTCTTATAGTTTGAGATAAAAATAGTATTGAAACCAAAAGTCCTTTTTGCACCATAGTTTTTGCAGTTTGAGATCAAAATAGTATTGTAATCAAATGTCCTTTTTCTCACCATAGTTTTTACAGTTTGAGATAAAAATAGTATTGAAACCAAATGTCCATTTTCTCACCATAACTCTTATAGTTTGAGATAAAAATAGTATTGAAACCAAAAGTCCTTTTTGCACCATAGTTTTTGCAGTTTGAGATCAAAATAGTATTGTAATCAAATGTCCTTTTTCTCACCATAGTTTTTACAGTTTGAGATAAAAATAGTATTGAAACCAAATGTCCATTTTCTCACCATAACTCTTATAGTTTGAGATAAAAATAGTATTGAAACCAAAAGTCCTTTTTGCACCATAGTTTTTGCAGTTTGAGATCAAAATAGTATTGTAATCAAATGTCCTTTTTCTCACCATAGTTTTTACAGTTTGAGATAAAAATAGTATTGAAACCAAATGTCCATTTTCTCACCATAACTCTTATAGTTTGAGATAAAAATAGTATTGAAACCAAAAGTCCTTTTTGCACCATAGTTTTTGCAGTTTGAGATCAAAATAGTATTGTAATCAAATGTCCTTTTTCTCACCATAGTTTTTACAGTTTGAGATAAAAATAGTATTGAAACCAAATGTCCATTTTCTCACCATAACTCTTATAGTTTGAGATAAAAATAGTATTGAAACCAAAAGTCCTTTTTGCACCATAGTTTTTGCAGTTTGAGATCAAAATAGTATTGTAATCAAATGTCCTTTTTCTCACCATAGTTTTTACAGTTTGAGATAAAAATAGTATTGAAACCAAATGTCCATTTTCTCACCATAACTCTTATAGTTTGAGATAAAAATAGTATTGAAACCAAAAGTCCTTTTTGCACCATAGTTTTTGCAGTTTGAGATCAAAATAGTATTGTAATCAAATGTCCTTTTTCTCACCATAGTTTTTACAGTTTGAGATAAAAATAGTATTGAAACCAAATGTCCATTTTCTCACCATAACTCTTATAGTTTGAGATAAAAATAGTATTGAAACCAAAAGTCCTTTTTGCACCATAGTTTTTGCAGTTTGAGATCAAAATAGTATTGTAATCAAATGTCCTTTTTCTCACCATAGTTTTTACAGTTTGAGATAAAAATAGTATTGAAACCAAATGTCCATTTTCTCACCATAACTCTTATAGTTTGAGATAAAAATAGTATTGAAACCAAAAGTCCTTTTTGCACCATAGTTTTTGCAGTTTGAGATCAAAATAGTATTGTAATCAAATGTCCTTTTTCTCACCATAGTTTTTACAGTTTGAGATAAAAATAGTATTGAAACCAAATGTCCATTTTCTCACCATAACTCTTATAGTTTGAGATAAAAATAGTATTNAGGAAAGAAGATAAATAGTATCTCGTCAGATCGGTTCGTTCAATTTTATAAAGGATTCTTAAATTATATGTAAAGGGTAGTTGTTACTAAACACCGTGTATGAAACTTTAACTGACAACACATTAGTTTACTGACTAATGTGTTGTGAGTTAAACTTGATTATAACATAACACTTTAACGTTAAAGAGTAAATTAAGAATTATTAATTAACCAAAATTAATTATATTTGAAGCTTTTTGTTGAATTGTGAATTTCATATTTAAATATTTTGTTTCAGGTGAAAGTTTGGTTTCAAAATAGACGGACGAAACACAAACGACAGAAGCAGGAAGAAGAACAAAGTACTCGCCAATCTGATCACAAATCCTCGTCTTCAAATGCATCCAGTGAATCGAAGAATCATCATCCTCACACCGGTGGCCATGAATATTCTAACAAACATGCATGGCAAAATGGCGATGAAATGCCATCTTCTCCTTTGTCTGATGACGGCTCAATGGTTGAGATTGAGAGTGGGCCAGAATCACCAGAAATGACGGCACTACCAACATGAACTTCTACATGATAATGCAGTTGCACACTCATATCCTTGTATAAAAAAGAGACAATGATACTATATGGTGAAATATTTGATTCGCGGTGCGAAATTTCCCGGTCGAGGACATAGTTTATTGATTTGGGGAGAAAAAAAATATTTATTGTACTTCATTTGTTTCATTGAGTAAGAAATTGCTGCGAAGTATCGTTTTCAAGTTCGGATCTGATTAAAGCCCAGCTAATCCAGGGTTTTAGATCCAGGACCAAGGAAATGAAATCAAGTGAAAATCCATGATGGATAAATAACATACTACATGATTACCTTAAATTCAAAATTAAAAGATTTCAGAATTATTTTTGAAGTTTGCGAAAGCATTAAAAAAAATTTCAGAAATATTTTTCAATTTTGTTGAAGCAGTAAAATGAATTTCGAAAATATTTTACAAGTTTGCACAAACACAAAAATTTGCTTTTACAAAAGTGTTGCAAGTTATCTGAAACACTAATATGAATTTCAAAAATATTTTTTCACTATTAAAGTGAATTCCAGAAACATTTTAAAAGTTTGCTCATCCACTAAAGTCTTTTTCAGAAATGTTTTGCAAGTTTGTTCATACATTAAAGTGAATTCCAACAATATTTCACAATTTCGCTCAAAAACTTAAATGAATTTAATGTATTTCAGAAATAACTTGCTAGTTTGCTCAAGCACTAAAAGGAATTTTAGAAATATTTTGCAAATTTGCTTGAACACTAGAAGATGTTTCAAAAATATTTTGCAGCCTTGCACAAACACTGAAGTAAAATATTAGGCAAAAAAAATGGGCTTTAAAGATAGTTTAGAATAATATTGTTATTCTTTGTCACACAGCTGATTTCTTTTACACTGATGCTAAGACAAAAGGAAAATATCGAACTTGTGGAATAAATATCTCTAAGACTAGAAACGGTTGTGATGCAATTTGTTCTTTATTTAATATAGTTTGCTAAATATTTTGTAACTTTTTTTAGTTACTTCGATAAGATAAATAATATTTATGCACCATACAATTATACATATTTTCTACAGATGTATATTAATAAAATTCTAATAAGGAATTGACTTGTTAAGACTACCTCATAACTTTTAGGCGAAAAAGCAAATTTTATTCTTTATTAACCATCGACAAAATGGGTGCTGTTTTGGGTCTGACGGCGCGCGCATCTTATTTGGACGTCATGGCACTTTTCAACTGTGCTCAAGAGTAATAGTTAACAGTGCACATGCGTCGTCATTGTATGCGTTGCTATAGTGACAGCTGCTGTTTGATAATTTTTTTAGAATTCTTTTTTTTTTTCACTTTTAATTTTGTTAAGTTGGTGAGTTTATTTTTGAGATATGGGACCAGAGAGATCCCATAAATACTTCTTGAGTTGTTTCGTCATTTGAACGATATTTTTGTTTTTATTATTTTAATTAAGAATCAGAAATTCTAACCTACAGATCAAACTGAATCGTTCTCAATTCTAATTCAGGTGAATATCACGAATAAAGAGGGTAAAAAAATTAGACAACAACCATTTTGCAACAAATTTTATTTTTTTTCTGGAAGACGATAAATATCTATGTTATATTACACAAGTCTATATTGGTCGTTCTAATTTAAGCAAAGGTACAGTTTTCTAAACAATAATTTTAACACATTATTTTACTTACACTTGCAGAAAATGCAAATTTTCGGAAAAAGTTCGTAGCAGTTTCTTGCCCTACGATGAAAATAAAAACTGGCATAGAGAAGGGGCTTTCATGAGACAATGAGACTATGCAACTCACAGTGGCAAATAAAAATACAGGAGATTGATGTATAAGCTTTCATAACGTATATGCCACAGAATCCCTCATTTATGACCTGTATAAGTGCAGGATTACGACGTAAATGTAGGAAGACAGTGTACGCTGTTCAGTTAAAGCACTTCAAACAAATTGCCGCGCATTCATATTTTTTTTCCATGTTTCATAAATTATTTATAATTGTGTTGTTTGCGATGAGGTTAAAAAAAATACATTGTATAAAACTTGACACCATCCATTGACATTAATTAAGGATGTAGAAATACAATATTGTAAGTTTTACTCTTTATTTTCAAATTGTTTTCCATGCCAAATAAATATGTAAATTAATTGTATGTGCTTTTTTTCTTATCTTCCTTCAACTTGTGAGACACGAAGCATTTTATTTTAAAATCAACTCAATTTACACTCTTCGAAGTTTCGAATCATTTTATGTCATAATATTGTTCAGAGTTGCAGCATCTTTGATTTGCTGAACCAAGTTGAATCACATTACCGAACTTCATAAAATTATTACACAATATGGTTCAACTTAAACGGTTACCTGATTCGATTTAACACCTTTTTTAAGGTTGAAGCAAGGTCCCGCAGTGGACTGATCGTTAAGACACGGTTTCCAGCAGATCACCGAAGTCAAGCATCACTGACTGCCGTCAGTGTGCGGGTGGGTGACCACTTGGATTAGTCTGCGTAGGGACCGAGGATGTGCGGTATGGGTCCTCGTTAAACTGTTCTTCCGTGAAGTGCTCGACTTCGCGTGTAGATCGTCGGGCTACCGAAGCAGGGCTGCCATCCC
>NC_092213.1:13205594-13239236 GCF_043381705.1 Parasteatoda tepidariorum
TATATAAAAATTACGAGCGAAAAAGAGTAGTTTTGAATACTGTATGTCAAAATATTTAGCCATCAGCTTCGGTATCTTAAATTATTACATATGTGTAATAATTGCATTAAATTTTATAAAAGTAGTATAAATATTTATACCTTTTTCGTGCTGAAGCCTAAGTCATTTAAAGGTACACTTAAGCTTAAATCTACTGCGATAAGAAATTATAAATTGTGATGCAGCAGCTTGCAGTGCGAATCAAGTGCAGTATTATCAAAAAATACACAAAACTTTTTTTTTTTTTTTTTTTGCTTTATGCTCTTTACTATAAATGAAAAGGTATTCAAAATTCGATAGTTTTTGAAGCAATTTTTATTCAATAACAAAAAAATGATTAAAAAATCGTGAGTTAGCCCTTAAAGTAGTATTTTCATACTTTACATACCTGAGCGGAAACCATTAATTTTATTAGACGAGGGAACTCCTGGATCAAGTATTGGATCAAGATATTTACTTACGTGGAGGGCTTATTGATGGAACTAACCCGCATTTGCGTTACATGGAAAGGAAAACCAGGAAAACCTCTCTCTGTTAACCAGACGGTAAAATGACTCTTACCCATAATCCGTTAACCACTCAGAATATTTTACGTCAGTACTGTAGTCTGTGCGAGCCGGGTGCGGAATTCGTATCGGCCAGCAATCGCTGCGACGCGGACATGGTTCATATCATTGGAAGGCGAAATTTCATGCTTTAGTCATTTCGATTTTATTAGAAGAAATTATCGCCATTTTATTGCCAAATTAAATTCATCATCAATTAAAATTTCGCCTTTTATCTGTATAGCTAGCGCATTAAAATTTTCTGGAGTGCTCTATAAGGAATGGCAATGAATGTCATTCATCATAGAGCACTCCTGAAATGTCCTTGATGAATGTCCCTTCATGACCGCTATAAGCTAAATTTATCTCCACATGCAAAAAGATTGAAATTTTGGCGAATTTTCCACTACAGCCTCATCTAGATACATCGCACAATTGAAAAATTATAAACAAAAGTGCAGCTTAAACTTTAAAAAAAAAGAGAGAGAATATATCCTGTGTCATCAGACGACCGAAACTTTGATCTTCTGTTAATTCAATGTTCTAGATGAAGTAACCTCTCCAACACAATTAGAAAATCAATACAATTAAAAACGCGTGTTTGGGAAAATGGACACAGCCTGAAATGCGTGTTTTAGGAAATGAACACAGCCTGAAATGTATGCTGAAAATCTCTGGATTTCTTCATTCCTTTTTTAGAAACGTGTTTTAAATTTTAAGCTGTTGTCATTTTAAACACAAATTTTGAGCTGTATCAAATTTCTTGAACACGCGATTCAAATTTTAAGCTGTGTCCATTTTCTTAAACACGCGCTTCGAACTATGTCCATTTTCTTAAACGCTGCTTCCGTTTTCTTAAACGCGTATTTCGAGGTGTGTCCATTTTCTTGAACACGCGTTTTAAATTTTGAGCTGTGTCCATTTTCTGAAGCACGCATTTTGAGGTATGTCTAAGACAAAAAGTACTGCGATTATTATTATTTTTTTAACTGATGCCTTTTCATTTGTTTAAAAATATATTTAATTTAATTACTAGAGAAAATATTACTGTAGTAATATGGAACACTCACTTCGGATGAAAAAAAGTTATGTGTCACAGAAACAAGCAGAAACTATGCGTTTTTTTACCATTAACGTATTATTTTAAATTATTATACTATGCAAAAAAATTTTTTTTTAAACTATACAGTTTTTTAAGTTATATTAAATTATTTTCGTAAGCTTTTGGTAACCAACATTTCTGAAGTAATGGCACATTACAGGAGAAACCTAAGTAAGTAAAACAAAATAATCCAGTTTTTTTTTTTAGTAATGCCATTTAAGAAACTAATAATGTTTTCGAGCTCTTTATCAGTTGCAAAGATTTAAGCACTGATTAAATATAATAAATAAATAAATAAATAAAATAAAACATACTCTAAATACAATATATCGAATTAATACGTGTTTCAGAAAATGGACGCAGATCAAAATTTAAATCGCACATTTAAGAAAATGGACACAGCTCAAATTGAGTGTTTAAAGATAGGACACAACCTGAAATGCTCCTTTTCAATTTTATAAACAAATAAAGTTCTACATTTTGATACCAAACAAAGGCACTGCCACAAATTTTTTGTGTGTGGGGTTTATAAATTGATAACTTTACTTTTCTGATATTTTCAACATCCAATTCAGGCTGCGTCCATTTTCTGTTAGCACGTATTTTAGACTGCTTCCATTTTCTGAAACAAGCATTTTGCGCTGTATCCATTTCCTGAAACAAGCATTTTCAGCTATTTCCCGAATAATAATCTTAGCGATGACATGCTGTTCCAAACACAGAAAATAACAGAAGGTAAAGTATATACGTCAAATTTATATTGATTTTTTCACGCCTAGAGTGCAGTATGACTTAGAAAAAAATGAAGCATAATAAAAATCTTCTGACTTCTCAGTGATGAAAAGGACGCTTTATTGGTTAGCATTACTACTTCATACATCTAAAAGTAGGTGCCAATCTTAAACTATTCAAATTGTAAAATAGTAGTAAAGTTCCGGTTCTTCAAACAAAAGGAACACAATGGAACACCTTAATACAGTCAAACCTCGATATCTCGAACTTGAAGGGAGAGGAGAAAAAATTCGAGATATCGAAAATTCGAATTATCGAAAATTGCATGTTATCGATGGTAGAATAAAGAAAGATGCTTTTTACATACCTTATTCACTATTCCATATTTATTCTAAAAACACTTTTTACACTTGAAAAGATTCAATTGTTGTTTGCTTTAGANTATTCCATATTTATTCTAAAAAAACTTTTTACACTTTCATTTAAAGAAAGATTCCATTGTTGTTTGGTTTAGAGATGAGTAAGAAAGTTTGTCTATAACACTTTCTAAGTGGACTATAGCTTTAAGTGTCTCCTCTGACATACTCGGCTGCCTCTCAATAAATCTCCTTACAGTGTCCACTGTAGAAAGTGCTTGTTTGTTAGTAACATTGGGCGGTAAATCTTCGATTTCCTCATCCTCTTCTTCTGATAGTTCACAAGAAGCTTCCGTTTGAGCGATGATATCATTGTCATCCCACTGATCTCACACTGTTACTGCATCATCTACGTTTACAAAGTCATGAAATTCCTTGTCATCAAGCTTTATGAGTCCGATCAATCTGTTCCAACCATTTTCGGTGTAGTTTTCAGCAGAATTAACGATATTGATTGTTTGACTACTTTTAATGAATCCAGACTTCTTAAAGCCATTCATTATCGTAGAGGAAGACACATCATTCCATGCCTTGTCACCCATTCTTAAAATTTTTCATTTTTTTTAAAATAATTTTTAATTTTAGAAAAAAAAATCTGCACTATTTATGGAAAAAAAAAATTCAAGTTATCGAGGGATTAGGAAAAAAAATTCGTGAAATCGAGTTTTTTTTAACATTGAGTTTATAGGAAATTTGAAGGGAATTTTTTTTTCTTCGAGATATCGAAAAATTCGTGAAATCGAGGTTCGAGTTAACGAGGTTCGACTGTAATTTTAATCAAACGTTCAAATTTTTATGAACAAATCTTAATGCTTGAAGTACAAAATCACGTACAATTTTAATGTTTGAAGGGGCTAACGTTAAACAAGTTATATGACCTGTGCAATGATATTTTAATTTACGAAACAGACATAAAAACGTAATTTTTATGAATAAAAATTTTATTTTATGGGATTCGGATTTTTGACCCTAGCTACGAAATAGACATAAAAACGTAATTTTTATAAATAAGCATTACTTTTTTTATATTTTTTTAATGGATTTGGATTTTGGACCCTCAAAATGTTGAACTAGGGAAGCTCAAAATTGGAATAGCCAGGAGGAAATTTATTCAGGAGACAGCTTAAAAATTTGACTGCCCTGTGTTATTGCCTTTTTGTATTTATCGTCTTTTCTACTAGTTATTATAGGACCAAAGACTGTTCTACCTGGCTTGTTGAAGTTTAACAGTTTTGTCTGTTTGTTATCATCTAATCTACAATACCTTCTTTATCAGGTCCGATTTGATATCTTTGAAAATTTCTCCTTTGTCCATTATATCGATTAAAAATTTCATGATAAGTAGGTACTTTATTTACGTCTTACACTAGAGTTGCACAATGGGCTATGGGTGACGGTATGGGAAACATCCCTGAGGATGATCCGAAAACCTGCCATCGCAATTTTGATCTTCTGCTGAGAGGATGGCTTCCTAGCGTTGGTAGAGTGCGAAGTCGAGCTTTTTACAGTAAAAAAGTTTAAACAGGACCGATACAGCTCATCCTCGGTCTACGCAGGCTAGTAAAAATGGTCACTCACCCGCTTACTAACCGCAGCCAGTGATGCTTGACTTCGATGTTCTACTGGGAGCCGTGTCTTTACAATCAGTCCATTGCATGATTAAAAATTTCATGATCATAAAGAATTCGCCAGACATTTTTTTTATTACAATATATGACACAATTCTTAAAGATGCAACATAAAATTTATGATGGCCAATTGTACAAATAATTAGTGTTTTTCTTGTATCGCTGAAAACGTATTATACAATGCTTAAAGGCACAACATAAAACATACGACAGCGACTTGTATAAATGATTAGAGTTTATTACATTCATTTAAAGATTGATATTTTCGCAGTTCTATTAGGCAATTATAGTAAATCATAGCTAGCAGAGAAAAATTCGTCCTTATTTGATTATGGGTGTTTTGCTTTCCCACATAACTTGTGCATCAGTGGCGCTAATTTCCCATTTATTGAAACGATCCAACTTCAACACGAAGTTAATGTTTCGCTGATAATATCTCCTCGATTTTCTAATTATGCCACTGGATTGTACATATGGTGTACAGGATTGGCGATGCTTACCCGGCACAATCAATCTTTTCTCGGCTTTCGCGGCGGCTTGATGACCAATGATTTTCTTTTTATAACAAGAAAAATAATTGAAAAATTTCTCCGAAGGTTTCCCCCTTTTCTCCGTCCATCGCCAACACTCCCATGGAATAAAACAAACAAATCGCCAATGGGAGGAGCGCGCACAACGTTTTGGAAACTGGCGCAATTAATCATGGCTAGCAATAAAATATCAGCGATTGCAATTCAAGGAGGAGGATATGAAAAAAAAAAAATATGACTCCGCTAAAACTAAAAGAACAACACGAGCGGTGATAAAAACTCACCAAACCACGTGATCTTTCTCGTTTCGTAGTGTGATAAATCGACGCTCTATATATATAATAAGAATAATAACAATCATGATAATATAATAAATTTGCGAAGAGTAAAAAAAAGAGCATTGGAGTTCACGAGGGGCTATTTCTTTCGTAATGATTCAGCAAAAAGGGGCCCGGGCCCCATTTATCACTGTCATCGCCCGTTTATATAAGGGTGGGCACACAGCCTTAGGCCATCTTTATGTGTGTTTAATCAAATCTTAAATAGCTACTTGATTCTCACGCGTATGAATTCAGATAGGAGGCTCATTTAAGAGGGGGTATATATCTGTTGTAAAAATGAGAGATTTTTAGCTTTCAAGAAATTAATTATTTTACATTAGGGGGGGGGGTTTCGTTTTCTGTTCGCTGCTGATCGGCAACCCCCACAATTGCTTCGCAATTTCTTAACGATAAACAGATTAACAAATCGAAATAAAAATTATTAAACTGAAAAGCAACAAAATGTTTTATTTTATTAACCAAGTTTTTCACCAACAGATTTAAGATGTTGATTCTAATGGATAAAATAAAACTAATGTTATTTTTTGTTTTGGAATTTTATCCGCATCGATTTTATTTTATAACCGTCGTTGAACATCAGACCCAATTTAGGGTTTACAACTACTAATGTTCAACTCTGTAGCCTTGTAATTTAAAACCCGATCCAGAAGACAAGGGAACTCTTGGATCGAGTATTGGAGAAATTTGTCTTAGTGGAGAATTTTTTGATGGAACTAACCCGCATTTGCGTTGCATAGAGAGGGAAAGCACGAAAGCCTGTAAGGTTTGTTTCGTTTTCCTTTGGTAACTAAATGATCTATTCTAACTAAAATTTAAAAGTAGTTAAAAATATTATCAACAGATGGCATTTGTAACATAAAAGAGTATAGCACAATTTTTCTTTTTTAAGAGAAAAGAAAGCTCCATTTGCTGCAACAACGTGATTCATCATGAAATAAATAAATAAACAGAACCCCTTAAAACATTGTAGTTGGAATGGTTTAATCTGCAATAGAAAACATTCCTTTACAGTTTTCCCGTCAGCAGCACCCTCCAGTGACGGATTTCGTAAAATATTTTTAAATTTGGCAAAAAGAATAAATTTAGTTTCCTAAACAGAACGCAGCGAACCATACATTTCTATTACCTTCCATTTTTCCTTTAAATTGTTATTTTTTTTTTCAAAATTTTTATTGCCAGTCAATTTTGGGACACTCTCGACTAGATATGCATGTTTTAAACGCTATGTTAGTATTCAGTGCTCTATTGTTTTTTAATAATGGTATCTCTATGGGATTACTTTAAATTTATTTCATACTTTTCTTGTAAGAAGACTTTCACTTCTCGTAATTTTCAGATCAAAATTTCAGCATCATTTGTATAAAAACTATACAGACTTAGACAGAACAGTATTTTCGACAAAAATAGAAAAAGCTTTAAATTTCAATCTAAATGGGATTGAATAAGGAATTTAAGGCTGTTTTTCGAAAGCTCCGTCGTCTTATGAAATGCTGCTTTTTGCTAATCATATGCTATTTTCATAATTGTTGTGAGTTTGTAACTCTTACTTATGACTGTTAGGTCAAGTTTAGCTTATCTTTAGCCAGCGTCCTCAATGCTTATTCAGAAAATCAAGCAAGATGTCAATACGAAGGAAATCCACAGCTTTGAAAAATTGAATTGCGCTTTTTTAATATTTGAAAATTTACTCTTATGCTGTATTTCTATTTTGATGAAGTAAAAGCAGATATTTGTGCAGTTCTAATGCTGTAATATCTGGATATCTGTAATTATCAAAAAACTTAAAATAAGGCATTGATTTTGATAATTTTCATCTCAGTGTAAAAAATGTCACCAAGTTGGCGATTTTTTAAAAAAAAAAATTTTAACTTTTAAAACATTTCTCCATTCTAAATACCAGGTAATTCTTCATGAAAAGAAAGCATACATAGTTTAAAACTATAGCTTTTATTGAAGTATAAGGCACTTAAACTGCGGCTTTTTTTTAATTTTTTTTTTTATAAATTTTCTTTTGAGAAAGAGCTTTGACAAACCTTGACATTTGGTTAGAAAAAAAAATATTGCACCAAATAAACAGTTTTTTAACAGTTCCGAATGCAAAGCTCTAAATATTTTATGTTATCAACCACTTAAAATAAATAAAAAATAAAAAAACAGGATATAGACTTATAGCAATAGAATTTGTATAGAATAGAACAATATATGAATAGAACATAAACCAACAGCAATATGTGGAACAGAATATAAACCAACAGCTCTCGAAAGAGGAATACTTACTATTAATAACTTCTATTTCTTTAAAGTCAAACTTAATTTTGGCGTGAATTAAATTTAAGCTTAATTGTTGCAAGAACTTAAAGTTTAGATCTGCGTCATGCTCTTACTTTTTGAGAACTACCCCCCCCNCCCCCCGAAAAAAAAAGATTAATCGTAAGACGGAACTATAGAAACCCCACACCAATGTACAGAACAGAACATAAGCCTATATAGAACATAAACTTAATGTATAGAGCAGAAACACCTCTCAAAAGAGGAACCCTATTAATAACTTTAAACTTTAAGGCAAACTTAAGTTTGCTGAGAATTAAATTTAATTTTAATTGTTAAAAGAGCTTAAAGTTTGCATCTGTGTCATGCTCTTACCTTTTGAAAACTGCAAAAAAGAAGAAACGTAAGACTAAACAATAGAATTACCACACCAATGTATAGAACAGAAGCTAAACCAACAGCTCTCGAAAGAGGAATCTTATTAATAACTTCAGTTTTTTCTTAAAGTCAACTTAACGATTATTTTGAATTAAGTTTAAGCTTAATTGTTATAAAACCTTAAAATTTAGATCTGTGCCGTGCATCTACCGTTTAAGAATTGTTTAAAAAAAAAAAAAAATGAATCGTAAGACGAAACAATAGGATTCCCACACCAGTGTATAGAATAGAACATAAACCAACAGATCTCGAAAGAGGAATATTATGATTAACTTAAATTTTCTTACAGTCAGATTTAAGTTTACTGCTAATTAAATTTAAGCTTAATTTTTGCAAGAGCGTATAATGCAGATCTGTGTCGTGCACCCACCTTTTAGAACTACAAAAAAAAAAAAAAAAAAAAAAAAAAAGAATTGTCAGACGAGCAAATAGGATTACAACATCAATGTATAGAATAGAACATAAACCAACAGTTCTTGAAAGAAGAATATTATTAAAAACTTAAATTTTTTAAAGTCAAATTTAAGTTAGCTCCGAATTAAATTTAAATTTAATTGTTGGAAGAGCGTAAAATGCAGATCTGTGTCGTGCGCCGCCCACCTTTTAAGAGCTACAAAAAAAAAAAAAAAAATGAATTGTAAGACGAAACAATAGGATTCTCACAGCAATGTATAGAATAGAACATAAACCAACAGTTCTCAAAAGATGAATCTTATTAATAACTTCGGGTTTTTTTTAAAGTCAAACTTCAACCCACCTTTAACTCTCGAACCGAATTAATCCTTCATCCACTGTTTATCAAGGGTGGAATCATGATGAAGGTGCGTTTCTTTATTCGAACCTTATTCCCATTTGTTCTAATACCTAACTTGATTACAGGGATGTCAACACAACTCTAGACTAAGGAATAGACACTTTTGTATTATTTTCTAGCCGGCGTTCTATCGCATTTGTTTCAGGCATTCTGACAGGGACAACTCGATACAAACTATTTAAATAACAGGTTGCAGGCCTCAAAAAGCCGGAGTTAGAACGATAATTGGGATGGGGGGGGGAAGGGGAGTTGCTGATGCTTATCAATTGTAGTTGTTTCGGAGAATGAATGATAAGGTTTGTGAAAAAGAAATGTGTAATGCGTTGCATTAAGTTTGGTTTTATTGTATTTGTTGTAATAACACTTATCAAGTTAAATATTTTTAATTAATTGTTTTTATTTGATAATGTGAGAGGTTATATAGTTAGCAAGTTATTTTTGTGCGGCTGTGCCCCGTCTCCAAAACTAGTTTGATAAAAAATGAACGCGACAAGACATTTTTTAATTAACAGTTTCCATTTGATGATATGGCAAAATCGTTCTAAGTTATCAGCGATAAAGCCATTTGTAACTATATTTCACCTAAAACTTTTTAATTAAAAATATGATGTGATTAGATTTTTATAATTAACAGTTTTAATTTGATGATATGATAGGTTATATAGCTGGCCAATTCCATATAGCCAATTTTTCTGTGAAATCTTCCAAATACGGCTCACTTCAAAACAATAATTTTTCAAATTCGCACTTATTATTGGATCTAACGAAACAATTATTCATCGTTGAAAATCAATTACAGTAAATCTTGTGTAAGTTGACCACTTGTGGTGCATTGTTTTAGTGGTCAACTTAGACAAGTGGGTAACTTATAGAGAGGGTGGGTCATTGTTTACTTTTTCGTTCCCTATATCATGTTGCTATATATTGAAATTTTTTTTTTACTTGACTTAAAAATTTTATTTAGCAAATAGCCAAATGAATATCTTAAGAAATGTGTTTAAACCCAAATGAACTTCAATTTGTTACACATAATTCTAATATTTAACGAACTTTTTCAAAATAATTATTTCGCTAGTTATGCAGGTGAAGTGTTTAATAAAAATAATTTCTTAAAATATCAGAACACAAAAACATGCAATTTAAAAACTTTAGCAAAGCAAAATTATTTAAACACTTTAAAATTTATTCTGTTATTACTACACTTACAAGCCTATTTGTTATAAAAATATACCCTCATTGTTGTTCGGTGCTGTTGTTTACTTTACATCAGACCAGTGATTCTCAACCTTTTTTTCGTTGCGGCACACTTTTAACGATTTCGAAATTTGACGGCACACAATGAAAAAATTAGATTAAAAGTTGTTTAATTACCTATTTCACACTGTGTTAAATAGTTTGTGATAATAATTTTGAATGTGGAATAAAATAATATGTACTACAAAATCACATTTATTAAGGGATTAATTATTTCTTTCGACCAATTTTTTATTAGTTAGTAACAGTTATTTATTTTTTTGCTAGTTATAAATTGTTAGCTTGTTTTCTATAATTATTAACTGTTTTATTAATTTCTTGTTGACCAGTTTTTTTGCTAATTATTAATTGTTAGCTTAATTTTTGTTAATTATCCTTTGTTAATTTGTTTTTTATATATTTGTTTTTTTAGTTATTCTTTGTTAGTTTGCTTACTAATTGCATAGCTTACTTTAACGATCAGCTCTTACAACTTTTTTTAAAATTGTGTGTTAAACACTTCCATCATATTTTAAGATTGTCAGAGACAATACAATCACCGACGAAGATGTTCACGCGGTTAAANGTTTAGATTAGCTTTTTACACTATTTCACCAAACAAGTAAAATTTTAACATACATTGCAAAATGACAGAAAATTTTCTGAATTTTTTTTTTTCTGGTCCACTTATGAGGGTTTTAGAAAAGAATTTAATAATACTCCTAGACAAAATTAACTTATTTCAATGTTCAGCATACAAGATAGACAGGTAGTCAAGTCACAAAGGTTTTGCTTCTTTATATTACATAGGAAAAATTCCGTTCTTGATAATTGAGGTCAACTTATGTTTATGTAGGTGTCCAACTTACAAGAGTGGTCAACTTGACAAGTTTCACTGTATCAATTATTGCTAAGATTTTTTTATTTTTGGATTTTATTTTTCAATGCAAATATATTTCCGATAATCTAAGCGATCTATTTCGTGAGACTGTTTCTTTCATCATTGAAAATACGAAAATATATCTTAATTTATAATTAGAGTGTCAGAAAAAACATATAAAAGAGACACCGGTGTCTCATCTGCGTCAAAGGGTTAAGTGCACAACAGTGTTTAATTCTAAAAAATCATCAATTTTAAAAATCATGAGCTTTACAAAAGACAATTTTCTTTGCTGTTTTATGTACAAAATTATAGCACAAGATAAAAAGTTTAACTCACTTAAAAAAAAAAAACTCAACACAGAAAATGAAGTAGTTACACAGCACATACTAAAATTCTGGATCACAATACAGTACCCCTATTGTTGCATTGAACTTTGACTAGGAGTCTATCCCCTATTGATGTCGAATCCTTTTATTATGTTTTTGGATGGAAAGTCGACGAATCAATTTGTATGGATAGGAAGTCTATAATATTCTCATCTAGAAGCGGAAAAAGCTATTGATGGAAGCCGTCAGACCAAGAACATGGAAACAACTTTTGTGGCTTATTTGAATGAGGGAAGGTTGTGGTCTTTTTCTTTGTGTCTCTTTTAGGAAAGGCATATCGATGAAGCAAAAGACTATTCAAAATAGTGTTAAAAAAGAAAGAAAGAAAGGGGGGTTTATATTGCTGAATCGAATCCAAAAACATATGTTTTGGACTTTTGATGACATGGTTATGGGGTTTGATTTGCTCTTTTCTTGTGAGGCATGTTTATTTAGATATGTCAGAATGGGATTTTACTCGGCAAGGTTTATTAATAAATAAGTAAATAAAATGAAGAATTTTCTGTACTGTTCAGGCTTCTTCGTGAGAAATCATCTGTTTGGAAAAGTAGCTAGAATCCGTTATAACGATGATCCACAATAGCAGGTAAAATTGTCGTTATAGCAAGCTCGTCATTTTAGGCTAATGCCCATATTTTTGACGGCCATGCTTTTGACGTCATCGATAACATTGAATATTGATTTCAATTATAAGCTGCCAAGAAGGAAAAAATTAGGAAATTTGGTTGATGTGTATTATATTTTTGATGTCAGTGATAACACTGAAAATTGATTTCAGTTATAGTCTGCCAAGAAGGAAAAAATAATGAAACATGGCATTATACTTTTGACGACATTTTAACTCTGAATATTGATTTCAATTATAGTTTGTCAAGAAGGGAAATAAGGAAACATGGTATTATACTTTTAACGACATTTTAACTCTGAATATTGGTTTCAATTATAGTCAGTCAAAACGAAAATGCGGGAACATAGTAGCTATATATTATACTTTTGATGTCAATGGTAATACTGAATATTGATTTCAATCAATTATAATCTGTCCAGGAGGGAAATAAGGAACCGTATGTATTATTCTTTTGACGTAATTAATAACACTGAGTATTAATTTCAATTGTAAGCTGTCAAGGAGGGAAATAACGAAGCAGATATGACTTATGCTTTTTACGTCATTGATAACACTGAATGTTGATTTCAATTTTAAGTTGTCAAGACTGGAAATAACGTTGTGTGGTAGACATGGGGTCAAAAAACTACGCCTTTCTTCGAAGTGTGCAGCAAGAATACTAAAAATACAGCAGAAATTTTTCTTTTGTTAGAATAACTTTGTTATAAATCCCCCGCCCCACATTTTTACTTTAAAAACATAAGATTTTCAGAATCTAAGAGAACATCCCAAGCATATTTGGGAACTAAACATTGGTGGTTCCACGTTGCGCTGACCACACAACCGAAACATCTGCTCTTGCACCCCTGAGCCCAAGGCTAAGAAAACTGAAATGGAAGTTATGCCTTGGCCCTCTAAGGGCTGTCGCACTACTGAGTTCAGTTTGGTTTTTTCAGTCCTCTGTATTTGTGTTGAAGTAAATAAGACTATTTTGTACATTTTCTATTCTATGTAAAAACTTGCTTCAAAAACAAATTTGTCCAAAGAGAAAAGGGCTCGTAAATTTTTGTTTAACTCGTAATTTTTTTCACCTTTATTACCATTTTTCCGGTGACTTAGAAACTTGTCGTAATATCGGAATTATATGCCATATTCGATATATCGAGCTTTTTCTGTACATGGAAGAATATAAATTCAGAAAAAAATCTCTCAATGTAATTTCCGTTTAATTAAAGAGAAATTTAGAGGCCTCTTTCTTAATGACTGAACTTAAATTTCAATGATAAAAAGGTTTCAATGATTTCGATAAAGAGGGCAGTTTATAACAACACTTCAATCAATTTTACTCAGCCGAGATGGCTCAGGGGATAGAGCGTTCGACTTTCAATGAGGTGAACCTGGTTCGAATCCCCGGCTCTGTCGATACAAATTCCGCATTCGGCTTGCACCGACCACAGTGCTGACGTAAAACATCCTTAATTGTAGATGGATCATGGGTCGGAATCCCCTTTCCGTCAGTCTAACCGTGGGAGGTTTTCCTCTCCATGTCCTCCACCCAAAAAGTTCTCCACCTCCACGAAGGCAAATTTCTCCAAATTCTTGATCCAGAAGTTCCTTCGTCTTCTGGATTGGGTTCAAAATTACAAGGTGACTGAGTTGAACATCAGTAGTTGTAAACCCAAAAATTGGGTTGACTGTTCAACGATGGTTATAGAATAAAATCAAACAAATCTTAGTCAATTTAACTAACTGATGTTGGACACAAATTCGGCAGTATCATTCGAAACATGTTAAATACATGACTGATCACAACCAATCAGAATCTCAGAAATCTGAATCTAAGAATCCAACCGGAAATCAGAATCCAATCAGAATCTAAGAAAACTCACGTACAGTATTTTAGATTCTTCATTGAATTTTTTCTGACAAAATTTTGCTAATACGATTCTGCAATCAGCATTATTTTACACGAGTTACGTTTTATTCATTAAATTACATTTTAGTTACATTTAATTCTTTTGCCTGTTTTTAGATTTTTGATAAATATGTTTTTTTTTTCCTTTTTCACGGAAAGAAATTTTTAAAGAACAAAAAGATTCAATCGAAATAAAAATGTGGACAGGTATTAAATAATACATTAAATTTTTCTGACAAAATTTTACTAATACGATTCTGCAATCAGCATTATTTTACACGAGTTACGTTTTATTCATTAAATTACATTTTAGTTACATTTAATTCTTTTGCCTGTTTTTAGATTTTTGATAAATATGTTTTTTTTTCCTTTTTCACGGAAAGAAATTTTTAAACAACAAAAAAATTCAATCGAAATAAAAATGTGGACAGATATTAAATAATACACTAAATTTTAAAATTTTGAACCTCAAAAATGTATTGCTTTACAATGTATTGCTTAAAAATTGATAAGAATAGACGTTAAGTGTCAAGATATATTTGTCACAATTACTAAAGCCATGCCTTTATTTTCCATTACTAAAGTCTATGCCTTTATTCCTTATTTTATGGATAATATTCTACTTTAACTTGTTTAAGTTCAAGCGCTTCACTTATTTTTTTATTTTAAAAATAGAAACTAATAATTTTAAAAACATATGAATTTTGTTTGAAACACAATATACGTTTGACTTATAAAATAATTTTTTCATGACTTCCGCTATTCAGTCCAAAGTTTTTTTTTTTAAAAAAAGTCGTTTTTTTTCTTCCTAAAATTAAATTTTTATACCTCATCTAAACGACATAAAATTTCAATCGACTAGATTGAGGGATAGAGTTTTTACCACCCAGTGAGACTCAGCGAAATGTAATGATGTTAGAAATTTTAAACCTTACAATTCAAAACTGCTTTGACCATTTTTAAATAAAATAATAATAAAAAATAAATATTTACCAAAAATTATATTTTACAGGGAATTACCTCTGGATTAAAATTTTTTTAAAATTGTATGCAAATTTTTTTTCATAATAACATCACATTTAAAAGCTTAATTACAATAATTAAAGCTTGCCTTAGCTTAAACATTTCTCAATGTATGGCGGAATATACAAAAAAAAAAGAAAAATTAACACTAAGGGGTTCAAACTTTCAACCGTTCTCCGGACTAAACTATAGGTACCATATTTCTCAGATTGTGGCTACCCCCTTTTATTCTAGTTACTCGAATCTGTCAAAACAGAGGTATATTTTTTCAGAGAAAGAATGTTTTCGTAACTTTAAATATCGTTTGCACTAATTAATTAGCGTATTTAATGTCACCTTCTCAAATCTTTAAGATTGAGTCCTAGAACGTGAAGATCGGATCATTAGTTCAAAAGTTATTTATGGTGGTTTGGCTGTTTTTTAATTTGTGCACTGTACAACTCAAAAATAACCAAGCTGGTTGCTGTGAGGTGGATTTGTATCATCCTCAAAACAACCTCAAGTGTGAATAAAACAACTTCATCTACTTTGATTATAAACCTTTGGATGTTGATCTTTTAAGGTTGTGAAATAAGCCTCCAAAACAGTTTAAATTTTTATACGGGATTGTCCAAAAAAAGAACAAAAATATCGACTGATTACCCATAACTTTCAGTAAAAAAATTATTTAAAGAAATTTCAAAAGCAAATTTAAATTTTAAAATTATTTCCGTACATATTTTAAGTTCACTTTCACCTATTTTTTTTTTCTTTTTCGAACAACTATAAAAGTAGTTAAATACAGCTGAGATGATCTTCATCAGTTTCACTTCCTTCGTGTCTTGCAGAGATATCAAGTGGCTTTATTTCCTGTTTCTTCCTGGGTGATGAAGTAATAGGGGGCTCATTAGAGCCCTCAACACTGGTGGGGAGCCCTCACCTTTAATTGGAACCCCCTGGTGAAAGTGTTTGTTAATCGGAGTATCGAGCACACCTTTTTGACGCCCACTTCCGACACCCCCCTGCTCGATTGCCAAGGGTGAGAAAATTACTATTTTGCTCGCATCGCTTCCCATATTTGTACATGGTGATTACACAATGCCTTCGATAATAAGATAAAAAATTTTAGGAAAAACAAAACAATCTCAAACAAGCCCAAAAAACAAACAGCAATACCCTAACAGCAAAATAACTTGAGAACTCTTTGGGCCAATATTCACCAATCTTGGCTCAACAAGGGTTTAAAGGGCCATTATTTTGCCAATATTAAACCAATATAGAAATGTCCGATACACCATTTATTTTATAGCCTCTATTCAGCCAATGTTTACCCTGCATAAAATTTTCCAATTTATCCGATATTTTATTTGCCCTCATTTAGCCATTATCGGCCCTATACAGATATGTTAAGTTCACCCGATATTTTGTAGCCGTTATTCAGTCTATGTTGGGTTCGATGTAAAAGTGTCCGACTCAACCGATATTTAATAGCCGATATTCAGCCTATGTTGGTTCGATATAGAAGTGTCCGACTCAATCGATATTTTATAGCCGATATTCAGCTCATGTTGGTTCGATATAGAAGTGTTCGACTGAACCGATATTTTATAGCTGATATTCAACCAATGTCGACTCAGTATCGAATTTTTCGATTCAACCAATATTTTATAGCCGTTATTCAGTCAACACTTTGTCAGAATAATACGTTTTTAATCTATAGAATAAACACGCAGTATTTTTTTTTTTTAAATTCTATTTTATAGCAATCTTTGAACAGCCCACCCAATTTTGAGTTTACAGCTACCAATGTTCAACTCCGTAGCCCACAGTAATTTTGAATACAATCCGTAAGACAAGGGAATTCCTGGATCAAGTATTAGAAGAAATTTACCTTAATCGAGGACTTCTTGATGGAAGTATTACCCGCAATTGCGTTACATGGAGAGGAAAATCATGAAAACCTTCCGCTGTTAGCTTGACTGCAAGATGACTCTAACCCATGATCCGTTTACCACTGAGGATATTTTACGTCAGCACAATGGTCGGAGCAAACCGGGTGCGGAATTCGTATCGACCAGCCATCGCATCGTTTTTTGAAGAAAAACGGTTATACAATATATATATTTAAGAAAAAGCTGCGCATATTTGTGCTGATAAAAATAGTTAAAAATTCAATTTCATATTTCAGCTAGTTCCAGCTGTTCAAAAGTAGAATTTTATTTTCAAATTTTTCTTTTTGTGTACTTATAACTAGTATTTAATGTCCATTGGATAATATAACCACAAAGCAAAAATGTTGTGTTCCTTTTTTCTATTTTTATAACAAAAATAATAATTTAATTTTTATCATGAATTAAGGGTGAAAGCAAACTAACATTATTGGAAATTTTAACAACAACATTCATTTTTGATACCGTTTTTTTTTATTATTTTTTTTATTTTTTCCTTTGTTTAAACATTGAGTTTATTGAATACTTATCGCTGGTTCAAAACTAAAACGACACTTCTACACTCACTTCTCATGTTATTTCAATGCGGAGTGAATGCAGAAGTGTCGTTTTAGTTTTGAACTAGTGATATATGTAAGTGGAATGCAGTATAAATCGCATAGGCGCATAACATAGGCGGGTATTGGAAAAAAAAGTTTATTTAACATTTTCAAAAGCATGTATTTCAAGTTCTATTCTTCAAGAACTTTATGGAATTTAAAAATGTTCTTCGTTTTCTAGCGGTACAAAATTGCAACACTTGAGAATGAAAAAAAAAGCCATATAATAATAAAATGAAGAATTTGTCTGTCTGTGTGTCTCTTAAATCTTCAGAACCATTTGTTTTATAATTTGCTCAAAATTTTCAGTTAGTTCGTTCTGTTGAGCCGTAAATGGAATTTTTTTCATTGGCCTAGAACTGCCTTTAATAAAAATGAGACTCGCCAGAAGATTTTTTTTTCTTCCAAATATTTTATAGATCACATCAGTAATATTTGCTAGCTTTTAGCCCTCGATAAAAAAAAAAAAAAAAAAAAAAAAAATAACGNGAGAAAAAAAAAAAAAAAAAAATAAAAAAAATTACGTTCTGTAATACTTAATTATTTTTTATTCGTTATGTCAGATAAATTCAATGATCAACATGAACGTGATAGCTTTATCAAAGCACAAATTAATATTGAAAAGCTATTTGAAACAAGTGAAGAGTTTATTCGCGAACGCAACCATCTATAGGGGACGTTGTTATTTGAGACGAATTCCTGCTAGCAAAACAACAGGATCATCAGTTGCACTGGAGATTTCTTCAGTGTAACATGGTAATGTTCCTTCTTTATTGTGGCTCATTAAATTTAAAAAAGAAAAATTTACGATATTCTGTCGAATGCAAATGAAAACAAAATAGAGTTTTTTTTTTTATTATTGCTTTTTTTTTCCTTCTTTTTTTTTGGCGAAGGAACATCCAAAGCACATCGTAAAATATTTGTAAAAAATCTTGTAATTAGAGTTAAAACCTAGTGCCTGAGAAATCGTTCAGTCTATTTAAATTTTACATTCCATATTTTTCTGTATCATATTACTTCAAACATGAAAATTATGCAAAAAGTTTACAGAAGCACATAATGTTATATCATTTAATTTTGCGAAAAAAAAAAAGTCTTTTGACAACAATTTTTATCAAAAAATTTAAAGTTTCAATTGAAAGAATCATCATTTATAAACTAAAAAAAGTAAAATAAAGAATGCTTGAGATAAAAAATAAAAAAAAAACGATTCTAAAAATTCTTTGTATTGAAAGCAAAACTTTCAGATTGTTTCTCTTTTCTAGTCTGAAAATTATTTATCAGTTGTAGAAAACCATTCTGTAGAGAACTATCATCAAATTAGAAAAAAACACTATTTACAAGTGAATTTTTTATTATAGAAATCATAACACTTACTTGCTTTATAAATCAAGAGAATTCCAAATGAAATATTCTTCGTTTGAAAATTTCATTTTCAAATAATATATACATAGATTATCCCTTCTTTACTTTTAGGTGACTTACCACACAACAAAATTTTATAATTGCAAGATCTCGATATGAATTTCTATTTGCAACTTAAAAACAGAATAACTGAATTCTAGTTGAAATTATTCATTCAAAATTAGAAAATACTTACCCAGAAAACGAAAAAAAATAATTTATAATCAACACAAATTATAATATTTCAAGTAATTCGGGTGATTGTTTATTGTTGTTTTCCGAATTATATTGACTCCGAAATAGTATATACTATTCTATAAAGAAGAAGAATAACTATTACAGTTCTGCAAGTTATGAAATCACATATATTCATTGGAATGAAGTAAGCAGTCCTGACTTCACTTTAATTTGTAATGAATTGAAGCAAGAAAGAAAAAAAAAATATTTAGCCGTAATACACATATCTGTAACAGTAGGCGATCACGAAATCGGAAGTTATGGGTTGCAAGTTAATAGAAATCGATAATAGAAAAGTAAAAATTATTGAGAAATTGTTCTTGAAATGTTGGATGCGAGCAACAGCATCGTGCCAAATGATTAGCGTTGTTTAGAACTGATGTATTTATCACTTACTTTTTCCACCCCGTACGAAGAACTGATATTCAGTTAGTAATTAAAAATAATAAAAAAAACATTTGTGAATATTTGCGATAAAAATTATAAGAAAAAAAATTAAAATATTATCCATGTGTTTGATTCAAGCATTTCGAGATAAAGCTTGTAACAATTAAAAAACAAAGAAACGGAGGACTACTTTAATTAATCTTGAGGTTAATAGAAACGAATAGTTTTAATATTCAATATTAATAAAAATACATATTTTATTGCAAGAATGCACGCAAATTTTCTTGCAACACGTGTAAGAGTTTTTATCAAGTTTTTTGAAGGAAAAAGAAAAATAATTTTTAAAAAATTACAACTGAAGTAACATTGCTTAATTGTTTAGTATGTAATGCACAATGAAGTAAGTATTTTTTTTTTTAAATTTATGAGTTGTTTACTCCTTTGTCTTTTATTTCTGTCCCCTTTCCTTATTTTAACAAATCAAACAATCTTGAATTATCGTCTATTTCATATACTGTAAAACTCATTTCCATATACTCTAAATACTGTATACTCATTTCATATCATTTGTAAATACTGTGTCTCCATAAACTGTATACACATTTTCATTATACTGTAAAACAATAAAAACTCTTACATCCGAATTTAAACTATTTTAAATAGATATCACTTTAGCGATTAGGAATTCTGGAATATAATATTAGCCTAGGTTTTTGATGATATTTGCATTTTATTACAATTTTTTTCCGTTTCGAAAGTTACTTCTCTTTTAGGGCATTTTTTATTTTTTTAGATTTTTAAAGTATTTTTTTAAATAAATAAATAAATAATTAGGAGCTTATTTGCATTTTAGAGCAAATTTCGAGTTTGGGGTATATTCTTTCCCCATTTAAAAAAAAATCTCTAGTACCATTTTTCCTAATAAATAAATGAATAAAAATAATAAAATAAACAATAAATGAATTAATAAAAATTAAAATAANAAATTGTTCTTTAAATATTGAGCGCGTTCTGCTTCAGAAAGATTTACCAATGTTCTATGTTCTGGGTCGTTTATTTCAAGTACTTAATCCTTCTAATTAGGGAAATTTTGCTTCTCATTTGCTGGTAAAAAATAGCTTCCTACTCTTGCCAATGTTTCTGATAGAACTAAATAAAAGCCTTAAAATGTACTACCCGCTAGAGGGCGTGTTCAAGCTTTGAGATCGCGAATTCTGTCTCTAGTTATGTTTTTAAAAAGTGAACTAAATCCTTTGAAATCAACTGTAATGGAATACATGCAAATGACGTAGTGTGGGTATCTCGATTCTGATTAGTTGTTGAAGCGTGGAATTTGTTTACTTTAGCAACTGTTTTTTCAATCCTATTTCGAGTAAGCCAAGTCCATCAAGTATCATTTCTCTTACGTGACATATTCTATATTCTTACACAAAGATTTTTACACACAGATTCTTTCACAAAGATTTCAACTCTCTTACTATATATTTCTAATTCAACACAAAGATAGACATGAAGCTACGTAGAACATAAACAAACTAATTATGCATCGAAGTTGCCAGGTACACAGAACAAAAATATATCACGGTTACAATAAATAAATAAACAAATAATAAATCTAAGTTAAGTATAAGATGTAGGCGAGAAAGAATTATATTTCAACAAGTTTGATGTGCGACACGGCGCAGTATTTAATTAACTTCACGTTAATTGACATTCTAACTTATTTGGTGAAGCTTGAAACTTAGCTCAACTTTAACGCGCCATTTTGCTCATAAACAATCAGCTGGAGCTGACGTCATAGGTCACACGTGTGGGTATCTGTGTTCTTCTTCACGAAGTGCAAATACCCAATTGAAGAATAAAAAAATGACAATTAATGTATTGTAAAGCAAAATTAATAGAGATATAGTACTAATTCGTATAGTAGAAATGTAAGAAATCGCCATATTCTTATAGACGCCAATGATGCTTGAGTAATTTGTTATTAGGTAATAATTTAAATTAAAAAAATGACTATGTTCTAAAGAGCAAAATTAATGGAGAAAAAGTATTTATTCCTTAAAGGAAATCGTGAAAAATTACCAAACTATTATCGATTTCAAAGAGGCTTAATCAATTTTAGTAAAGTGTACAAATTTAAGTGAAAAATAAGCTGTGTACTAAAGAGATA
Organism: Parasteatoda tepidariorum; assembly: GCF_043381705.1. Lineage (NCBI taxonomy): Eukaryota > Metazoa > Arthropoda > Arachnida > Araneae > Theridiidae > Parasteatoda > Parasteatoda tepidariorum. The sequence continues at coordinate 13,227,220 of NC_092213.1, forward strand.
AATGATAGAGAAATCTTATTAGCTTGTTTAAAGGAAACATAAAAAATCTAACTATTATAGATGCCAATGATGTTGAATTAAATTTGGTAATAAATATAAATTGAATAACTATAAACTTAAATCAAAATTAATAGAAAGATGGTATTAAATCGCTTAAAAAAACCATAAGAAATCGCCTTATTATTATTGACGCTTAGCTTATTTTGATTACAATGACTAATTGAAAGTAAAAATAAGCAATGTTAAAAGCAATATTACTGGAGAAATGGTACTTATCTGTCTTCTCTAAGGGAAGCGCAAAAAATAGCCAAACTATATTAGGGGCCAATGATGCTTAATTAACTTTGGTAATAAGTACAAACTGAAATTGAAAAAAAAGCTATATACACTAAGTACTATGAAAAAAAGTTGATAGAGGAATGGCACTAATTCGCTTAGTTAAAATGTGAAAAATTGCCATATTATTATTGACTTTATTGATGCTTAGCTAATTTTGCTAATAATTGCTAATTGAAATTAAAATATAGGCTATGTTAAAAGCAATATTAATGTAGAGATAGTAATAATCCGCTTTTTAAGAGAAGTGCAAAAAATTTACCAAAATGTTATTGACGCCAATGATTCTTAATTAATTTTGGAAATAAGTACAAACAGAAATAAAAAAAGCTATATATTAAGTACTATGAAGCAAATTAATAGAGAAATGGCGAATTCGTTTAGGAGAAGTGTGAAAAATCACCATATAATTATTAACGCTATTGATGTTAAATTAATTTTTGTAATGTGCATTACTAATATTTTGGTAATTGATACAATTTTAATAGACATTAAATGCACAAATATAAGTAAAATTATATTAGTATATTTGATACCTATTAAATTAATATTGATACGAGTTTTAATATTGATACTGTTTGACTATTATGAGTTGGCCTCGAGCAACAGCATCGCGCCAAATGATTAGCGTTGTTTAGAACTGATATATTTATCACTTATTTTTTTCCACCCCGTACGAAGAACGGATATTCAGCAGGTAATTACAAAAAAAAAAAAAAAAACATCTGCGAATATTTGCGATAAAAAATATAACAAAAAAAATTAAAATGTTATCCATTTATTTGATTCGAACAGCGTTTCGAGATAAAGCTTGTAACAATTCAAAAACAAAGGAACAGGGTACTAAGGTAATTAATCTTGAAGATAATAGAAACGAATAGTTTTCAAAATTAATATTAATGAAAATACGCATTTTATTGCAAGAACGCACGCAAACTTTCTTGCAAAACGTGAAAGATTTTTTATCAAGTTTTTTGAAGGAAAAATAAAAATAATTTTTAAGAATTTACAACTGAAGTAACATTGCTTGAGTGTCTAGTATGTAATGCACAATAAGTATTTTTATTTTTTCCATTTTATAAGTTTTTCACTCATTTGTCCTAAAATAACATTTTATTTCCGTCCCCTTTCCCTATTTCAACAAATCAATCTTGAATTATCATCTATTTTATACACTGTAAAACTCATTTCCATATACTCTAAATACTGTATACTCATTTCATATCATTTGTAAATACTGTGTCTCCATAAACTGTATACACATTTTCATTATACTGTAAAACAATAAAAACTCTTACATCCGAATTTAAACTATTTTAAATAGATATCACTTTAGCGATTAGGAATTCTGGAATATAATATTAGCCTAGGTTTTTGATGATATTTGCATTTTATTACAATTTTTTTCCGTTTCGAAAGTTACTTCTCTTTTAGGGCATTTTTTATTTTTTTAGATTTTTAAAGTATTTTTTTAAATAAATAAATAAATAATTAGGAGCTTATTTGCATTTTAGAGCAAATTTCGAGTTTGGGGTATATTCTTTCCCCATTTAAAAAAAAATCTCTAGTACCATTTTTCCTAATAAATAAATGAATAAAAATAATAAAATAAACAATAAATGAATTAATAAAAATTAAAATAAAATAAATCCATAAATTACGGGACAATTTTTTGTGTGTATTTTTGAGCATTTTTTTAGTTTTTGTGTAGTAATTTTTTTTTCACCAATCACATCAGTAGATGTCGAAAGAAACTTCTCTAGACATAAAAATTTACCCTTAGACAAGAGACGCTCATTTACTATTCAAAATTATTTTGAGCTTGAGCACAACGACGCATAAACAATTGAATCGTAATTTTTAGACCAGATAATTGTGCACTGAAGTTTTTAAAGTGTTGATAGAATTATATATATAAAGCAGATTGCTTCATTTTGAACGTGCATAAGGTGATAAGTTTGTACAGGGTGATTTTTTTTTGACGATTTTTCTTTTTGATTAAAATGCTGATTATTCATATTTATTTTGATTCGCAAATGGCTAAGTTCATATTTTACCATTAAAGTTTACAATAAAAATCATTATTTAATGATTAAATATTCAAATTAGAAGGTGTTAGCTTCGAATTTATGACAGACGTCGCTCATACAAAATTAAAATTATTAAAAACGTAATAAACAGTTTGAAAAAATAAATAAATAAAATATTTATTCTTAAAGAAGAATAGTCCATTTTCGTATTCATAACTTAAACTCTGCTAGGATTGAACTAAGTTTGAAACTCATTCGAATGACAAGTTATAGGAAAATTATTAAATAAATTAAAATGGTCATTTTATATTTATGATAATTTAAAATGTAATTACTCTGATTATTATTATTCATATTGATCGAACCAAAGTATATTCTGTCGAATCATTTTTCTAACTTTCTTCATGGTGATAGTAGAGTTTTGGTGACACATTTATTATTATTATTTTTTTTTAAATTCAAATCTTAAAGTAGCGCTATATATTATAATATTCAAGTTCAAATATTGGACAATAGATGTCGCTATGAATTAAGGGAATCTTGGACTTCTCGCTTTCTGCTGAGAATGTTAATTTTGTTTAGTTTCAGATAGATCGAAATCGATAAACATCATTATCCTGATTTTACAATATTAGTACGTTAAAAAAAAAGACCAACTATTATATAGTTATGTTGCTGTGCTTTGTTCGATTTTTTAGTGCTTTTCACACATTTTTCTGATAGCAGACGAAATTTAACTAAGTTACGGTTGCACTGAAATAACTCCTTTTAACTTTTATTCTTTGAAGTGAAATATAATTAAATTTTTGATGATTTTCGAACTCTTTATTAAAAAAAAAAATCTGTTTTACTCATTTGCTTCATTTCAAATTCTTCGTTTCGAATAATAAAGGTCAATGTAAAATTTTATTTGTAACCTTAACTAATTCCAGCGTGCTTCTTTGTTTTGTAAACAGAAATCGTTAGTGATTCAATTTTATTACATAAATGTTAAATTCTCTGTTTTTTAATATTGGTTACTTTGCATAATTAATATATCTTCACTGGCCACCTTAATGTTTATCGCCTTTACACTAATTTGATTTCTTCGCAAAGTCTAATGAGCATCTTTGCTGCATTGAAAAAAAATCTTGAAGATAAAGGTAAACAACAAAATTAGAAAGTGCATCTGTTTCCACTATGTAATCTCTCATGTAGAATAATAAATTAGCAATATTGGAAAGCTCATATATCATGTTTTTGTTTTGAGTAAAATTGAAATTTTAGGTTCGATTACATATATTATCGAATATAATTCATAATACATTTCTGGTATTTATTTTAGAATAAATGTCATTGTATTCATTTGAAATTAAGTCAGAAACTATTTATCAACAGTGGGCGTGCATTTATCTAAAAAATATCTGATACACATCAAAATATTTCATATTTTCAAAAATATCAAGCTTTTTATGATTTCACATTGTTTTGAGTGTATGATTTTTCATTATTTATATCATTATCTGTTTAACTTTCACTATAATTATCATTATATACTAATATATGCAAATACTAATACATATAAATTATTTTCTTTACCTTTTTTCTTTAAAGACATAAATTATGATTTTCACCTTTCTTATTTTTCTTCGTTTGTTTTGGGCTAAAGTAAGCATCACTACATTTGAAAACGACTGCTTTAATTTTTTCATAAACAAAACTGAGTATTCTGGCATTTGCTTATAATTTTCAACTTTATTTATTTGTTAATCTTAAGTTTCAACTTTAATTATTTTCAATGGCTAAAAATATGCAGACAGGTTGTGCAATGTAAAGCTAAATTTTATAATAAAATTTTTGTTAACCCTTTCGTTTGGGCAGTTCGCTCCAATGTAGTGATGCCCTTGAACAATGTCCTGCTCCATGCATATTGCATCTTAATACTGATGCTAAGATTGTATTATTTGTTACATAACAATATAGCTGAAGATGATGCAAATATTATTATTAAAAATGCAATTTTGAATAAATAAAAAATATCTTTGTAATTTAACTTGGTATGGTAGATTTTAAAACAAGGGTCAACACATAAACTGACTTTTGATTCATTTAGATACTCATCCTCTGTTGTTTATGCTGTAAATGATGAACTTTTTAATTTTGATTTATAAGCCGAAAGATAATTTCTTTTTGACTTAAGAAACATCATATTAAGCACATTAAAAATATACTTTTAGTGGTATTAATCCAATATATGCCTATTAAATATTGACCAATGGCAGTTGGAAACACTTTGGGCCAATTATCAAATGCTATTGCTATCACTGGTTAAATACAGTGCTTGCTTATACATGACATGATGTGGATACTAGCTAAATACTGCTCTCTTAACGAAAGGGTTATGGTACATAAGTTAATTTATCTTAAAAATATGATCTTCACATTTTTTTTTAGAAGCTTGTTCTTCTTTTTATTTAAAATTGCAAGAAATAACGACTTTGATTTCACTTTTTATTAGAAGCCAAAGAGTTAAAATACTAGACTTAAAATCAATATTTTCAATTCGAAACATATTTTAATTTTGTAATATGTTGTTTTATTGTAGTTTCTTATCAACAACAAGAAGTGAAAGAAAATGAAATAAACCAGGAAACATTGAAGTTGTATTTAGATTGGAGTAAAGAGGAGAAATTTTCTAAAGGCATACCCAGGTTCTATTACAAGGTCTTTATACATGATGTGCAAACATTATAATTCTTGCTAGTGATTTTATTCTCTCTTTGTAAATTTTATAACTTTTTTTTATTGTTTGTAATTATAATCAGAGACCCAGGGCCAAAAAATTTTTGTTACTCCATTTCCACTCGCAGATAGTAGGCGAAGCTCCTGCTCTACTAAGATTACGGCAGTTTTAATATATATTAATGAGCGCTTTTAAGCTACCGATTTTAATTTGAAGAGAAACAAGGAAATAATAATAATCATCAGCTCTCACAGATACTATAAATGTAGTTCAATTTACAGTTGAGTTATTTGTTGATTCTTGAAACAAGAATTGAATCTCATAAATTCTCATTCATTCTGCTTAGCTTTTATTGTTTTGAAATTCTACCGATATTAAAAGAAATATTTAAGTTAGTTTATTTTAAGATGAAAAGCAGTATCTCTCGATATTAAAAGAAATATTTAAGTTAATTTATTTTAAGATGAAAAGCAGTATCTCTCGATGCTTGTAATGAAGGAAAAATATAAGGATGTGTTACAGTTTAAGGAAAATGCCTCAAATATTAGTTTTGATGGTTATGCATCAGTTGATGAAAATGTGTGGTTAAAAAAATGGTTGTTCAAGGTAAGAAGCGCGAAGTGATGCTGATGTAATCAACAAAATGGAACTACAACCAAAAACAATTTGTTGAAGAACTGGCTTGAAGCCTTTAAGATAATGAGGAACTTTATGTATTAAGTCAAACTTACAGAAAATAGACAACAATCTGTTACCTAAGTCAAAAATGAGAGCTGAGAAGAAAAGTGTTCAAAATAAAATTTCTAAATATTTTATATAAATAGATGTGTTAATTTATCTTCTTTAGTATCGTAAATTTTTTACATTGAGTTTATAATTTTTTTTTCTGCAAATTTTTTTTATTTATATTAGAAGATAATAATTTTTTCAAGCTCATTAATTTTAATATATTTTCAAGTCATTATTTGATATTTTATTTTGACCCACATTCGACGTTTTCCAATATCTATGGCTTATAAATTTATACTGTATTTTAAGTCTTTATTTACAATATTTCTCAATAATAAATTTTTTTTTATTTAAACAGTACAGTTTTGAAATAAATAATTATTATAAAACTGATAATTAGCACTTGATTGCAGGTTATAAGTGGATAATAAATTTTTAAAATTTATTTTTCATTTTTTTGCAGGTTCCTAATGAAGATAATAGTTTACAGCAAAAACTAAGAGATGAAGCAAGGTATTATAAACAAAGATTATGCTTTTTACTTTGAAAATGTGTTATATTATGTTATGAAATTCATTCTCTTACTTGTATGTGTCTTAGTCTGAAAAGTTCAAATAAATAAATGAAACACCCTGAATAACCTTTTGATCAGATTTTCATATACTAGGACTCAATATGCTAATTAGTCAGTGCAGCCGATATTTAAAGTTGCGAAATCAGACATAAAAGCATACTGTCCTTGGACAAAGATACCTTTTCTCAACGGATTATAATTTCTGACCCCCAAAATATAGATGATAGCTGCAATTATTGAAATATGATAAAAAAGTTTGCACTCCTTAAGGTTAGTTTATTTTTGCGTATTTTGTCATAGCATGAAAACTTTTTAATTGAATCGAAAATTTTCGTGTGCATTTAAAATTTTGTTTATTCGAGATATTAGTTTTAAAAAATGAAATTTATTATTTTATTTATATACAGTCTAAAGATTTTTGAATTGCAAAGTGTACATATTTCTACTGATTGAAATTTTATATGTTAAAATACGAAATAGGTTGAATAGTTTCTGAGAAATTGAATTTTAAATATCCATATATATTTAACTATTTTAAGTATACAGTTTTTTAAAGTTTGAGTTCTCCGGAACTATCTGAGCAGGTAGTTGGATTTTGCTTTTATTTTATATTGTTGATTTAAGACTTATGTTAAAAAAATTTTGTCTACATGTTTTTTTTCTATTTTTTTGTTTTTTTTTGTTTAGGGCAGTTTTTATTGAAAGAAAAAATAAAGAATTGTTGGATAATGAAGATTTAAAGGTTAGTTGGTTGAAGCATGCAATACAAATTTTTTTGCCAATTTTATTTTTAGATGTAATTTAAGTTTTTTGAACTGTTAATAAGATGGATCTTTTTGAAGAATATGTTATATTTTAATGACAAAATTGTGTACTCTGTGCTGTAAATGTAAATGATGCTAAGCAACATGACTGAAGCAGAAATAAACCCTTAAAATCAGACTTATTATGGTTATATCAACAAGAACCTTGCTCTGTGTCAAAACATATCTCTGTGTTAATATCAGTGTCACATAAATTAATAAAATTAGACATGTTTTTCACTTTTTCTAGCTTTATTAATTTATGTCATGTTTTTTATTTTCTCAAAAATTATCATTTTAAGACATTGTAAAATAAGTGAAATTTGTATTCCATTTAAACTATTTTATGTTCAATAAAAATTATTCATAATTAGGATAATTTTTATATTTGAAAAGGATGATTTTCGATGCACTACTTGTCTTCTTGGTTCAAGGGCCCACAGCTAATGAGTTTTGTTCATCATAGCCTTTCAAATGTTTGTTGTTTTCAATTAGTAACCTTTACTAATGTTTCCATGGCCTCCTCATCAAGCCATCTCATTGGAGGTTCTTATCTAATAAATTTCTCAATTGACTTACTATTGGTCAAAAATATTTCTTAAAAGTTAAAAATTCCCTATTTTCTAACTCTCAATCTTCTTATGCCATTTCTGACTTTGTAATAAATATATTTGAGTAGAATATTAGTTAGGGAGAGTAAAAAATAAAAATTTATTATTATAAATACATTACATTTAAGATTCTCTTGAAGTGTTATGCAATACCTCAATTTTTGCTTTTTATATTTTTATGCATTTCATTAATTTCTATCACTTATTTTTATTTAATTTTTTTTTTTACAAACGGTAATCTTACTGAATGTATTATTTCTAATTGAGGCTGCAAGATATGTTAATCAAATTGCTCTGTTTCAAAAAAAGAAAAAAAAATTTAACATAAACTTGTTTGTTTAAAATTCCTGTAATTTTGCACATTTATATGAAACATGGAAGATCAAAAGTTTCAGAAACTTTTATATTAGTTACTTTATAATGATCTACGTCATTTTGGAAAGATATTTGTCACTTTCTAATGTAGTGGCTAGTAGTGTCTACTATACTAATTTTCTTTGTAATAATAGATATTTATTTTTTACAAATTTTATCTAATAGTTTAATACTTGTGCATCTAAAACAAGATTTTAATGCATTCAAACCTCCTTTAGCAACCACCTGTAATTGTAACTCTTATAAAATAATTAATCAACTATGCAATACTGTACTTAAAATAATGCATTAAAAATAAATTGACAATATATTTAATATCTTATTAGTACTTGTAATCTTACTTTTTTGTCATATTATACTGTTTGTGATTTATTCATTTTTATGATATTTGCGCATTTAATTTGTTGATAATAGCAGACATAAAATACCAGACATCTGTTAATGCCAGACTCGTCTGACTATCTGGATATGAGCTCAGAGTAGAGTCTCTTGTTATCGCCGGACAGTATTCATGTAGTTTACAATTATCCGAGAATTTCGTTTTTGTCAACTTGCCTCCCAATGAAGTAAACCAGGTTCGAATCCTAGGAATGGCTGGTTCATGCAAATTCCGCACCTGGCTTGCACCGATTACAATGCTGATATAAAATGTCCTCAGTGGTAGACGGATGATAGATTGGAGTCCCCTTGTCGTCAAACTAACTGTGGGAGATTTTTTTGTGGCTACGAAGTTGAACATTAGTAGCCGTAAACCCAAAATTGGGTCAGCTGTTCAAAAATACACTTGTAATCTCTTTATCATCAGATAATTTAGAGAGTCTCGCATTTTTTGAAAATAAGTTTTGATAAACATTCAACTGTTATCAAAAGCTCTAATATTTTTTTTATTTGCAAACAATACCTTCAAATTATTAAGAATTATTTTTTATTTAATTTCTCAAAATTTTTATTAATTAAAAGCATTTGCTGTTTTTTATTAATTTTGCCTAAAATTCAGCGTTTATTAAATAAGATTTGAATTTTTATTTAATAGGAATTATGGATGCTTCTAGAGCAAAATCTTTCTCCACCTTTCACTACTGGAGATCACATGATCAATTATGCTGACTTCAAAAAAGTGAAAAATAAGTGCCATGATAAGTTTAAGTAAGTCATTTTTTTGTAATATGCAAGATATTGCACACAGTTTTTACTCTTTTCATTGCTTTGCTTTCTCCATTATTATCAATATTTTGTTCTAAAGGCCACTAAATCTTTGTTGCAAACATTAAAGTTATTCTTTTAATTTTTTCTTTATATGCTCTTTTATTATATATTCAATATTTGTTTCAACTGCCATACAAATGTTTAAAAATTTGAATCTTATTTTTGCCTTTTTTAAAATTTTTTTTCCCCTTTTTTTCCCATTATATTCAATATTTTGTGATGAATGTTCAGATCGGAAAAATATCTGCCACTGGAAAGTTTCTCTGTTTTTTTACAAAGTGATAAAAGTAAAATAAGTATTTTATATTGGTCATCCTTATTTTTTTAAAATTGATCTTAAACTTATTTTGTAAATTTTTATTGTTAAATTTTTTGTTATAGTAAGCATACCACTTTTCAGTGCTATCTTTTTTTTTTTCCCGTCTCATAGCTGTTGAAGATTTAGTTAACAATTCAGAAGTGGAAAAATTTGATATGTTGGACTGGGCCACCATTCACAAATTGCACAAAAGTGCTTAAAGTGATCTGTTCTGCCTGATGTTTTGTTTCAGAATTTTAAGAATTGAATAATATTATAAAGATGGAAGAAAAATTTGATTAATTAAATACACTTTTTATGGAATTTTATAAGGGGTAATGGGAGCCGTTATAGTTTACTTTTATAAGAGGAAATCAAAACTTGTAATATAGAGATTTATTGATTCAAATATTTGGATATATCTCTTTGTACAGTTTATTTAAAATGTTTCTAACCTTATATAATTACCACAAAATGTTTAAAATTGGGATTATTAATATGAATTTTTATGAAAAATTTAGTTGTATTCAAGATTAATGAAACACGAAAAATATTAAGTTTTCCTTCTTAAATAATAAACTAAATTATTATTTTGGACCATATTAAATCATCCAATTGACTCATAGTAAGAAATTAAAGTAACAAAAGTTTAATAAGTTATAATATTTTAAAACAACCTACAGAGAAGAGACATTCTCAAACTTAAAATGAAATTATCGGATCTGTTTGTGAAAACGAAAATGCTTTTGATTTAATCTGTGTTTTATTTTATACTATAGTTAATTCTTTTAATTAATGGTTCTTATTATAGTATAATTTGCAATTAATATTAATAATATTTTGAAAAGCATGTTTCTTAAGTTTTATGTTACCTCACTAATAATTTAGTTTTTTTTTTAACTGCTAGCGATTTGTATGTTAATCATGATTTTTTGTCATTTAGATCATATTTTACTGCAAAGAATTTCTGTAAGCTTTTACAGAATGATAAAAGTGGGCGAGTTTCAATTCGTCATTTTTTCAATTATGTAATGAGAAAAGTATGGCTCCATCAGACGAGAATCGGTTTGTCATTTTATGATGTAGCTGGCCAAGGTTATCTAAGAGAAATGGTAAGCTTTTTAAATTATTCGTTTGAAATATTTTTCATATTTTTATACTTGTGGAACTAAAAAAAAAACTTATTTAAATCTTTATATATTAAAAATTAACTGAAATTTTATGATTTCAATATATTTTGCAAAGTAATTGACATTCAAGGCTCTTTAGTTTCAGATTGACTGTTCTGTGTCATTTATAACAAACTGGATTATTACCGTTTAATGTGGAAATCTGCCTTGTCTATTGAATTTCAAATGGCAACTTTTTCTTACAAAATATATGTTTTTAATCTTCAAAGTTTGTGTAAAATTCTAATATTTTTCAGCTTTTTAAAGAATTTTTACTGTATTATAAAAAAAAAAGTTTCAGTAAATTTTGCTTTTTAGCTCCAAACTGTTTAAAAACAATTTCAAGAACGTAAAAATACAATAATGGTTATCATATACAACTAATTTTGATTCTGTTGCTTTTCACTTTATCTATCTTTAAATAATAAGAGCTTTAAGCGAATAAGAGCTTAAATAATAAGAGCTACTAAAAAAATTCTATTTTCAAACCACATCTGTTACCTTACATCTGTTAAAATTATTGTTTATGTCTCTTTTTAAAATTGGTAAGGGACATTGCTTATTTCTTTTATTAGCTGCAATAGATTAATTGTTGTGAAAGAATGAGTTAAAATTCAGTTGGTGTTCTACTAAGAAGCCTCTTTCTTAATCTTGCCTTAATCTTGGATTCGTAATTTTCCCCCCTAATTTTTTTTAGTATTAAGTCGTATCTTGATCCATTGTTCATGCATCTTTTGTTTCCCGTATGTATCATCTTGTTTAAACAGGCCCATCACATTCTTCTATTAATACAGTGAATTCGCGATAACTCGAATCTGATAGGACTGACGAAAAACTTCGACATATCGGAAGTTCGACTTACCGTTAGTTTCGGTTTTGGACTTTCAAAATATTATCGGATTATTTAATTAATGCTTATTAATTACAAATCTTCTAAATGCTTACAATATTTAAGATCATTTTTCTAACAAGCCATTTACGATAAGACTGTTTAAGCACTTTATGATACCCTGGTCCATCGGCTGCAACTTTGCTGTTGTGTTTGGCGGGACAAACTTACTGCTTACAAATTAGGTAGATAACTATGCGTTGTGCATTTATCCATAAAAAGTATCACTTTTCTTTTTTTAGCGAAGAATTTCCGATCCAATTTTCTTACATAGT
>NC_092213.1:13239536-13260357 GCF_043381705.1 Parasteatoda tepidariorum
CGTTACTTTTTAAATTTAGTACTTTTACTTGTACTTTCGTTACTTTTTTAGGGAAAAAGTACAAGTATTTGTAACGGAAATGTTGAATGAAATCGTTACTTTTTTCTAAAATTCGGTAAACTTTCTAAAAGTAAAAAAAAATTAAATTTAAAAAAAATGCTTATGTTTTTTTAATTTATAAAATTAATGTGCAATATATATGCATTCACAGCTAACTTCGTGTTTAAATACCTTGACCTTTTAAAATTGTCATTCCTGAAAGGGAAAAGACGGTTCTTTTGATCTTTTTTTGACTGCAACTATCATTGTGAGTGGAGTGTTCTCCAGAATTGTGTGTCCAGAACAGTCATTATTTATCTTCTGAAAATTGCCTGTGATAAAGGATGACATCTAAAATATTATAATTTTTTTTATTGTGCAACAAAATATATTTTTTTTAATTATATTAAACGTAACATATATACTATTAAGTAAACGCATTAGTTATTCATATAAATTATAAAATTATATTATAATATTCTTCCGAATTTAAAAATAAATTACTGTCCGTAACTTTCAAAATTAAAATTAATTAAATAAATAACAACAATTTTGCAAAAACATTAAAGAACATAAGAATATCATTCAATAAAATTTTAGGTTACTTTGAAGTTTCGATTTCCTAGAAATGTACTTTTAAATCGTTACATTTTTTGTTTAGTACTTGTACTTTTACTTGTACTTTTTACTCGTTACTTTTTAAAATAAGAACTTTTTACTTTTTACTCGTTACTTTTTAATACAATACTTGTACTTTTACTCGTTACTTTTTAAAAGTAACGTTGCCATATATGATTACTGTACGTAAAATAATGCATTAAAAATAGACTGTGAAATATCTTATTACTTGTAATATTGCTTTTTTGTCATTTTTTCCTGTTTATGATTTATTCCTTTTTATAATATAATATATAATATTTGATTTGTTGATAATAGCAGACATAAAATAACAGACATCTGTTAATGCCAGTCTGGTCTGACTATAGTCTGGCCATCTTGATATGAGCTCATAGTGCAGTCTTTTTCAGTTTAGTTGAGGACCTATCTTGTTATCGCCAGACAGTATTCATTGTTCCTTGGAGCCTTAAAAGTAGTTTACAATTATCCGACAATTTCGTTTTTGTCAACATGCCTCCCAATGAGGTAAACCAGGTTTGAATCCTAGAAATGGCTGGTGGATGCGAATTCTGCTCCCGGATCGCACCGACCACAATGCTGACATAAAATATCCTCAGTGGCAGAAGGATCTCTGATTAGAGTCTCCGCGTCATCAAACTCACCGTGGGAGTTTTTTTTGTGGTTTGTTGTTTTACTTAGTAACATAAGTGTGGACTAGTTTCATCAAGAAGTTCTCCATGAAGTCAAATTTCTGCCATTACTTAATCAATGAGTTCCCTTGTCTTCTGGATTGGGTTCAAAATTACAAGGCTACAAAGTTGAACATTAGTAGTTGTAAACTCAAAATTGGGTCAGCTGTTCCACGACGGTTATAAAATAAAATACACTCGTAATCTCTTTATCATCAGATAATTTAGAGAGTTTCGTGTTTTTTGAAAAGAAGTTTTGATAAACGTTCAACTGTTATCAAAAGCTCTATTTTTTTTATTTATTTGTGAACAATATGTTCAAAATATTAAGAATTATTTTTTGTTTCATTTCACAAAATTTTTATTAATTAAAACATTTGCTGTTTTGTATTATTTTTGTTTATTTGATTAATTTAAATTTTTTTATTTAATAGGAATTATGGATGCTTCTAGAGCAAAATCTTTCTCCACCTTTCACTACTGGAGATCACATGATTAATTATGCTGACTTCAAGAAAGTGAAAAATAAGTGCCATGATAAATTTAAGTAAATCACTGTTTTGTAGTATACAAGTTATTGCGCAGAGTTTTTGCTCTTTTAATTACTCAGCGTTTTTATTTTCTCCATTATTATCAATATTTTGTTCTAAATGCCATTAAATCTTTGTTACAAAAATTAAAGTTATTCTTTTAATTTTTTCGTTATATTCTCTTTTATTACATATTCAATGTTTGTTTCAACTGCCATACAATTTGAATCTTATGCTCACTTTTTCTTTTTTTTAAAAATTTTTTTCCATTATATTCAATATTTTGTGACGAATGTTAAGATAGGAAATGATCTGTTTCTGAAAAATTCCTCTGTTTTTTTACAAAGTGATAAAAGTAAAAGAAATATTTTATATGGGTTATCCTTATTTTTTAAAATTTATCTTAAACTTATTTTGCGAATTTTTATTGTTTAATTTTTTGTTATAGTAAGCATACCACTTTTCAGTGTAATCTTTTTTTCCGTCTCATAGCTATTGAAGATTTAGTTAACAATTCAGAAGTGGAAAAATTTGATATGTTGGATGGCAGCATTCACAAATTACACAAAAGTGCTTAAAGCGATCTGCCTCATGTTTTTTTTTTCAGAATGTTTAGGACTCTTTGAATAATATATTATAAAGATAGAAAACAAATTTGTTTGATGAATTAAATACTCTTATAATGGAATTTTATAAGGGTAATGGGAGTCATTATAGTTTACTTTAATAATAGGAAATCAAAACTTGTAATATAGAGATTTATTGTTCCAAATATTTGAATATATCTTTTATCACAGCTTATTTAAAATGTTTCTAATCTTATTTAATTTCCACAAAATGTTTAAAATTGTGATTATTAGTATTTATATTTTTGTGAAAAATTTAGTTTTGTTCAAGACTAGTGAAACACGAAAAATATAAAGTTTTCATTCTTAAATAATAAACCAAATTATTATTTTCGACCATATTAAATCATTCAATTGACTCATAGTAAGATATTAAAGTAATAAAGGTTTAATAAGTTATAATATTTTAAAACAACTTACAGAAAAGACATTCTCAAACTTAAAAGGAAATTAGCGGATCTGTGTGTGAAAAAAATGCTTTTGATTCAATCTGTGTTTTATTTAATATTATAATTAATTCTTTTAGTGAATGGTTCTTATTATAGTATAATTTGCTATTAATATTAATAATAATTTGAAAAGTATGTTTCTTAAGTTTTCTGTTACCTCATTAATAGTTTAATTTTTTTTTTTTTGAACTGCTGGAGATTTGAAAGTTAATAAGGATTTTTTTTTGTCATTTAGATCATATTTTACTGCAAGAAATTTCTGTAAGCTTTTACAGAATGATAAAAGTGGGCGAGTTTCAATTCGTCATTTTTTCAATTATGTGATGAGAAAAGTATGGCTCCATCAGACAAGAATCGGTTTGTCATTTTATGATGTAGCTGGCCAAGGTTACCTAAGAGAAATGGTAAGCTCTTAAAATTATCTGTTTGAAATATTTTTTGCATTTTTATACTTGTAGAACTAAAAAAGAAACCTTATTTAAGTCTTTGAATATTAAGAATTAATTAGAATTTTATATTTTCAAAACTATATTTTGCAAAGTAATTGGCATTCAAGGCTCTTTAATTTCAAATTGACTGTTTTGTGTCATTTGAAACAAACTAAAATATTACTGCCTTGTCTATTGAATTTCAAATGGCAACTTTTTCTTGCAAAATATTTATAATCTTCTAATTTTGTATAAAATTCTAATATTTTTCAGCTTTTTAAAGAATTTCTACTGTGTTATAAAAAATATAAAAAAATGTTTCAGTAAATTTTGCTTTTTAGTTCAAAACTATTTAAATTTTTTTCAAGAACGTAAAAATACAATAACGATTATCATATATTACTAATTTTGATTCTGTTGCTTTTCACTTTATCTATGTTTAAATAAGAGCTACTAAAAAAAATTCTATTTTGACTCCTGTTAAAATTATTGTTTATGTCTCTTTTTAAAATTGGTAAAGAACAATGCTTATTTCTTTTACTTAACTGCAATAGATTAATTGTTGTGACAGGATGAGTTAAAATTCAGTTGGTGTTCTACTAAGAAGCCTCTTCCTTCATAATCTTGGATTTGTAATTTTTTCCAGCATTCCGTTGTATCTCGTCATTCATGCGTCTTTTGTTTCCCGTATGTATAATCTTGTTTAAACAGTACCATTACAATTGCTATTCTTCTGTTAATAATATCCATTTAGATCGCTTTAGTCTATCGTTCAGAAATTCTACTGGCATAAAAAAAAATCAAAGTTATTTTGCTTAAAGAAGAAAAACAGTAATTGAGTCCTGATGCAATTAATGAAAAGGAAAATAAGTTTTTTGTGTTCAGGTAAAAGGTCACAAAGAGCATGTTTAATGTTTATGCATTAGTATATGAAAATGTTTAAACTTGTGGTTCATGAAATGATCGCAGAAGTGCACAGTGAAACAGTTGAAGAGAATAAAACGGAACCAGAAGTCATTTTAACATTAGCGGAAGACAGAAGAGCCTTTCTAAAAATGAGGAACTTTCTGTATTCGCATAAACTTACAGAAAATAAACAGCAATCTGTTACAAGTGTTGAATTGTTAATTGATAAATCTTATTAATGATTACTCTTAAAGTCTACTCTATTAAAGTTTACTCTTAAAGTCATATTTGAGCTCTAGCACAGTCTATTTAAGTTTTTGTATCAATTGTAGAATTTTGCAGCTCTATTTTGATAGCAAACACCAGTTTCTTCTTGGGCACTTAATGCTGCACCCAGATATTAAAATTCCTCATCATTTTCCATTTCTTTTTTAAGGTACATGTCAAAAGTTTTACTATTAATTTGAAGGAGCTTCGTTTCGTAATCCAATTAATTCTGCATTTTTGGCTATAAAATCAGTTTTTATTTCTGTAAACTTTGATGACAAAAGCACAATACCATCTGCAATATCCAGAAACCTTTTGAGCAGGGGTAATAACTAAGCTATTTATATTCTTTTTGTTGTGTTTTTTAACTTTATTATTTAATTTCACCTCTGTTTAGATCTGTTTGTTTTGTTTAGATAGTAAGATAATATATATCCTAAAGACCCATAATTCCAAAATCTATCATAATGTTGATACATGTTAACCTCTCTTCATACAACTAATTGTTTATCTAATGCTAATATACCTTTACTTCTGTTCCCTCTTCTTACAATCTCTCAACAAGTTTTTAATTTTTAGGAATTTATTTATTTTTTCCACGAAATTTAATTTTAATTTTCTTTCTTAATTCTATAATCTACTATATCATAAATAATATTGTCTAAATTTTATGATTTTTTTTTACAGGACCTTGAAAATTATATTTTGGAGTTAATCCCTACTTTACCTCAGGTAATACTATTGGAATTTGTTTCAGTTAGTTGTACTCATGTTTAATTGCATTTGATTTTTATTATTGTGTATTCTAATTATATTTGTTTAACTTTTGTTGTATTTTGATTTAATTATTTGCATTTACCAGTTTACCTGGTTTCCAAAAAATGGTAAAAGACACTAAAAAATTTAAGAAACATAGAAAGAGACAATTAGATATGTTCTTCTAAGGAACTTGTAAATTTATTCCTATCAAGTTGCAAAATTATTTGAAAATTTACTCAATAGATGGCACTTGGGAATGCATATATAATGTTTTCTGCTGCTCCATATTAGACTATTTACCCTGAAATATTTTTTAAAAAGGTTGTTAATTTTGTACTCAAGTATTTTGATTCTGTTTATGTTTTTGCATTAAATGGTAGTTTTTTTGAAAATATGGTAAGATACAGTTCCCAGTAGATCACCAAAGTCAATCATCATTGTCAGTGAGCAGGTGGGGGACCACTCTCACCTGCCTGCGAAGGGAGCGAGTTTGTGTGGTATTCATAAACTGTTCAACTACTAAGTGTTCAACCTCGTGCAGGTCGTCTTGGTATAAATTGGGAGAACCACTCCTTCTACAGAGGACCAAAATTGTGATGAACCTCAGGTATGTTTCAATGATCACAATTTGTCTATTGTGCTGCTCTAGTTCAATGTAAATAAAGTACTACTATTTTTTCTCAGTTAACAGCGCCATCTGTATACAAACTTTGTAGCTAGTTTTAAAACTTGGTGAGAAAAATATATAGTTCCCTATGCAGAATTTAGATAACCGTTCATTTTTATATCGTTTGATTCTTCATTTATTTATTTTTCAATGTATGGTAGACATGGTAATTCAGTTATAAGCATGCATTTTTATGCATTCAGTTGTAAGCATTTAACTTTCTTTAGTTTACATTTGATTGTATGTTTTTTAAGCTTCATGAGATGATTTTAAAGAAATAATTAAATTGCAGCTGGATGGATTAGAAACATCCTTTCACTCATTTTATGTCTGCACAGCAGTTAGAAAGTTTTTCTTTTTCTTGGATCCATTGAGAACAAATAAAGTAAAGATCCAAGATATCTTGGCCTGCAGTTTCTTGGATGATTTATTGGAGGTAGTAATGTCTTATTTCTATTAGAATTTTATTGCTTTTTATTATACTTCATCATAAGTGTTGTTTTTTACTACTTATTATTTAAAACTGATCTTTGGTGTTATTTTGTACTATATTATTTTTGAGTAGTAAAACAGTAAAGAGTTTGAGTAATAAAGCATATTAATAAATTGTAAATTATTTTCTGTTAAAACAACTATTTTCTTTATTTTGTACCTTTGTTATGATTGCATAACTTCTTTAAAAAATGTGGTAAAATACTAGTTTCAACTTCAAGTAAATCATTTAAAACAATTCTTGTGGTATTTGATGTTAAAAATATTAACTATTGTATATCAAAAACTTTTTGATGTTATAAAACGAAACAATTACCTTTTTGCTTGCGGAGGTTTTGTAAAGACTAAAAATAAATAATAAATAAAAATTCTTAATCTGCAACAATATATATGTATATATAAATAAAGAGAGAGAGAGTTTAGTTTTTATTAAGAAGCATCATCATCACAATTGAGATAAGCTCTAAATTGGTGCTAATAATGCTGCTTTTTAATAAGATAATGTCACTATTATTTTATTCTTAGTGTCGCAAACTATTTTTTTACTTAGTAAATATTGTTATTTTATGTAGTTTTAATTTTTATCTAAATTTTCAAACGTTTTCCAAAGTATTGCCTTAAAGAGTTTCTAAAATGACCTTTAATTTAAGTAAAAGTCTCTTAGACGATCATGTTTTTCCTAGAAACCTTCAAAAAACTGTAATTGTGGAAAAATAAATAATAGTCAAACGAAAAAAAATCAAGCAAAATAGATAGTTTGCAAAATGAAAAATGTAGGAAAAATGTACAATTTTGTTAGTTGTCAGTTTTTATAAATTTTGAGTGCGTTACAGGAAGATTTCAAACAAATTGAAAATACTTTTTATCAATTTTCTTATTTTTATATAAGACATACTAAAAAGCTTTGAGATTACTTACTCTAGTTTTATTGGCCCACCTAATGTAGCTGTGAGCAATGAGAAGTCTCACTTAGAAAAGAAGAGGTAGGGTAATAATGTATAAGTAAAGTTATTCGTCATGACTCATTTATGTATTATTTAAAACTATGCATTATTTGCATCTTACAGTGAATTTTCAGTAAAATATATATGTCATACTATTCATTTTTAGTATTAAACAATTGCATTTAATATTTTTCATTCATGCTGATATTGTTATTTTACTAGTATTCTTGTGCTTTCATTATTTTTGTATCAGTATTGTATTGTTATTCAATATTAAGGAAACTAGGTAATGATTTATTATATTCTTATTTTTGTCTCACTTATATTAATTTGATATCTATAATTTTTGCTATACCTTTGAAGAGAATTTATTAAGGGCAATGATTTCAGTACAACCTTCATAAAATTTACTCTTAATTTATGTAGTTACGAGACGAAACACTTCCTAAAGACGTTCAAGAGGCTAATTGGTTTTCTGCTCCATCTGCTCTGCGTGTGTATGGTCAGTACCTTAATCTAGACACAGATCACAATGGCATGTTAAGCAAGGAAGAATTAGCTAGGTATTTTTCTTGTAATAAGATTATTTTTCTGCTATATTTCAATATTTTTATTTTCTATGTTTCTGTTATATTGTTACCTACTACATTTACTGATTAATTTTGAAAAGCTATTGTAGTGTGCGGACATCTTCGCCAGAGGGTGCTTTGCTCCGAAAAAGTAATTAATAAAAACGGAACTGGCTTGAGAAGTCAGATAAAATCATGTCAATAACTTACATTTCATATTATTTTTATATATGTTAATAATAAAAAGTGTTGTCCTTACAAGTGAGAGTTTTTCATGAGAAGCAACCACATAATATTCATAAAGGAATGTTACAGCTATTTTAATCTGTTACCTTTTCATATGCTATGTTAACTGTGTAGAAACAACAGCTTATTTTTATGTCACTGCTGCAGAAGTTTGAAAAAAAAATTCTATGAGCTTAAAAAAAGAGCCAATTATAGATGATTTCTACATATTATAGTCCAGATAGAAAGCTTTTGAAAACTAAGAAAAAGCTTACCTTCTCGACTAATGGTCTCTAGTTGTATTGCTGCTATTTTTAATGTTTCTCAACAACTCTATTTTTAGTAACATGGCTTACAATTTGTAGACCATCTCCTAATTGTTTCTGTTGAGAAAAACTTATAGTAGCTGGGTGATTTTGATAGACTTTGGAAACTACAGGTTCTTCAGATCCTGGAGTACAATATTTCTGGGTCATTTCGCATCTGCCAAAAATTACTGTAGTCGAATAAAAAATACTGATTTGTTTAGAAAAATTCCTTTTGATGTAATTTTGAGGAGCGAGTTCAATATATATTTCTCTTTTTAATATAATCGCATTTGGCAAGGTGGCGAAGACTAAGCACGGGTCATGCATATTAAACTTGTGAAGAATGAAATGTGTTTCTCCTTCATAAATAAATGAAGAAAAAAAAATTTATTATGAAGTCAATTTGCAGGTGAAGGTGAATTTTGTTTATCGTGTTTGTTTTAATTTTTTGTTTGTTTTCATTTTAGGTATGGGACTGGAACTTTGACACCAATTTTTATTGAAAGGGTGTTCCAAGAGTGTCTAACCTACGACAGAGAGATGGTAACTCATTCATTACTTAATATTTCACACTGTTTCAACTACTCTTTGTAAAATGTTTATGCAAAGAAAATAACTTCTCATATTTTGAAACGGTGAATTGGTTGATCTTTTCAGTGTTTATTCACATCTTTTCTTCCCTCCCTTTCTGCTTTAGTTTTCCTGGTAACATAAAATTTCGAATTTTAAGTTTTATAAATAAATAATAATTTTATAAATAAATAATAGTATTGTAAATAATAAATGCAATTCATGGTCTCATTGGTCACACTATAAATATGGAGTATTAAGTTTTTCTCCAGTTCACAATTTGTTTATTATTTAAGATTGAGATACAATAGTTAAAACTTGAGCTATCATAGGGAAATACTGGGGTTTAAATCTCAATAGTTTATAATCTAATACTTTCAGATCGGACCGCGAAGGGGTCAGGGAATTGTTCTTGCATCAGAAAGGTTCTGGGTTTTCCTTTGCATGTTCTTTCATTCTCTGTACTATCTGTTCTTACTGTGGGAGTAACCTAGGCCCTCCTTATATTGTGCCCCTGAAAGGGTGGCCAACAAATCTGCCCTTATGTGCCGAATTGACGGATGTCAACCCAGGTGGCCATTGGAAAAAAGAATCTCCATAGGGGCTTGATACGTGACTAACTACGCATTAATAGATACCAACTTGTCTGGAAAATAAAGACAGTCAGTTTACAATGCTGACCACATTGCCACCATCAAGCTGTTGATTCCAAAATTGTAGAGACTTAACCTTCATAACTTCCATGACTTTTAAGAGACTGCTGTGGGAATTATTTTTTATTTAAGATATAGTGAACAAATGATTTCTGAATTTTTTCAGTTGAGATATGATTTTTTGAAAAATCTCTATTCATTACAATGTAAATTGACAATATTTTATTTGTTAAAGAGAATTATTTATGTATTATAATTTGTTTGACTATTTCCTCCTATAATACAAATCACTCTTGTTTTTTGAGTTAATTAAGTAAGGCTTGAACTAATAGAAATAAATAAAAAAAACTAAAATAAATAAATAATTATAAATGAAGGGAAATTATAGTTTTGCTACCTGCTCTGGTTATTATTTTTCCCTATCTTTAAAGCTTAGTCGCAAAATTTGTCAACAGATGGTACTGCTGACTTAAAAACAACTATTGATGCTTTTTGCTGCAAAATAGACTTAGTTCAATGTAATTATTTATATGAATGTCACTTTGTGCCACATTGTTGTAAATACTGTTTGTAAAGAAAAATTGGTTTAAAGTTGTTCTCAGTTGGTGGTGCCATCTATTGAAAATCTTTGAAGCTAGTTTTAAAACTTAGTGAGATTAAATTTCTGGTTTTCTAAATACACAGCAAACTGTTCATTATTTCCATCTTCTCATATTTTTCTTTAATTCAATTTCCATATTGTTAGTAATTTTTTAGGATTACTGTTACTTTCGAGTGATAAATAAAGCATTATGTTAATTCTTTTTAATAATTTTCTCAAATTTTAAAGTCCTTATAATGTGTATGAATTAATAAATTTTACTAATTTCCATTCAATAAAAATATTGATTAATTAAAATATTTTTCTAGGACTATAAAACCTACTTAGATTTTGTTTTGGCTTTAGAAAATAGAAAGGAACCTCAGGCATTACAGTATTTTTTCAGACTCTTAGATATTGAACAGAAGAACTACCTCAGTGTGTTTGATTTTAACTATTTCTTTAGGGTAAGCATTTGAAGAAATATTTTACTGTATGATTGCTATTATAAATAATTTTTGGCTAAACTTGTATATGATGAATTTTTGATGCGTTTTCTTGCGAATTTAAAGATATACTATTAAATGTAATAAGATTTTCTGGTTATCTTTCTTCTTTGGAATTCTTTAATATTTTATTTTCAATGACTTCTTAAATTTTTTATTTCACACCAGTTTGTGTTTTACATATTTTTAATTTTAAGATTTTTTTTTCTCAAATGATAGAATTATAAATCAGCTTATTTTAGGCTGGTTCAAAATTTCAGAATTGAATTTTGTCATCAATGGTTTAAGTTAAAATTAATCATAGATTACTTTTTTTTTTCAAATTATGGTTCATAATATTTTGAAGTAATTTAGTTAATTGGATTTCATTAGTGGGATTTAAATTTGTTAGTTTTATTTTATAATAAATACATTTGCTTTTAAATGAGCATAAAATTTATATCCTTTTTTAGCTCAAACACTAAAATCCTCAGTTTAATATGTTGAAAATGTTAAATAAAATGCTTAAATTTTACGTTAAAGTTGCTTGAAGAGACAGGATGGTTTTTTTCTTCACTTTAGAAATTATTTAATTTCAAGAAGTGCTACAAAATAATTTTTTTTTCTATAATAATATGAACAATATTTTTAGCTGTTTTGAATTTTCAATGTTTTTTTAAATGTAAAAAATTAAAAATATTCCTTAAAATTATTTGCACTGAAATTTTAATAATTATCTGTGATGAATCATCTTCAGAGTATTAACAGATTGTGCCCTGAAGAAGATGCTCCAGAATTGCACTGAAACTTGTATTCTATTTGGACTCTTTTAATTCCAATTTTATTCTATGTTTGAGTTTTAATGTTTGCTTTTATCTTTTTTAGCATCATCAGGATTAGAATGTTGGTACTAAAAAATTCTTAAAAAATGCAATAAAAAAGCCTCTAAAACCCATTAAGAATGATCTTAGGAAAAATAATGCCTTAAATTTTTTTAGAAAACACGTTTTATGTTAGTTTTTATTTTTAAAGTTATAAATTGTAAGTTGTATTTTTAAGTTTAATAAAAAATAAGGTAATAATTTAAGTTAATATGCAATTTATGAATAAAATCAATTGTCAATAAACATTCAATAAAGATGAATAAGAATTATTTATTTTTGTTAACATTGTCTTCAAGAAGATCTGAATTGCATATTTTGTAATCAAATGCTTTTAATTATCTTGAAATTAAAAGATTGTCTGTTGTCCAAAAGCAATTTCTTATATCTTAAATCTAAACCTGTTATCAAAGAAAATTTGAAATTAAAAAAAAAATTTCAATGCAAAATTTACACCAATTTATAAAAAAAAAAATTTTTAACTGACAAAATGCTCTTGAAATAAAAATTACACTTCTAAATTTATAAAAAAAAATTTCAAAAAAAGTGAAAGAATAGTCTAAAATATAAAAAAGTTACAAAAAACGCTATGAATAATGCCTAATAAGGAAAAATACAAAATATGCAAAAAAGCATTTATTATCGACATTCTAGTCCTGATCACTTCATAGTTTTTATTTTTCTTAAAATGTGAAAATAATAGATTATATTTTGACTCAGCCCTTTAATTTAACCAAATTATTAGGCTATCCAAGAGCAAATGAGAGCTCACGGTCAAGAACCCGTCCTTTTTGAAGATGTTAAAGATGAAATATTTGATATGATCAAGCCAGCTGATCCACTTAAAGTCACTTTACAAGATCTGATTTTAAGGTATCTTTAAGTAATTGTAGTTCGTGATGTTTTAAAAAATATTTTCTTCAAAATATTGACGAGAATAATAAAATTCGATATGCTCCGAATGCTCAAAAATAGGCGCTCATTCTTAATTTAAAAAAAAAAAGTGATTTGTAGTAGATAAAGTAAAGTTGAGAACAAAAATGGAAAATAAGGGGGGAAAACAAAACTAGAAAAACCACAGTGGCAGAGAGGCAAATCAGTTCGAAGTGCATTTCTACACTCTACGGAGTGATGAGGAATTCATATTGTTAACAAGAAAATTTGCATTCGTATAAAAAAAACTAGATTTTCTATTTTTTTTTTTAAATATTTTTTTACTCTTAGCTACCAAGGTTTTTCTAGTCATGTTTTTTATCTTTCTTTTCCATTTTTCGTCCACAACTTTGTATTTTCTGCATCAAACCACTTTTATTTCGTCATTCACAATAGGGGCCTATTTTTTAGCACTGGAATCATGTCTACTTTTAATACAATCTTCAATATTTTGAAGCAAAGGAAGTTTTTAAATTATGAAGTATTTCTTTCCACTTCAGATTATTCATTTAATATTTAGTAGATGTTTCAAGAAATTCTGTAAATAAAATTTTTTTTTTCCTTCCAATTTCAAGTTCTAAACGTTGCTTGCTTTCTTCTATGAAAAGTTTCGTTTATTAAAAGTAAATTTTTTGTCGTAAGTTTCATGCCATTTTCAGCATTTAGAAATTTTATATTAAAATTTTGTTTCTTGCTTTGCTAGTAATAAACATATAATTTAAAATATGATATTTATAATCGTGATACTAATAGTTTTTGTCTTCAAAAAAAATTTTTGTAAGGGAATTGAAAGAAAAAAAAAGTTTAAAGAATAATTCTATTTACCTTATTTCGTGTTTAAACTATATTATTCTTGTAAAAAAATTGAAAAAAGTAACTAATGTAAAAGATACATTTTGAGAAAGGTAAATTCAATGAAAAAAATATAATTAGATCAAAATGGCTATTTATTAGAAAATAGAAATGGTTTTGATTTAAAAATGGTTTTGATTTAAAAATGGTTTTGATTTAAAAATGGTTTTGATTTAAAATCACATTTTGTAGTTGAGTAATTTTTTGTTTTCTGAAAAACTTACTTCTTGTAACAATTTTTTTTTTAAAAATCAGAATAGTTTAACTTCTTCATAAAATATCTATTTTTACTTTATGTAAATTTCCAAATAGTTTTGAATTTTTTTAAGAATATCATCTAAAATTATTTTATAATGTAATTATTAGTGATAAAAACATTTTTCTTTTTTAATTCATTTTAATATTTTTCATGTTCCAGTGGTCAAGGTGATACAGTTGTGAGTATTTTAATTGACTTGAATGGGTTCTGGACTTATGAAAATCGGGAAGTTTTAGTTGCAGAGAGTAATGATGAAGCAGATGTTTGACATCAACTTTTGTATAGATTTAATGCTCATGTTTCATACAGATGCACATGCACAATGTTTTTACTTTAACACCTTTTTTTTAATTGATTGCAAAATAAGTCATTGGAAAATCGAAACCACATTTGTTTTTTGACGAAGCACACTAGTGATGTTGAAAATATTTACATTAATGGGAACGTTCGTCTTCTGTTTATTGTTTCCTTCTGGGTTGGCTTGATTTAAATCATTTGATTTTTTTAAAAAAGACCTTTAAATTAACTGATTTTTTTTTAAAATATTGGTTTAAATCAACTGATTTTTTAAAAAAATCATAGATTTAAATAAATTGATTTTTTTTTAAAATCATTGATTTAAATTAACTTAATTTTTTTAAAATCATTGATTTAAATCATTTGATATTTTTTTTAAACAACTGATTTAAATCACTTGATTTTTTTAAAAATAAATCATTAATTTGATCATCAGTTCATCATTGATCCTTTTTAAAAACATCAAGTGATTTAAATCAATTGATTTTTTTAAATTTAAAAATACATTTATCTGAGTCAAAAATATCTTTTGCTAGCATAATTGATCAATATATTCTTAAAATTTTGATTTTTTAATAAAACTGATTTTATTGATATCAACGATTTTATCCAAAGAAATAATAATAGAGAATAAGGCATTCTATTTAACGTTCAAAAAAGACTGAAAATATAAGATTAAATGAGTATTAAACTAATGTGAAATTTTCTAAATTATAAATTTCTATTAGCTGTATGTAAAATATTATAATTTAATTTTACCAATATCAGTTTTGTTTTCTGTTTATTTAAACACAAATAGTTTTAGAAGTTATAAAACATATAGTTTGTGTAAATAATGAAAAAAAGACTTGTTCTGACATTAGTAATTGAGAATGCTTTTTCTGGCATTTTATGTTTTAACTGAATATATTCTTCATTTGATATCTAACTGACAAATTGTGTCATTGTTTTTACAAATTAATATAAGTATTGAATTAAAATAATTATGATTTTTTGCATTGATTAATTTGTTATTATTATGTAATAGTTTTAACCATCATAGTTCAAAATATTAGACACTTAAGTTTAAGATTGTTTTTTAATAATATTCAGCTTTGATTTATATGTGTAAAAAAATCTGATTTAAATTTTTAAAAAATCATGATTTTTACCAACCCTGGTTTCCCTATTTATTAACATGAGAAAATTTCTTTGTTATACAGTAAAGCATGTGAATTAAATTGTGGTTTTCTATAAGAATTGTTAAAAGGAATAATACTTTCAAATTCAGATATGAATGAAACATTGTAATTACAGTTGAACCTCGATCAACCGAGCTTCGATCAACCGAGGTTTCTGTTAACCGAGGCAATAACGAAGTCTAAGTTTTTTTTCTTCTTTTTTTTTTAACAATGCTACACCGATGTATCTCCTGTTGCTCAAAAATTGGCGCTATAGGGCAGCCCATGATAGAAATTCTGGACTTTTTCAACGAAAGGTAACAGACTTTTTTAAAAGAATGTAAATTTAACAAATTAATGTACATTAAATTTTAAAAATACAATATTTTCGTGAGGTTTGTGCTATTTTTGAGAATGCGTCTTTCGATATTTAACTACGTATAGTTAAAAAAAATTCAATTTTACTTTTTAAAATTTACTACTAGAGTTGATTTTCTTTTTAAATCTTTTTAGCTGTGAAACATAAGTCATATATGTTTATTTTCATCATTTAAAAAACGTTCTATTGTTTTTTACTTTGAAAGTAGTTAAATTCACAAGCACGGAAGGTTTTTATACATGGTTTCTATTAACCGAGATTTCCGATAACCGAGGTACTAGCGGTCCCAATTAGCTCGGATAATCGAGGTCTTACTGTACTTATACACAACATGATTTATGTCAATTTTTTTGAAAAATTTTGCGTGCTTTTTACATTGTTTAAGCAAACTATAATACTTATTTTTTAATTTAAAAAGGAAACACATGATGTTTAAGCATATAATTTTATGATATACGAAAATTATTGATTTAATTTTGTAAATATTTTCATTATATTGTATGTATCTATACATTCATATTTCATTCACCATGTAATATTTATAATTAAAGTCATTAATTATAGTTAAATAATATGTTCAAATAAATCTAGTTATTTTTCTACAAAATCTTGTTTGTTTTCTTATTGTTTTATTTATTTTTTCGTAAAAAAAAAAACATAGATCAAGCTGGTTTATTCTTTTAAAAAAAATTAAATTTCATAATTTTTCTTTTCAGTTGTCTAATAAATCCTGCCAAGATTCTTACAAATATTAAGTAATTTTGAAAATTTTAATCTGGGTGTAATGTTTTTTTTTTTAAAATAAAAAATATTATAATGCATTAAATTGATGTCAAAAAAAAGGAAGGAAACAAACACGAATAAAGCTACTGTGCTTTGTTCATATTGATTTACTTTATTCATAAGTTTAGCCTTTATCTTTATGTGGAAATTCAAAGTATATATTTCTTCTCTTTCTGGGCATCCTAATTGTATGAAAATGCTATAAAATCATTTAATTAATTGAAATTTCTCAAAAATTTCAAATAAATGCTCATCTTTTTCATAAAATTCAAAATAAAAATATTTCATAAGCACTCTAAAACATGATGAAATTAGTATGAAAAATAATATATTAAATCAATGCAAAAATTAAAGTAAATTATCCTTCGTTTTGTTCACCCAAAATTTATGATACTGTATATAAATGATTTAACTACTAAAATGATTAAATTATTAAATGATGATTTAATTAATAGAAATTTCTCTCACTTCATAAATATTTTAATGCGTTTAACATGCTTGGAGTGTGCAAAACATTCTTGTCACCTGCACAAACGATTGGGAGGAAATGAAATAACATGTTTTGTTTTGAATATTTTGTTTTAATGCAGAAGTTTCATGGTAGATATCTTTAACTGATTTGCCTGTACATACGTGCTAAACTAAATTAGCCCTACAGATCTGATCATGCGCTGTATGGTCTTTGATAATTTTTTCTTTTTTTCTTTCTAGTTTTCCTGTATTTTTAATTAAAAATATTTTTTGATAATTAAAAATAAATTTTGATAGTTAGAAATACAGGATAGGGAAATTAGGTAAAATATGTTTCAACAGATGGCGTTGCTTGTCCATGTCCATGAAACGTTTTTCCTATGGGTTTTCTTTCAGAGAAAGGAAGTGGGAATGAATTTATTTCTCCTGAAATTTCAGTTACATTGTCTGCAACTCTCATAAATTGCAAATGTAATAGTCATTTTTTTTTCTCTTTTTTGAAATTCTTTTTTTCATTGCATATAAAATGTACCTGCGAAAAACAAACATTTAGGTATATTTGTACTTCTAAGTTATAAAATAAAAAATAGTCTAAAAACATAAAAAGTGAAGTAAAAAATATTCTCCCGTTTTCTTATTCTGTTAAATATGATGTTCAATTTTATTCAACAAAAAATTAATCTTTTTTGTAAATATTTTAGGTTTAAAAAAAATTAACCAGTTAAAGAATGAATGAGTATTTGAAATATATTCATTTCATTTGAATGTTTATTCAATGAATTTTATTAATAAATTTTGCTCAGTTTCAGTATTGGTTCAGATTGTATTGATTGAAATACTCAAAATATACTTAATTTAATATCATTCTTACAACAGTCTAAAGTTATTAGATAAAATAAATTACAAAAGCTTCATGTAAATCTCTATTATGATTTTTAATAAATATTACATATGCATGAACTCAAGCTAGGTTAAAAAATAAGCTTTTGTCTATCAAGGTAAACTGTTTATATTCTCTTTTGTTTAAATGGAAATTTTATTTTATAATACGTATTATGTAAAAAATCAAACTCTAGTTTAATTTGGGCCTGTTCTTTAATTTTTTTGTTGCATATTATTTTGTAGCATTTTATTTGATAAAAAAAGGAAAGAGCAATGTGAAAAGGTTATTCGTGTATTATCGTTCCATTATATTTTATTGAAAAAAAAATCTGAAAATGATTTTAAGGATTTGTTTGTTTTTTTTTAAAAAAATTGGTGCCTCTTTTGTCACAGAAAATATTAGCTACAAATAAATCAGGCGGTATAAAAACACTTTTATAAGTTGTATCATATAGTGTTTTCCCTTAATATCTGTACTGAATTTAAAAGCGGATTTTGACATTTTTTTGAAAAAATATGTGAGGATAGAGTTATACGCTTTACTGCACCAATTTTCTCTTTTAAGTACTTTTAATATAACCTTATCTTAAATATGCTAATTAATTAGTGCAGACGTTATCTTAAATTCGAAATTATTCACGGAGGCATACTTTCCCGGAATAAACATATTTTTTCTTCGATGGATTTCGTTTCTTGGCCTTCAAAATATAAGGAGTAATCGCAATATAGAATTAGAATTAATAGTTTAGTCAGGAGAGTAGTCCAAAGTTTCGACCCCTTAACCTTAGTTCCACTTTTGCGTATTTAGCTATATCTCGCCAAGTTTATAAACTGATGGAAATTTTTTCTCACTTATTACAAAATTCGTTGATTCAAAGGTATTTCCTTGTAAAATTTTTTTTTTAATAATTATGTATCATTTTATTTAATATTGATCAAAAATCTTTTGAAATGTAACGTGTTCAATTTTTTACATCATTTTAAACTATGTAATTTGAAATGGCAATGAAATATTAAACTTGAACAAAATCGATTAAGTAGTTTCTGAGTTATAAAATTCCCAAAGAAGCCACATTTTTAAACTTACATTTTTCAAAACCTATCCGACACATTTTCCTTCAAATTTTTCGTTCCGTTATTTCAAATTACACAACTTAAATTGTTTTAAAAATTGCATATCTTACACTTTAAAAATGTTTCGACACTAAATAAAATAATATTTAAAACTTATTAATTACTTACATTTTTTTGGAGAAACGAATTTCATACGTTTCGTTCACTAAATAAATTCGATGCTAAAAACTTTTTTTTTCATTATCTGTATTGAATTCGAAAGCTGGACTTCTTAAAAATACAAATTATTGTATTTTTTAGTGCTAAAGCGTGAAACACGGGGAATAGTTAATTTAGACCACCGTAGAAAATCCCCCCCCCCATGTCTTCCATAAGTGAAGCGCCCTTCGTATATAGTAATAGGTGTGACAAAACTAAAACGATTTTCTACTTTTTAGTGCACTTGAAAAAACTGTGTTTTTAATCTTTCTTTTTGTTTTTTATCCTGATTACATTTTTGTTAAATATTAAACCAAAAAAATCATATTTTTATTAAAATTAAAAAAGCAGTTTGTCAAAAAAAATTATTCACCAGAGCCGTGGTGATTTAGGGGATAAAGCATTGCCCTTCCAATCAAATGAACCGGGTTCGAATCCCAGCGATGGCTGGTTGATACGAATTCCGCACCCGGGGCTCACACCGACCCTGACGTCCTCAGTGGAAAACGAATCATGGGTGAGAGCCCCTTGCCGTCGGGCTAACTATGTGAGGTTTTCGTCTCCATGTCACGCAAATGCGGTTTAATTCTATCAAAAAGTCCTCGTAAAATTTCTCCCAATACTTGATCCAGGAGCTCCCTTGTCTTCTGGTTTTAGTTCAAAATTACAAGGCTAGAGTTGAACATTAGAAGTCGTAAACCGCAAAACTTGGGTCGACTGTTCAACGACGGTTGTAAATGTACTAATTAAAATATGTAGTACTCCAGGGGCTGGGATTGTGTTCGTGAGAACGGGAGTTCGAATCTAGCCTGCCGTAGAAGTCCTGTGTATTAAATGGTGACTGATGCTCATTAAACCTGTCGGGGTCACAAAATCCTCCAAGTTCCCATAACAAATCAATGCAACTTGGGGTATTGATCCAGGAGTTCTCTTGTCTTTTGAATTGGTTTCAAAATGACAGGACTATGGAGTTGAACCTTGGTAGTCGTGAACTCGCATTTGTGTTGGATTGTTCAACGTCGGTTATAAAATAAAATATGTAGCGTGCCCAAATTTTTAGAATTATAAATCCTACGTGGAATTAAAAATATGAGCTCAACTATTCTAAAAAAACTTTTCATTTCTGTAATTAATCATCAATTTCAAGATTCATTTACAAAGTTAAATTTATTCTGAAATAGGATGCTAAATTTATCAACAGTCATCTCTGATTAATGTCTGGAATCAATAATGGTAATTGATGACTTATTCTAAAATTAGTAGCCTATATTAATTAACTATTTATCTTGACAGTTTGATGCCGGTAGTTTGGTTAAATAGCATTTTATTCATCGTGCTTCAAAAAAAGGAAAGTTCGTAATTCTTTTTTCATGTCAATTTTAAAGTTTTTATAGAAATTAACACGAACTATTAAAATTGCTTTTTTTGTGTCCTAATTGTTCAAAATCCTATGTTATACAATTGAGATTTTCCAGTTGTTAAATGCGTGTAGTAAAGTTAAGTATAGTATTTTATTCATCCCGTGACGCTTTAAAGAAACTTTTATATGTAAAAGCTCCAATATTGCCACAAAACCGATGTAATTTCTTTTCACTCGCTGGTAAGAAAAATCTGAAACAAAATGAGCTATAAGTTGGGAAAAGTGGAAGATTAAAAATGGACAATTTATTTAAATACACTGTTCAATATTTTCGTTTTAATTATGCATAATAATTTACTGCGGTAACTTAACAGCTTAGGCCTATATACAGTGACCGCAGAAGATATATACAGATATATGCTATATAGATTGCCTATCTTAAGATTGAAGGGGGGGGGGGCTCTTCTCTACCCTAAATATATATATAT